>NC_067404.1:27356512-27689487 GCF_016432865.1 Antechinus flavipes | reverse complement strand
TTTTTGAGAAAATTGCTGAGGTTTGGTTTCCTAGGAAATAGTTCTCTGGCAGGAGGAATGAATTTGGACTGATTGGCTCCTCCACTTATTTGTTCCCCTAACATTTTGTTATAGGATTAACTATACTGCTATGAGATGAAATTCACTGGAATGGGAAGCTTTTTGTTGGGGAGGTCATAGCAGAAAGAAAGTGGGCTGGACAGTTCCAAGGTTGGGTTTCATGAAATCCACAAAATTGGGGATTTGGAAGGGTCCCCAGCAGCAGTTCAATTTAAGACTTACCTAAAAAGGAATCCCTACCATGACATAGCTAACAGAGAACCATGTAGACAGTGCCTGAGGACCTCCAGAGAGGGGGACCCCATCCCTTCTCCAGACAGCTCTTGCTCTTAGGAAATCTGCCTTGACCTCAAGCCTGAACCTGTTTCTCTACAACTCCCTCCCACCATCTTCTGGGGTTGATGCCAGCTATCAACCACTTAACAACCATGTGAGGAGTCCTGTGCTAGGCTTCTGGGATACAAAGACAAAAAACCAAATAGTCAAGGAACTCTGTCACTAACCCGCTGCGGGATCTTTTACTTGCTTTTGCCCACTGGCCAAATGAGAGAGTTGCTGATGATAACTAAGATGTTTTCCGGCTGTAGCTCTTACTATCCCGTGGTTACTTTTGACATAAACACCTTTTTTAGCTTGTGGCAGAGTGGGAAAAGTTCACTTCAAATTCTCCGAAACCTATTACTGATATGATCTTGGACAAATCACTGGTTGCTAGCTTTAAAGCTAGAAGTGGTCCTAGGTATTCTAACATCCACATCTCCCAGAAAAGGAAAAGTTAAAGGCTGTTTGTGTGGTATCCATGAGCAGGGTTAGCATTTGGACTCTGCCCCCTGTGCTTCAAAGTGCCAAGGTCCTTTCCACTATACACTTAGGCCTTCTAAATCTCTATGTTCTCTTCTATAATAAAGAAATGGTAGAGCACTAGCCTCAGATGCAGGAAGACCCGAGTTCAAGTCTCAAATTAGACACCTATTGGCTGCATGACCGTATGAGTAACTTACCATCTCGGTGCTTTGAGCGACTCTCTTAGACTAAATATCAGAGAAGGTGCTGCCCTGCATTGGCAGAGAGAGGTTCCTCACTGGGAATTCCCTTTACCAATGAATCACAGATTTACTACCTGCCTGTAAGTACTTAGTTCCCAGAGTCGTTGGGAGGATGAAATGAGATAATGTATGTAAACTCTCTGCAAACTTTAAAGGGCTTTATAAATGTCAGATCATATTCTTATTCACCAGCCTCAATTACCTATGCTGAAGATGAGGGCATTACATGGATTATCTCCAGACAGGCGATGGCAGCCTCCAAACAAAATAAACAAAAAAACCCCATAAACCAAAAAGTGATAGGAATGTGGCAACTGACTATGTAAATAAGGCAATCAGACAGCATAAGGGGAGGCAGTAATCGGAAATGAACAAGAGAAATGGTAGTGTTTCTGTTTAGCGAGGCCAATTTGTTTGAATTAAAAGATTGGAAATTCCTTAATAAACACTTCAGACTTGGTGAATTTTTGGGGATTCAAAATCAGTTTTCAAAACCAAGAGGGGAAAACTAGAGGGCGCTGCAGCGGACAGAGCACTGGCCCTGGAGTCAGAAAGACCAGAGTTCAAATGGGACCTCAGACACTTAATACTGTGTGACCCTGGGCACAGCAAAACAAAACTAGCCTAAGAGCACTTGGCTTGGCTGCTCACATATCGCAATAGCAATCCTTGGATCTTTTGGGCCCAAAGGCCCCAAAATGGGGAGTCTTTTCTCATTCTGAAGTGTGACCATTACTAGGATACTGTTTCCAGTTCAAGGTATTATGGTTTTGTCTGGACACGGATAAGCTGGAGGGACCGAGCAAGAGTCTCAATAGCCTTGAAATCATCCCCTTAGAGGATCAGCTGAAGAAACCAGAGCAATTTCACCTGGAGAAAAGAAAGCTCGGAGACTCAGCAACCAAAGTTTCCTAACCCTTGAAGATGTTGAAGGAGAAGGGGGAGGGGGCTGTGTTGAGTCCCTCTCCCTAATGGAGATTCAGGCAAAGGCTGGATGACTGGGCTTGAGGCAGGAGCGTGACTACTCCTTTAGGTACAGGTTGGACTAAATGGCTGTCATGCAGGTATGCTGATGAATATTTAACAATTGGCTTTCCAAAAGGAAAAAAGCCAGTACAGCATACTCTCAAGTTTAATCTGCAGTATAAACATTTTCCTCATCAGTTTGCTAAGCTTAGACAATCAACAAAACAGTATTGCAAGCCCTCATTTGTAGTGTTTACTGATTTCCAACTTACTAATGCTCGAGCTGCAAATTTAACAATAAGCTCTTGATTGCCACTGAACTAGCTGCAGCATGTCCCTGCCCCCTTAGGTCCCTTTCAAATGCAATAGGATTCTTCCTGAGCATCTAGTCTTTTTCTCCCTAGAACCATTTTCCACAGGATGATAATAAGAATAAAAAATAGCCACTATTTGTCCAGTGCTATAATGCTCCCCAAATGATTTACACACCGTATCTCAGGCGATTCACAACAGCCCTTTGAGGTAGGTGCTTTTATTATACTCATTTTAGAAATGAAGAAACTGAGGCAAACTGAGATGAAATGATTTACCCAGAGGCATGAAGCCATTAAGTAACAGTCAGGATTTGGACGCAGGAGTTCCAGACACTATTCCCAACCCCATTTTTAACTACCATGATCGGTACAATTACCCAACTATTCATCTATCCGGGCCGATTCCATTAGCCAAATAGGTTTTCCAACTGGACATCTTGTTCCACTGGCAGGAGACCAATTCTGTAAGTGGCTACAGCAAAGATATTAAGATAGACATTTTCAAATCAGTATCAACAATGATACTGTAAAAGAGGGCTTTGAGAGCAATATTTTTTCTTGTATTCTTTCCACTTCTGGGCTCTTTTCATGTTTGCCCAGGCACATTTCTTCTCCACTCAGTTGTTAGTCATTTTTCACCAAATCCTTTGCTCAGAGGGAGATGTGTAATGGGACTGACTTGCCCCTAAACTTCTGTATTCAAGAAGAGGAGATTATATTCAATGGGAGGAGAAGAAGCAGGATTTATTCTATCTTTTATGAAGATCTGATTTCTGAGGCGGTTGCAGAAATTGTTACCTCTGCTCTGAGTCTCTTTCTGATTTAATCTTACCAAGTCTAAATGCAGTCTCTAGAGGCCAAGAAAGAAAGAGAGATGTGCTAATGGAAAGGGCTGATCGACACTTCTTGAAGCTTTCATATAGGAAGGCAGCAAGGAAAAGATGCTGAAAGTCCAAAAGCACACCCCATGTCTCTTAGCTCAGGCTCATTCTGGCCCACGGTACAAGTCAGCTCCCCGCTCCCCCCCGGCCCCATCCTTTGGCCCATCATTTATTGAAGTCTGATGGAATAACGCCACTGACAGCATAAAAGGCATGAGGTATATGTGTGCGTATGTATGTGTTTGTGTATCCAATTGTGTCCCCATGCTCTTGTCCCACTTTTTGATGATGAAGACATATGACAAATATGTAGCTTTGGGCAAACCCAATGCTGATGCAACAGTACATAAATCTGGCATCATGGGGTTTCTCTATATGCCATGCCCAGAGTATATTGTCCTATTGGTAGCCAAAGTGATGAGTATTGGAGATGTGATATACTGCAAACTAGCCCAAACCCTCCCCCCCCCCAATTTTCACATATTCGACGGCTTTGTTCTCTGAAATGAAGTCCTTGGTATTTGCTCATGCTTTCAGGAATTCCATCATGGGGTTTAAGGGTTTTGAGCTCCAAGGCACCTTAGAAATCAGCTTAGTGCAAGTCCCTGGTATTATTATAGAGGAAGTGAGTTGGAGAGAAAGAGAAATGAATGGCCCCAGGTCACACAGATGCAGCAATTAAGGAAGAGAGTTGGAATCTTAGCATGCAAAGAAGATCTGGGCCTAATTATCCCTCCACATTATTCTTTACCATTATATCTGCTCAGGCTTCCTGCACTCAATCAGAATATTTTCTCAGAAATTTAGCTTATGCCTTTTATGAAGCCCCTGGAAATTCTGCTACATCTATCCCCCCACAAGCATCAGAAGACTTCAAGAATATCAGAATCTTGAAACCAGAGCCATGTCTTCCAACCATTCCTGAGCATGAATCTATGTTTTATCTCTGCCAAGTGATCATCTAACATCTACTGGCAAGCTCCTAGTGGTTGGAAACCTACCACAGGCAAGCCATTCCCCTTTGGGAGAGCTCTAACCATTGGAAGTTTTGCTGTTGTTTTTTACCCTGACATCAGGCCTATATCTGCCCATCTATAAATGACACATCTTGTTTCTACTTCTGTCACCTGGGACCAAACAGATCAAATCTTCTACTTCCATGTGACATCTCTCTCTCTCTCTCTCTCTCTCTCTCTCTCTCTCTCTCTCTCTCTCTCTCTCTCTTTTTAATAAAAATTGTTTTTTATTTTTCAAAATACATGCACAGTTTTCAACATTCACCCTTGTAAAACCTTGCATTCCAAATTTTTCTCCCTCCCTCCCTATCTCCCCTCTTCCTCTAGACAACAAGCAATCCAACATAGGTTAAACATGTGCAATTCTTCTAAACATATTTCCACATTAATCATGTTGTGCAAAAAAAAAAAAAAAAAAAAAAAAAAAAAAAAAAAAAAAAACAGATACAAAGGGAAAAAACAAGAAAGCAAGCAAGCAAGCAAAGAACAACAAAAAAATGATGAAAATACTATGCTGTGATCCACATTCAGTCTCCACAGTTCTATCTCTCCATGTGGGTGGCTCTTTCCATTCCAAGTCTATTGGAATTGACTTGAATCACCTCAATGTTGGAAAGAGCCAAGTCTATGACAGTTGATCATCACATAATCTTGTTGCTGCTGTGTAAAGTGTTCTCACTCAGCATCAGTTCAGGTAAGTCTCTTCAGGCCTCTCTGTAATCATCCTGCTCATCTCTTCTTATACGACAATAATATTTCATTAATAATCCATACACCATAACTTATTCAGCCATTCCCTGACTGATGGGCATCCACTCCATTTCCAGTTCCTAGCCACTATAAAAAGAGCTACTGCAAACATTTTTTGCACACGGGGGCTCTTTTTCTTATATGATTTTTTTTGAGAAACAGATCCAGTAGAGACACTGCTGGATCAAAGGGCATGCACATTTTGATGACCTTTTAGAAATAGTTCCAAATTTTAGCTCTCCAGAATGGTTCGTCTATTCACAAATCCACCAACAATGTATTGGTGTCCCAGTTTTCCCACATCCCTTCCAACATTTGTCATTATCTTTTCCTGCCCTATGACATCTCCTAAGATCAGCTATTACAACCACAGCCTTTTCTTCTCCTCTTTACACTAAAATTCCCTCCATTCTTTCAACTGATCCTCACAGGTACAGGCTGAGGACCATCTGCTAGCATCTCCTGGATCACTTCTTCTAGACACTGTAAAGGTGATCAATGCCTTTTCCAAAATTCGACCTCCAGAATGAAACACAAAACTTCAGAGGCTGCCTGCCCAAAGCAGCATACGTAGGTTGGAGGAGTGGGGATGCTATCGTGGCCTCCTTACTGAAAACTGTGACTCTCTTTGTGTAGCCCCAAATTCCTACCTCAGATTGATTTGGAATGCAACTCACCAAGTTGGCCCATGGAGAAAATTTCACCCACAATTAATAAGTATGTAAAAGATAGACACTAAACACTGGAGATATAAAGACTAAGAGTCCTTGACATCAGGCAACTTACATTCCTGGGTGCCTGTGTTGGGAGGGTATGATACGTTCACATATTTATACACGCAAAATACAGACAACAAAAATACAAAGGCATTTTGCATAGAAGATAATGAGATGTGGCTTTGTACAGGAGACAGCATCTGAACCAGGCTTTAAAGGGGATAGGAGTCCTTAGAGGCAGAGAAAAGGAGGAAGCATATTCCTATGGGGGAGAGGTTAAGAAGATATGGTATGGGATACAGGGTACGTGGGGAGCTACGTGTGATCAGCCTGAAAAGGGAGGTGGAGATGCTTTCAACGCCCAACAGAAGCATTTGTTCTTTATTTAAAGGGAAGAGAGAGCCACTGGGCCATTTTGACAAACAGGTGCTTTAGGAAAATTTTGCTAAGGTACATGTATAGAGGGCTGAAGTAGGGACAGATTATAAGCAGGGAGTCAGATTTGGAGGCTACTGTAACAGAGCAGCCTGGAAGCAGGATATCAGCCTGACGCAGTGCTTAATGTGTCTGCTGCCGTAGCCATTTGAGAGCTAAAAGTGCTTTGTTCCTTGTCTTGGGAGCCCCTGTGCCTAGCACTGGGGCTGCAAACATCAGGTGCTTAATACAAGCTACTGGGTTGGTTGTGTTACTGAGATCCCCACCAGCAGGCTAGGAAAAAAGAACAAGAGCTTCATCAATGACTCTACCTGCTATTGTCAATAGCATGTTATAAAACACGATGCTGCAGAGCTGACCCATTTTTATCATCTCCTGGGTTGTTAGGAACAGACAGTCCCTGGTGTTTTGATGGTGTTGTTTATTTGGACAAGGCTGGCAGTGGGGTGGGGGATGAAGGGAGGGCTGAGATGGCATTCCATCGTGTGGAAAACAAGGGACATCCACTTGCACAGATTAGTATGCAAAGGCTTTGGTTTCAATTCATGGCAATGGATGTGTCATCATTGGTTGTTCTGGTTTTCACTGCAGGGTTTTTTGAGGCCAGCTTGAAGCAAGAGGGTGGGTGGACATTTCACACCCTTGCAGCCACCTGAAACCAACTGGGTTTTTTTCCTCCTCTTTTCTGTGTAAAAAGCTCATCAGCCCAACTGTGGCTAACAAACAGCAGGCCTAGTTAGTACAGGGTTCAGTGACCACCCCTCCATGCTTTTCCCACAGCTGATTTAGGCCTTATATTCCAATGGCTCAAAGATCTTGCAGATGTAGGAAATTCCCTTCATCCGAGGATGACAGGTGAAAACTCGGGAGTCGTGTGGCCATACCCTTTTCAAAACCCTGGCCACAAAGTGTCACCCTGAGCTTTTGCTGTCCTCCCTTCTCTTATCTTTTTCTTTGTTGTATGCCAGGGAAGCCTTCAGACTGGCCATTGGTCATCCCTCATACATGCTACGTGAGCAGCCCCTCTCCTGCCTGTATACTTCTCACTCCACTTGGGCAATTATAAATTTCTTAAATGGTTCCCTTAGCTCCAATTCCCCTGTATAATTGCTCGCCTCTCCTTTGCACTCTGGGTAACACACCTTTTTTTTCTCCAGATACCTAGATTTTTGTTTCACTAACAGTGATATTCATTTCAAGAAGGAAATAGGACACCTAAACTTACAACCTAGCCAGTTCCAACGATCTTGTGGTGGAGAGAGCCATCTGCACCCAAAGAGAGGATAATGGGAACTGAGTGTGGTTCACAATATCGCATTCTCACTCTTTTTGTTGTTTGCTTGCATTTTGTTTTCTTTCTCATTTTTTCCTTTTTGATTTGATTTTTCCTGTGCAGCAAGATAAGTGTATAAATATATGTATAATACATAAATATCTATATCTAAACATATTTTTAACATGTTTAACACATATTGTATTACGTGTAGGGAGTGGGGAGAGGGAAAAATTTAGAACACAAGGTTTTGCAAGGATCAATGTTGAAAAATTGTACATGCATATGTTTTGAAAATAAAAAGCTGTAATAAAAATTTAAAAAAGAAATGATTATTAGGTTGATTTCAGAAAAGACTTACAGGAACTGATGCTAAGTGAAGTGAGTAGAACCAAATGAACACTGTTCACAGTAAAAATATGATTATGTGATGATCGTCTGGGATGGACTTGGCTTTTTTAAACAATGAGATGTTTCAAGACAACTCCAATAGACTTAAGATGGAGAGTGCCATCCACATCCAGAGAGAGAATTATGGAGACTGAATGTGGATCAAAGTGATAAGGTTTAGATTTAGGGCAGGATTGGGGTTCAGGGAACCAAATGGAGAGGTTTGGCTCCCCTGCAACCCCTTGGGATTCGGCACAAGGGTAGGGAGTTTTGGGGACTCCCTTCAGGAGGCACAGAGTTTCTCTGTAAAAGAATTTACAGACCTGAAAATCTAGACTGATAAAAGGTTTCTTATGGGGATTGGAAGTAAGGTTAGAAATTCTGACAGAGAGGCATGAAGTCTGGTAATGGAAATAGGTGAGGATAAAGAAAGGATAATACTGGAAAAGAATATTCCAATGAACAGAAACCCTTAGCATCCCGAGCATGGAGCTGGCATGTTTGAAACCTCTGCAAAAAAAAAAAAAAAAAAAAAAAAAGATTTTAGTTTGACTTTTTTATATTGATTGTCTTAGTGGGGGCTGGGACAGCGAGCAGATCAGAACCAGTGGGGGCTGGGCAGCCCAAGCAAGTCAGAATGGGGACTGGGACAAGCCAAGATCTCCTATTGGAATTCAAATGGATGCTTTCTGACCAGGATTTGCAATTGAATCAAAGGCTCTGGCATCCTGGAAAGATAACTTGTCTGGAGAGGATATGCCTCAGCCAGGAGGGGCTAGGAATCTGAAAGGAATCACAGATCAATAGGAAATACAGTTTCTTAAAGGGACCACAACCCGCTTCAAAAGTATAGTATTTTCACCTTTTTGGTTGTTGTTTGCCTGTTTTGTTTCCACATGTTTTGTTTTGTTTTTTCCCGCTTTTGATCTGATTTTTCTTGTGCAACGTGATGAATACAGAAATATGTTTAAAAGAAGGGTGAGGAGTGAAGAGTGAAGAGAGTGAGAAAAATCTGAAACACAAAGTTTTGCAAAGGTGAATGTTAAAAACTACCCTTGCATGTATTTGGAAAAATAAAATACTATTAAAATTTTTTTAAAAGAATTGCACCTAGTTCTTAAAAAAAAAAAAAAAAAAAAACATGGGGTATGAATACCCCATCGAGGTAGACTATTTTCATTTTTTGCTTGTTTTTTTTAATGAATTTTTTCTTTTATATCATTCTTTCATATGAATAATGTTGCAATGTTTTACACAAATGCACACTTATTATAACCTATATCAGATTGTTCGCTGTTTTGGAGAGGGGATGAAGGGAGGGAGGCAACTGAACTCTGGAATCAAAAAAATGAATGTTGAAAACTATTTTTACATGTAATTATAAAAAAATAAAATTCTATTTAAAAAAAGAGAAACCTATATTTGGAGCCAGAGGACTTAAAACTCTACACACTGTTCTATCACTTATTACTGGTACAAATTTAGATAAATGCTGTCTTGAGTTCCTTTATAAAATGAAGGGATCAAGCAAAAATGTAAAAATCACAGCATTAATCAAGCTTAAAAATAGTCATGAAAGTGTGTTTAAAGGAACCCTGTAAATCAATGGGGTGTGATGGACAAAGGTGTGGCCTAGAGTCAAGAAGCTCTGGGTTCAGCTTTTACCTCTAATACCTGGGCTGTATGACTAGGCAAGTCATTTAACTTCCTAGGCCTTTAAGTAACTTTCCAAAACTAAGATTTCTAAATGACAAAGTATCAATCTGCATTCCTAGAAGAAATTGCTCCACTTGGGAGTCCCCTGTATCAGTGATATTACAGATCTAGTTCTTATCCTTAATCCTACAGGAACTACAGAAAAAAAGAACCACTATCAATACTAATCACAGGCACTAAACATCTTAGAATCTAAAGCCCTAAAGGAAAAGCTAACTGAACTGCAAAAAGATAGATTAAATCACATGATGATAATAGGGAATTCTGATGTTCCTCTCTGAGATGAACAAAATTAAAAGCATGATAAATATACAAAACTGATAACACTGTATTGTTGGGAATTTCGAGCTAAATGCTTATAATGCCTGTCAAAGGGAATATTAAGCCTAAAATGTCTATTATAATAACGTATATGAATGCATATATTTCTCCGAAACAAATGGTACACTTACAAAAGATATACCATGTCCTAGGTAACAGAAGAATTATAAATACAGACAAAAAAGTAAAAATACTAAACACATCCTTTAGAAACTATCATGTGATAATCAATACAGAGAGCATAAGCAAAACACGACTTAAATGAAGATTTAATAATGGCATCCTGAACAACGAATGGGTCCAAGAACAAATATGGAAATAACAGTGACACGAAAGACAACATGCCAGAATTTGGAGAATGTAACTAATGAAGTCATCAGAAAAATAATTATATTCCTAAAAACATAACTTCACAAAATGGGAAAAAAGGCATAATGAATGGCATATGTGATTTTAAAACTGGGAGACCAAAAAATAAGCCATTTCAAATTAACCATAAAAGAGGTAATCCTGAAAATCAAAGAAATACATAAATTGTAAATTGTTGGAATCCTTACAAACTGCTAACTCATTAGAGTTGATAGATTGTTGATCTAATCTTACAAGAAGATGTTTTGGGCCAGAACCTGAAACAAGGTACTAAGTAGAACTAATTAGTACAATGCTTGTGTTTACACTTTTACTCATTGGAGTTCACAAGTTTGCCAGATTCACAAAGTAAACTTTGTAACTTGGTGAGTTCACACCTCCCTTGAAGCTCTTTGGGCCAGAGAGCACTATGGGAGAAAACCCATAATCCCATTCTCTCAAAAGACTCAGATATAAGGCCAGTGAAGAGAGAGCTATTCAAGAATATTTTCCACTTGGCTGGCTGGTCGCAGAAGAGAGTTCAGCTGGTTGGAGAGGAGCGACTCTGGTGCAGACACAGAGCACTTTGGGAGATTTCAGCTGAATTATGCCAGAAGCCCTCTCTCCGAGGCAAGGCAGAATATTTTCCACTTGGCTGGCTGGTGGCAGAAGAAGAGTTTTCAGAGGAAGAAGCTATGAGTCGAGAGTTCAGTGGACAACCAGATTCATCTTCATCTCACACCACTGTGGTGGCTGGGCTCCTGCACTTCCCCCACTGAGACCAAGCTAGTCTGAAAGATTCGCCCGAAAGCTAGCCGAGCCCCAAGCGAAGGAGACAAGAGATTCATTCCATCTCTGTGCTGGTTGGAGGCTGAAGAAAGCAGAGGCAGAGGCTGAAGGACAGAACCTTTGGATTTGGAGACATCGGGAGGGCTCTAAGCTAAACCGGCTGTGTTCTGAGAGAAGAACAAGAACTCCAACATTTGAACTCCGACAGTAAATCCCAAAGACTCTCCAACTGATAAGTAAAACTTAGAAGATAACACTAAGATATCTGAAAACACTAATAAAATCGTTAAACCTTTAGCCAATTAATTAAAAAGAGGGCAGAAAATCAAATTAATAAGATTTTAAGAACCAACAGGGTGAAATCACAACCCAGAAAAAAAGAATGTATTACACAGTTATACACCAATAAAACTGAAAATTCAAAACAGAATTATCTACAAAATATAAAATATCCCAAATAACAGAATACTAGAAACCTTACATAATCCAATTTCTGAGCATGAAATTGAACCAGCTTATAAAGGAGCTACCAAATCAAAAACAAAAAATTTGGTCCAGATCTATTTGAAGAATTCTATCTAACATCAAAAGAATAATTAAGGAAACAAATTATCCTCAAAATCTGAGAAGGCAAAAGAGCAACTTTCTTTAAAACAAACAAAATCTTAATACTCAAACCTGGGAAGGATAAAGCAAAAAGAGAATTGTAGACCAATAATACTGATTACCAATTCAATTTTTAAATCTTAAATCCTGACAAAAGACTACAAGCATTTAAATAATCATTAGCGTTAGAGTTCTATGTGCTGGGCCAACAGTTAACATAATCATGTTAAAACAAAACATCTGAACTCCACTACCATACTGATAGAATTCTTTTAAGCTTTTGACAAAGTGCAAAACATTTATGCTGAAATCTCTACAAAGTACAGGCATAGAAGAAAGTCTTAAAATATGATTCATAACTATTCAAACCCCAAAAGAGAGTGTTGCACATAAAGGAAAACACTAAAAAAATTGTCCATTGAATACACAAGCAAAACAAGGATGCCTTTCTCATCTGTTATTTGGCATACTCTGAGAAATCCTACAACAACCTAGAGTCAGAAAGACCACAAGTGAAATCTGCCTCAGATACTTTACTGTGTAACTGTGGACAAGTCACTTAATCACTATCTACCTCAGTTTCTTCTTCTACAAAATGGGAATAATTATAGCATTTATCTCCCAGAATTGTTTTAATGATAAAATGAGGTATTATTTGCAAAACAATATTTGTAAAACTTAAAAGAACTATACAAATAATAATAATGATAATAACTGTGCCAAAAGGAAAATGGATAGAATGAACATTGACATAGACTTTATTATTCTTATTACAAAAAATAAGCAAAAGGGGAGAAAACTCCCTATTTTCTGGTGACACAGCAGCTTTATTAGATTACCTTAAAACAAACAAATGCGTAGTTGGTGTAACTTATAAACTGACCCAACTGGCTTGGACAGCAATTTGAATTTATCCAAATAAAAATACTGCAATCCATAACTCTCATGTACATACACTCCCAAGAAGGTCAAAGACAGACAGATAGACACACATACGCCTCAACAATGTTTTTTGAAATAGCAAAAAAGTAGAAACAAAATAGATGCCCACAGAATTGGGAAATAGCTAAACAAACTGTGGGGCATGAATGTAATACAATATAACTGTGCTGCAAAAAACATAGTTATTAATGACTATTCAAATTTTTAAATTAAAATTTTTACAAAAATTCTGGCAGAATATGATGAATTTGGAGAAGCAGGGAAAGACTAATGCTGCAAATGAACCAGCACTAGGAAAACAATATATGCAACAAAATGGTTCAATATGAATTTTGTGAAATTCTGTCAAACTTCTGTTAAAAGCTTGACCCAAAGAGGAGATATGAAAACTGTAGCCCCTGCCCTGCTACTTTGAATAAAAGGGGACTTATGAGTATGGAACATCACATGCATTGTCAGACTTACACTGTTTATGGCGAGTACTGCAACACTGCTTCCTCCCTCTCCCCCCCCCTTTAATTCTTTGTCATAAGGAATGGTTCTCTTGGAGGGGAAAGGAAGAAGAATACATTGAGAATTGTAAATGATATATAAAAGTACCAATAAAATCTGATTTCAAATACTAAAATGAGGGGATTTAACTAAACATTTTTAGATATTCTTCTAAATTTAACCTAATGTAACCAACATTTATGAAGTCCTTATGTTGTGCAAAGCACTATGGATACAAAGACAAAGATTAGATATCTCTATCTTCAAGGAGCTTTCATTCTCCTAAGAGATGGGATGGATGTTGCACAGATAAGTAAATACAAGATAATTGTAGGGTGTTTAGAGCAGCAATAGCTGGGAAGATAACAAATGTCAATGAAGAAAGGAAAGCATGAACTGAACCTTGAAGGAAGCTGGGGATTCAAAGACACAAAGGTAAAAATAGAGAGTATTTTGAATGTAATGATGGGGCTTAGAACACTGACTTCAGGAACCAACCCAAAGGAAGGTATGTCTATGGGAGATGGTGGTTGTTGAACTTGATCCTTCATTTAGGGTGATGTCTTTTCCTGTGTGGATTGGATTTAAGTAAGGCACAATTGCACAGTCATCAGGCTCCCTTTCTCCTCCACTGTCACAGAAGTCCAGTGGCAAGGCAAAAGTCAGGATGACGGGCAATGACTCTGGATGCACTGGCTGACCTCTAAGAGCTCGACAATGCTTGCTTCCGCCACCTGCATGGTGACTGGATCAGACTGTTCTCATCTGGTGACTCCAACAGGGGAAGTCTTGGGGTAGACATCCCCTTAACTCACCTACAGGTTTGTGGCTTGTTGATTCCCCTGAACCTGCTGAGATGGTTTTATCATACAGGTAGCCACTGTGCATACTACACCTTGGAGCCACAGATGAGATTTGGATGACAGGTGAACACCAAAAGGGGATGATCAGCCAATGAGCTCTAATGGCAGAGATGCTAGTCTCTCGAGATGCTAGTCTCTCAAAATGCTCCATACACCCGATGAATGACTCCATTAGAACTGCTGAACCATGACCTAACCTGAATTGTTGAATTGTCAGATTTTCAGGAATCACAAGAAGAGTTTGAAGGAGAAAAAGAAAAGACAGACAAAGCAATAGATATAAGTGGGGCTCAGGCCAAGCCTTGTTGCTCATTGTTTGGATTTTGATCACTGAGAATGAATGCAAATACTAATTGTTTCCCGCTCTGGCCAGAACTTCTGAGATTCTTTCCCTCCAAGATTAGTAGTTTTGTGATGGTAAATTAAGTTATCTTTTCTCCCACTTTTTACCTAGCCTTTAATCATTGAATGGGCATGTCCTTAGACAAACTGAGACCTGGGAAAGACACTAATTCCAAAAAGGCCAAGGTCACCCAGGGCATTCTGGGCCATCAGCAATTATCTTGACTCTTGTCCTGCCACCAGACTTCAGTGACTCTTGAGGGAGGGAGGCTGAGGACTTTGTGCATCTCTGCCTCACTTAAACCCAATCCGCTCTCAAGTCAAGACATCACCCTCCTGATAGCATTTGTCCTCTTTGAGAAGAGAGGACAAACAGGGGGAGGGGTGATACTTAATCCCTTGCCCTTGTCAGCAACAGAGCTGTGAGAATCTAACCATCATGCCCCACACTGTTAGTTTCTAGGCCATTTAAGAGCATCTCTTTTCAACTTTGGGTTTGCAAGAATAGAAAGACACATGCCCTAGATGTGGAACTAGAATTCTCAGGATTCTAGAACCAGTGAGCTTCTTCTTTATCTATCCAGCTACAAACATGAAGATCACTGAAATTTTCCAGTGTTGTTCAGCGTAATGTTGATAATTTGTCGTAAAAAAATAGCATGTGGCCTGTTTTTGCTTTACTGGGATACAGGGGATCTGTTAAAATAAGGAACTCCTGGCTTAGTTCTCTCCCCAAACCAATGAGGTTGCTGGGGAAAGGAAAAGGGAGGAATCCAGCCTGAGCAGATTCTTCTGCCTTGGAGGATTGAAGATGGATAGCTAAGATATTGAATTTTACAATATGTGTCAATGACTGTCTTAATTTAACCATGACACTCCTAATTGAAATGCTTAGCTATAATCACTGTGATATGAATAAGGTTACACTGATCTGGAAACAGTGGGAGAAAATGGTAGGTCTGAGCAGAGCCACGAGGAACCTGACAATGGGCACATTCTCCAAGGCATGGAAATTGAACCACAACAAGAGGCTGAGGATTGTGCACTGTTGGACCATCTTCCCCTAGCCTCCATGATCATGATTCCTTGCAGGGCCAAATTTTGACATGAGCTAGGTCTGAAAGGGAGCCAGACTATAAACGGGTTTCAGTTTCAGGCTAAGAAAGTTCAATTTTCCCCTAGAGGCAGTAGGGAGCCGATTAAGATTATTGAGTAGCAGCATGACATGGTCAGATCACCGTCTTAGGAGGGCTGCCATACTAATATTCTGTTTTCCATTTATGGTTCTATCAAACTAGAAAACTGAACTGCTGGGGAGAAGGAAACCCCCAAATGTAATGTATTTCCTTTTCAGAGCATCTCCCAGCACCTTGCCTAAATTTTCCATGACTGTAAGAACAAAAGCTGAATCGCATTATCCTTGTCAGGCTTGTAATGGAGAAAAAACAAGAACACGCTTTCATTAGAGAAGAAAATAAAGACGACAAAAAAGTTACTTCATGCACTGAAGCAAGGAAATGTTAAATTACCACAGCAATGAAGCCAGGTGATTAAAAGAAATTAACACATTTTTGTGACAAACAAAAGAAATTGGGGAGCAGAGAACTGGCTGGGTTGTGCTTCTACTGTAGTATTATAAATGGATGCCAGTCTGTTCCCCCAAGTTCCTTAATTTGTGTGCAACATTTTCAGGATGTTAAATTTATAAATTAATCTTCACAATCCTGAGCTGAATAGCTCATTAACTTTTATTCCTTCTCACTTGAGTGCAAGGTCTTGTGTCATCTCTTTCCAAAGGTGTCTGAGCAAACAATGCCAGAGCTGGAAAGCCCCAGTGTCAGCAGGAATAGCACCGGGTGGCAAGGCACTTAACGGATTCCACTCTTGCTGACTCACAGAACTCACAGGTGAGTTAGTGCATGCCAGTGGCATCATAAAAACTGATGGACTCCCCAATGCACCAATGGGAGCTTGCTCTTCATTAGCTGAGAGCAAGAAGGCTGGGAGTTTCCAAAGACTAAAAGAGGTACACGAAAAAGTTCAACTTATTGGAAAAAGAGGGCACATGATGCATAATGAGAAGCCCCATCCAAGTATAGAGGGGATCTTCCCTGCCATCCTTTGTTTTCGGCAATTAAGCTACTCTTCCACTAAAGACATTTGTATCTGGGAATAAGGGCCAGGGAAATTACCCCCTTGGAAGCCTGGCATAAAATAGGACAGAAAACCAGTGAGAATGCCAAGGGTCAGGACTTCAATCCCACTCCACATCAGAGAACTGATGATGCCTGATGATGGAAATAAACTTCAGATGAAGAGGTGACCCTGGTGAGAAAAAGGAAGCACTCAGGCATCCCCAAGCTCTCACAGTGGTAGCCTTGGAGAAGTTTCAATAACAGCTATTCACGTCATTGCTGATTCATCTACTTCCTTTTACCTTCCTCCTTCCTCTCTGCCTCTGCCTTTCCTTTTGTTCTGTCGTACGAGGGATGTTTTACTTTCATGTTACCCTTCAACTCTTTACCCCTTTTTATCTTGGCATTCATGTACATTTCCTTTGCATTTAGGGAATTTCCTGGTCCTCCTTCTTGGAGCACTGGATCCCCAGGAATGCAGCTAAATCCTTCAATTCAGAGAATATGTCATTTGATCTTTAATAAATATTCCCTGAATGACCAGCAGGATGAATACAGAGAGGACTGGCGAGACTTACATGAATTGATGCTGAGTGAAATGAGCAGAACCAGGAGATCATCATATACCTCAACAATGATACTATTTGAGGATGTATTCTGATGGAAGTGGATCTCTTTGATAAAGAGAGCTAATTCAGTTTCAATTGATCAAGGATGGACAGAAGCAGCTACACCCAAAGAAAGAATGCTGGGAAATGAATATAAACTGCTTGCATTTTTGTTTTTCTTCCCGGGTTATTTATACCTTCTGAATTCAATTCTCCCTGTGCAACAAGAGAACTGTTCAGTTCTGCACACATATATTTTATGTAGGATATACTGTAACCTATTCAACATGTAAAGGACTGCTTGCCATCTGGGGGAGGGGGTAGAGGGAGGGAGGGGAAAAATCAGAACAGAAGTGAATGCAAGGGATAATGCTGTAAAAAATTACCCTGGCATGGGTTCTGTCAATAAAAAGTTATTTAAAGAATTAAAAAATATATATATATATATATATTCACTGAGCTGAAGACACAACCATAATCCTATATATATATATATAATATATATATATATATATATAATATATATATATATATATATATATATATATATATATATATTCATTCATTCACTGAGCTGAAGACACAACCATAATCCCAACCCAGGGCTAGGCACATGACATTCAGTACAAATCTTGGGGACTGGTCCCTGGGGGCCTGGCAAAATGAAGCTTCGACACGGGGATTCTTAACCTTGGGTCCATGGACCCTGAAGGGGACAGATTTCAGGTGGTCAGTGAATTTGGATGGGGGAAAATTACATCTGTATTCCAATGTCAGTTATTTGCTTTGTAATCCTATGTATTTTATTTAATACATCTAAAAACACTATTCTGAAGAGGAGGACATGACACAAAAAAGTGAAGACCTTCTGCTCTATAAATTGTTTGCTCTGACATATACAAAGCAAACCCAGACTCATAGGCTATCCAAAAGTCTATGGGGTTAAAAGTTACTGAGGAATCAGATCTAGAATCAAGAATGACAAATTCTGGGTCCTCAGAGGCCATTTGGAGCAAAGCCCCCATTTTATGCAAGAGAAAATTGAGAACCCAAGAGATTAAGGGGCTCTCTTATTTGTTTTTTCTTGCCCTGATTATAGGTATCCTCTGCTCTTAGTGTACTCATTCTCCCTCATTGACCTGTTGGAAGTGCCTCCTAACTGATCTTACTACCTTCATGTCTACCTCTGCTCCATTGCCTACTTACTGTCATTCCTCCTTATCCACAGAAGAGACCATGTTCTCTGGCTTGAAGACTTTCAGAGGGCATTTACTCCCTATCCAATAGAGTATCAATTCCTTTCCCTGTTGTCCAAAGACCGCCACAATGTTACTCAACTTATAAGGGAGCCTCAGCATGTTGGGCACATACACTTTGGAGGATTTATTAAAATGCACATACAAGAGTTTCACAGGATGAGAAGGTGTTGGATGGACTATGTACAGTGGTAGTATACCTGTACCAATGAGGTCATAGGTTAACGATACATCAAAATCTCTCTCCCACTAACCATCTTCATGTAGGCTATGCTCTAGTCAAACTGATCCTCAAACACATCTTATGCCATATCTTTCAAGGAACACCAGCCTTGGAGTCAAACATCAAGGCACTGCTATTTGCTGTGTCTCCTTGAAAAAATTTTAAAATGTGTTTCCCTTTGCCACTCCTCAGTTTTCCTTAAAATGAGGAGGTTGACGTTAAGTTTTCTCTCCATCTAATTCTACGATCCTATAACCTATCTCTAAGTGCCTGCTGGTTCCTCACCCTCAACTGTATGGCACAATCCTACCCACCACGTAAGATTTCTCTCAAATACCCTTTTTCCATATAGGCTTCTCTAATGCCTAAGTAATATCACCTTCCTCTGAAGTGGGAAGTTACTTTATTTATGCTTCATAAGATTCCTATCATTCTGCCTTGATGTAAAGCTTTTGGTTTGCTCAGTCATCTCTCCTGCTAAATTATCACTCATAGTGAGGATATCTTTCATTTTCCTTTTAATCCTCTCCTAACACCATGGCCATTTAGTTGTATTTAACATTCTATGCATATGGAACGACTCATAAGAACTTTAAGCCTGGAAAAGGCTATGGGGATCATTCAGTCCAATACCCTTTATTTCTTCTGTTCAACAGACGATGTCATTCTTTGATAGTCAGAGGAGCTCGGTTCCAACCAAGGTTCCCTATCGATTTCTGTGTGACCTCAGTCAAGTCATTTTACTCACTTAATCAACCAGCTGTAGGGGGTGGACTCAAAGGCCTCCACCTTCCTTTCCAGCTCCAAATCAATAATCTTAAATAGCTACAGAACACCTTCTATGTATAAGATACCATTATACTTCCTGAGACTAAAGCAAAGGAATGACATAATCCTTTGTCCTCTATAAAATCTTAAGTTTAGAGGGGAGCATATGTACGAAGTAGGTGTGACTTACAAAAAAAAAAGTTTCATTGTGCGAAGAGCATCATTCTCCTGAGCTTCCCACTGCTGAGAGCCAAAAGACAGAAGTGAAAGAATTGGGAAGCTGTTCAAATTGCCTGTTCCTCATTCACATCATGGTTATTTCATAACTGACAAACTCAAGACTTCACTGTAGCTTTAAAACACAACTAGTGGACAAAACAGAGAAGGAAAGAAGAAATCTACTGATGATTCCTGTTTTTACTCCCTTTCTATTCTAACCCATTTCAATCTGTTAGTTCCAGACATCTGTGTCTATTATCAGCAGAAATGAAGATAAATGAGGCATCCTCAAGATCTTCTGGGTTTGAGTAGAAGTACTCAAATACAGCCAAATGTGGATGCAATTCACTCAAAATGCAGAAAGGCAAGAAGTTTATAATCACTTGCATTTCAGCTGTGGAAAACCCCCAATGTCAGGCTTGCTGATTTAGTTGTGCTACTTTACATGATTTCTGTGAAAAACAATTAACATGAAGACTCAGAAAGGCCTTGATCACAAAACTAGGTTCATGGATGGACAAGCAGCATGGGTTTAAGAGATTTAATAAAACTTTCCTTCTGATATCTAAAAAATTCAGCCTTATCACTTATCAGTCCAGATCTAGGCCTGAGGATGGTGGCAAATCCCTAAGGATATTGCATAAATCCCCCAGAGTGGCCTGGTCAGTTCTTTATACCCATAAGGAGAAGGGATTTGAAAAACGGCCAACACAGGCAAAATTTTATGAAAAGCCACAATACTAAAAAAAAAAATCAATAAGCTTTTCTTAATCATTTACTATGTGCTTGGTAGTATGCTACTTTAGGGAAAGATAGAAAGGCAAAATCAGTTTCTGCCCTCAAGGAACTTAAATTCAAATGTGGGAGACCAGATGTATACATAAAAGACAAAGTATAACGATAATTACTAAAGTAAAACTTATAATCTTGGAAAGTTAAAAATAGATGCAATGGGTCTGGGAAAAGCCCTCCCAAAGAAAGTGACACTTGAGCCTAGTTTTTAGAAAGCCAGAGATTCCAAGACGGAGAGGCAAGCTAGGGAATTATAGATGAGCAGGATAGTTAGTGCAAAGGAACGGGCATGGAAGCTGAAGCACTGTGTGTGCAGAACAGTGAATAAAATGATATGGCTGGACTGGAGAATGCGTAGAAGGAGCAATCTTTTTAAAGATTAGAAAAATTGGAAAGGCCCAAGCCATAAAACAGAGGGTTCATCTTTGATCTGAGAGGTAACTGGAAGCTTCTGGACTTGACTGAACAGAAACATGATATGGTCAGTTCATTTTTGGAAAATTACTGATGGACACATCAAGGATTAATTGTGGAGAGGAAGAGCCTTGAGGCAGGGCAACAACGGTCGGGGTGCGAATGGGAAAGCAAAGAGATAGTGAAGTCTATGCATAATATTGAGGAGGTAGAAACAACATTTGGCTACTGGTTTGATAGGTAGGGTGAGAGTGAAGAGTTGAGGATGACACTGTAGTTGGGAACATGGATCCTATGGTTGTGACTTTGACAGTCACAGGGGCCCATTTTGTGTTAGGGAAAGCAATAAATTCTTACAAGAATGTACACTTTTTTATTTTATTTTATTTTATTTTATTTTTACTTTTACTTTTATTTTATTTAATAATAACTTTGTATTGACAGAATCCATGCCAGGATAATATTTACACGACAAGAATGTACACTTAGACATTCGTACCTTCACTGCGGTTTCATGGAGAACTCATTGACTAGTAATGGGTATTTATATATAGCTAGAAGACTTATAAAGTTTTTTTTATATAAAAAGGGATTCATCTGGAAAACTTGCCCAACTCCAAGAATTTAGAGGGAAGTTCTTTGCAAGAAAACCATCTTTTCCTATGGAGGATGTGCATATGCCCATTCAACCTTGTTCAGAGAATGGAGGACATCTCCTTAAGTGGCTGGTGGAGTAGAAGTAGTTGGACAATCAAAAATAAATAAGGGTAATTAAAAGATAGAAATCACTGGGGAATGAGCTCTCCAATAGAGTATCCTAGGAATCTGTCCTTGGCCCTGAGCTCTTTACCATTTTTTTTAATCAATGACTTGTATGAAGGCACAGATGGCATGCTTGTCAAACTTGCAGATGGTAAAGATAGCAGGGATAGCTAAGATAGATCCCAAATGACACTGACAGGCTAAGATGATGGGCTGGATCTAATAACATAAAATTTAACATGGAAAAAGAAAATTCTGCGCTTCAGGATATGGGGTAGGGATGGGCTATGGAAATTTTAGTGGCGAGCCAGGTGAGGTAAGCTAGTAGCATAGGGGGAAGCCAATCAAACCAGTGAAATCCTAGGCTGCATAAAAGAGATCAGAAGACCAAGGACCAATATCTAGTGATATTGGTCCCCCCACCTTGATCATACAGAGCCCTTCTAAAAGGGCACGATAAGTTCTGACATCCATATTCAAGGAAGCACATTAAGCTGGACAATATCCAGAGAAAGGTAAGATGATGAAGGAAAAGATTGAAAGTGAAAGGGACTTATTTTTCTAAAGGAAACTGAGGTCTAGAGAGGCAGTAAAATATTGTAGACTTGGAGAAAAATGGAGACTAGTCTCCAGTGGACCTGGAGAAAGAGGGAAGAAATGGCTTCAAATCCCACTTTTGAGACTTATAGGTAATGGGATATTAGGTAAAGCCCTTCATTTCTCTGAGCCTTATTTTCCTCACCTGTAAAAGGGATCTCATAATATCACCCACAAGGTTTTTCTGGGGAATAAAAGATGTCTTTAGAATACTTTGCAAATCTCTAACTTAGTAGAACTTGATTGATATTCCTGATCACTGTTTTTATTAAGTTACCTTTCTCAAGATGGAATCCAGGCCCCCTGACTCTCAAGCCCTTTTTCATTTCACATACTCTCAGCCTCAAGGAGCCTGCAGACTATGGCCTATTTTCACTCAATTGAAGGGAATGGGCTTTTTAGGTAGAAGAAATGATTTTAAGAGAACTTAATTTTCTATAAACATTTGAAAAGTTGTCTCATGGAAGAGAGACTGTATATATATTCTGTTTGGTCTCAGATGGCAAAAATAGGAGGGAGGATGAGTTGCAGCAAGTTTATCTGCCTGTAGTTTCAATTTTTTGATGTCAACAAATTAACTTAACATTTTGAAACTACTTCCTCCTCCCAAAGTAGAATGAGCTGTCCCAACAGAAAACAGGTCTCATTTTATTTCAGGTAATCCCGCAAGGATCGATGAAACATTTTTGGTTTCTTGTGCAGACAGCAGCTGGAGATGAATCTGAGATGCCATGAGCTAAGAAGGTATTAGCAAATATGTAGCTTTCATGGAACCTGATAAAGGAAGCTTCACAGACTAGCTCCCCAGCGTGGTGATATATAACCTCAAGTCATGGGCTGACACATACTAAACTTCCTCTGGGAAAGATGAATGGGACGATCACTGGTTACCCTAGTACAACACTGGCAAGACAGTCTTTAAAAATTAAATTCTTAAGTAAGTCATATTTCTGCATCAATTATTTCCATGCCCCACTCTGCCCCACTCTTAGATTCTGTGACGCTACAGCAACAAAACTGGGATGGAAGCTTTCAGCTTCAAACTCATGAACAATTCCACTCCTTGTTACTACATAAATATGCTTCTTCATATTTCCTCTCTACAGGTGGAAACACAAGTGCATCTTGTTGGTGCATTTAGCAACAGCTCCTTCCTTCCTGTTCTCACCCTTCTGCTACATTGATTTCTCTACCATGTTGTTAGCAAGATACTTTAAAAAAAAAAACCATAGAATCGAATAATATTAGAGCTGGACAAAACCTCAAGGATCATCTACTCTGATGCCCTGATTCTACAAAGAGGGAAGCTGAGTCCCTGAGAAGCTAGAAGCCTTAAATAAAATAATAAAGTTCAAATTAGTAGAGTATAAGAGTTTTAAAAACATTTTTCTGCAGCATTTTTTGAAACAGATTTGCCTTCCCAATTAGGGTTTCCTCAAGGTACTAATTAACGAATGCTCCCACCCAGAATTAAAAAAAATTCTGGGACAAGCTCCCCAGGTCCTCTATAGTGGAAAGGGAGGATAGGGCTTGGAAATAATGGAAGATCTCTGTGTTATTCAGAAATGTCTATAGATAATTTACATTGTGACTCAGCCCTGTTAAGCAGCCCAACAATCAGTAATAGGGCTGAGACTAGAATTGAAGTCCCCCGAGTCCTATAGCAAGATTCTTTTAATACTATGTTAGCTCCTATACTGGACAACTTGGGGTCAGACAGCACCGTGGCCTTCCCTGGGGTTCTGAGGCAACATTACATGTCATACTCCTCTGGATACAGTCTTCCCCCCTCCCTCCCTCTCCTCATACCACCTTGTTACAGCCATTTTCTTAGGCTGTACTTCTACCACCATGGCACTATGAAAAGTTGCCTCTCCATATCTATCCAAATTTGGAAGTTTGCTTAGAAAACGGAGCAGGGGGGTTGAAGCCATTCACAGGATTCAGCACAAAGCAAAAAAAATTCACCCTAGTCATTGTCCTTCCTTACTTCCAGGGACAGTAGGGAAACAATTTACAGGGGAGGCCCATAGGCTAGTGAAGCAGCCTCAAGTTTTATTTGAACGACTCTTTTGCCTGACAGTTTAAAATTTCCCCAAGATAAAATTGAGTGAATATTGACCTTTGGCACTCTGTTCTAGGAAGATTTATTAGGGTAGTGATAAAGAGGAAAGTTCAAACCTTATCTGAAGAACTAGGTTTGTGTGAATTAATATCCTGTCATTGGGTTTATATTTTCTTTTTTATATATCTTTAATGAAAAATGTGCTTCCATTCATTTTGCCATATGCTGATGCCAGAAAAAATTCATCCCCATTTTGAGACCCTTAATTCAATTTACATGAGAAATACATAAGCAAGCATAAGAAACAGACTCTAGTTGGGGCTCCAGTGAACAGAAATAAGTTCAAGTCCATTTTGCATTCTAGTCAATGACAGGACTTTGATTCTCTTCCATCACCAATGAGGAATATTGTTTCCTGTTCTAGTCTGTCATGGACAACTTCGTCCTTGAATTTATGGAGGTAACATATATCCCAGTGGTGGTACAGTTGAGATGAATATCCAGAGTCAAGACAGAATAAACAGGGATTTCACAACCTGTAGAGCACATTTAATTCCATTCCATCCCCAACAAATTTTAACTCAAGGTCCCAATTTATTCACTGTCCCCATTTCATTCAGTGTGTATTCTATACATTCATTGGATTGTCATGTAAGGCAGAAGCTAGGGGATGAACTTTGGGGGAGGGGGGAGTGGAGGAACAACAAGATGACTGTGGCATGGGTTCTTGCCCTCATGAAGCCTCTAATGGAGTACAGGAATAAATAGATGACAGGATTGAGAACTGTAAGTAAAATGAGGCATTAAAGATGTATTCAAAGGAAATGAAGTTAACAAGTCCAACCATTTTATTTAACAAGTTCAAAGTTCCAAGGGTGAGGTGGGAAAGACTTCTAGGCATAGGAATTGGCCTGTGCAAATGCACAGAGGTAGGGTGAGGAATGGCACAGATGGAAACAACAACTGAAGTTCTAGGAGAACTCCAAAAGACAGGCAGATCTAGAAGGTTTTGAAATGCCCAAGAGAACAGTTTATATTGGATCTGAGTGATAATTGCAAGCCATTAGGATTTTTTTTTTAATCAGGAGGGTGCCATTGTCACATTTATGTTTTATAAATGAAGAAGAAAGAGACCACCAAAGGGGTTAAAGGTGACATCAGAAAGCAAACAGCAGACCACCAAAATAATCCAATTTTGCTATGCATGGGGAGGGATTTGACATTTGACAATGACTTTGATCCAGTAGTATCTCTACTGGGTCTGTATCCCAAAGAGGTCATATAAAGGAGGGAAAGGAACCCACAGGAGCAAAATGTTTGTGGCAGCCTTTTCTGTAGTGGCAAGGAACTAGGAACTGAGTGGATGTCCATCAATTGGAGAATGGCTGAATAAATTGTGCATATGAATGTTATGGAATATTACTGTTCTATAAAACAAAACAAAATACAATCAGCAGATGATTTTAGAAAGGCCTGGAGAGACTTACATGAACTGATACTACATGAAGTGAGTAGAACCAGGAGAATGTTGTACACAGCAACAAGAAGATTGTGTGATGATCATCTATAATGGACGTGGCTCTTTCCAACAATGAGGTGATTCAGGCCAGTTCCAACAGACTTGTGATGTAGAGAGCCATCTGTACCCAGAGAGAGGACTGTGGGAACTGAGTGGGGATCACAACAAAGTATTTCCACCTTTTTTGTTGTTGTTTGCTTGCATTTTGTTTTCTTCCTCGTTTTCTTTCATTTTTGATCTGATTTTTCTTGTGCAGCAGGATAATTGTAAAAATATGTTTAGAAGAATTGCACATATTTAACATATGTTTGCTATCTAGGGGAGAGGAAAGGGGGAAGGGAGGGAGAAAAATATAGAACAAGGTTTTGATATCACTCTGTCACCTAGTATCACTCTGCTTCAATCACACCACAGGTCACCGCCCCCTGACTTCTCAGGAAGGCAGAGAGCCCTTAGGGGAGATGGGGAGCTGAACCAGACATTGTTAGCAGATTCCCTCTGGGCTGAAGGATCTTATACCTCACCCAAAGTTCCCCCACTATCTCTGGCCCCTACAACTTAAGATATCTATAATCTTGATCTTATTTAACTCATTCCTCCTCTCCCTCCCCTCTCCCCCCCGGACCTCAGTTTTTCTATCTGTGTGGAAAATCTGGGGTGGCCAGATGATTCCTAATTTTCCTCCCCACTGGAAAATTCTCTTAATCATTATTAGTCCCTTTTTAAATCTAATTTTAAAAACATGCTAAGACTCCCATCTTCTCAGTTGAATCCTTCCAAGGAAGCTTCTAACTCTTTTGAAAAATATTAAATGAAATTTAAAAAGAAGGTATGCAAGTTCCAAGAAAAATGAAATGAACAAAGAAAAAATATGCAGAGTGAGGGATGCCTATCCAGACAACCAAGGACTAATTTGGCAGTTGCAAAGTATACTGACTTATCAAGAGTTCTCTATCCATGCACAAAACCCCCACGGATATACATTGGCAACAAGGGAGATCTTGAGTTAGGAAGATGCAGCGGTAATCCAGAAGCCAAGCAAAGGTCCAGTGTGTAAGCGATTGTAGGTTGCTCATGCACAAGGGTTTGAGGTGAACACGTGGGTCAGTTACCAGTCCAAGATTTCAAAAGCTGAGTGAACCTTCTAGGGCGAGAAACAGGGCAACAGGGCAAAAAATTGGGACATGATAAGGGGAAGGGGGTGAGAGCTTGCCTTATTTTTGTCATCTTTGACAACACTGTAATTATCAAAACAGGAAGGGGATCTGGAATTTCCTGGGCATACACAATTCTTGGCTTTGGTTCTATCTCTTACTATACCATGCTCCCTTCCTCTGTATAATAATAAATGAGGAGCATCAAAATTTGCCCCAACCTGAACTTGGCTCCAACCAGAATAGCGGGCCTCAATGAGTCATATTGGCTGGGTCGAAGAGCTGTCAACAGTGCAAGAAATTCACAAAGGATATGTCCTTTTGACACATGGGGACATTAATCTTCAGATCCATCATAGAGTGCCTAGAACAGAAACTATGGTATTCCCAACCTGCAGCAGAGAGGATTTAGAAAGCAGACGTTAACGGGGAAATGACTTCCTTGTGGCCTAAGCACAGATCCCAAGAAGGACATAAAAAGAAGACAGAGCTTAAATAAGCTGCACTTGAAGCTTCTTTCCTCCTCCTTCCTACCATAACAAAGAAGCAAAGCTCTCCTACTCTCCTCTGAATCTCTCCCCCTTTTCTTGGAACTCAAAAACACAAAAGGTAGTTTCATCTTATCCTTCCTCTTTCCTCTAGGACACAGAATCAGGGATTTTCACAGCTTTTTGTCTTCTTTGTGAGTAGTGATATGTTTAAATTAGTCCTACTTTACTACCAGATAGGAAGACAAAGCAGCGGTTGCCCTTTCTTCTGTCTATATTGCATTAGAGCCCTGGTTACGTGAAGTCTTTATTGGGACCAGCCACAGTATTGCTCTGGCAAAGTCTTCCATCTATGGGTTCTCCATGTTCAGGTCCATTCTTTCTGTTATTGCTGTGTGCATTGGGGAGGGAGGGTGCTCTAAGTTTATTACTTGAAATATTGTCTTGCTACTGTTATAAATATTGCTAATTCATGAAATAACTCTGCTTTAGAATTAGTTTTTCCCTCAGATTACCTAGTAAAGATAAACATATTGGTGCAAGACCAGCAGTCTAAGACTGTAAGTTAATATCTTCAATTCAGTACCTCATGCCTGTGGGTTCACACACAGCACTGAGGAACTGCGGGTATTAGAGTTTCTTTAGCCACACCACCACACTGTGGACTCAAGAAGCTAGCAGTCTATTAACATCTCAGATCTTTGTCACACAGATTTGTCTAACTTGCAGATCTCATAAGCATGTACCCCTCATCTTTAACTGGGCTATTTATAAACCAAAATGTGGGGATTTATACATATGTATACTTTAAATACACACACGTACATGTTTGAGCTTATTCTATATTGCCCAGCTTACAGATACTATCATCCAATATATTCTTTCTTCCAGCTCATATCATCGTCCTACTTGATAAAAGGTCCCCTTCCACTGCCTTGGTCCAAGTCAGTAAGTCAATGACCAAACTGATAAACTTCCCTCGCTTAGAGACACATCAGTGGATCAATGACAGGTAAGGTGGCATTAACCCATTATTGAAATTTCTTTAGGTTCAGTCATTCCAGCTCTTCTTAATCTAGCCAACTGAGTACCTAGCCAAGTTTCTCCATCTTGTCCTCAAGGACAGCATGAAAGAATCTGAAATGCTTTGCTAAAATTCAGTTATCTCTGAGTCTTATAACCCCACCACAAATGAAAATGAGGTTTGTCTCTCACAATCTGTCCTTCCATGAAACCTTGCAGATTCTTAAAAATCACAGTTTTCCTTTCTAAATGTTTATAAACTAGCATTGGAAAGAAATGCCTTAAATTAGGACAAATAAACAATATTAGAAAGCCTTGTATGTGAAGGTCATCTTTTTCTTGAGCCACTCATTCATTATGAAATGGAAATTTTTTGTTGAGACCAGCATAATGACCAAGACCAGGGCTTCCTCATACATTGGATGCTATCTCCTAGATAATCTTCTTAACAACCAAAAGACTGCAGCAGATATATAGAAACTGAAGAACGGCTTGGTGGCTAGATGGCAAATGAGCTATATAGGATTTTGGTGAAGCACTGGCCTTGTAGTCTCCTCTATTCTGAGGTCAACTAAGTCATGTTTACTCCCTTCTTCCTACTCCCTGTTCTGTCTTCTGCACAGACTCCAACTGCTTCTTTTCAAGGTTTCCTTTTCTCCCCGAGTTTATTTACTGTGTTCTTGGTCATGCTGTGCTTGCCAAGTTCCTAGTGATAACTCTAAGCAAGCTTCTTTGAATTGCGAATAATAGATCAATATTCTTCTTAGCATGCACAGTATCGAAAGGACTCTCACAACAGGAAGATGCAATCTCAAAGAAGACAGAAGTCCCCAAGTGTATCTATCTTTTCAAATGTAAAGCTTTTTAACATTAAATTGCAAAGCGCAGTAGCATGCTCTTTATAAGCAACATAAATCATTTTCTAATGCAGGAAGGCAACTAAAGGCTTCCATCCTTTTATTAATTTGAATAATGGTTCAAATCTAGTAGAACTTTAAATTTTTAAGTTCATAGAAAAAAATGAATTACTTTATTTAAAAATTTCAATTCATGGTATATTCACCTCCATCATCTATTTGTTGACTGTGTTCCACAAAATAAGTATTAAGTGATATTTTAGGGACTTATATCAGTATGGACAATGTGGCCATATCTTTTGAAAATGATGACTAATTCCCAATTAGCAATGGTGAGAGAACAAAAAAAATGGCTTGAAAAATCGAGGAAACATTAGATTTAGGTTTTTTAAAGACCTTTAAGATTATAGCCATTTAGACTCAGCCCTAATTATCAAACTCTATAAATTATTTCTTCAGTAGTATTAATGCCATACGTGTAACTACAAAACTTCCATATTTCCAAGTCAGTAATTTTATGTAGCAAAACAGGTGTATATATAGACCTGACTTAAAACATTTCTTGATTTATATTACAGATTAGAGCTGGAAGGGACTTTACAGACCACATATTCCAACATCCTCAGTGTTAGTAAACTAAGTAAGGAAACTTAATAAACTAAGACCCAGATTTAAAAAGGGACCTATTCAGTGTTAATCATAGCAGGACTGAAAATTAGACCTCAGGTCTTAAAGACTTCCCATCCAGGATTCTTTGTTCATTTCACTATACCACCTCACCTTACTATTGGCCTCCCTTCTTTTTTTCCTTTTCTTCTTTCTTTCTCTTTCCTTCTCTCTCTGCTATTCTTTCCTTCCTTCCTTCTTTTCCACCAAAAAATATCAATACCATTCTTCTTATAGGAATTAATATTAGTGGAAGTAGTATTATTATTATAGGAATAATATTTCTGATATTCCAAATTTGAATTGTTTCTGTCAACTTCAATACATGCAAAGGAAACTTATCTCATAGATATCGCATCCTACAACACCCAGTCATTCATTGCAATTTTTACCCCATCTCCTCTGGAGCATATTACATAGAAATTTGTCCTACAGAAGTTTGTCCTATTTAAGCATATAGGATGAGGATTTCTAACCTTTTTGTGGCCTAGATCCCTTTGGCAGCTTGAAGTAGTTTATGCACTCTTCTTAAAATTATGTTTTAGAAACTCATAAATAAAATAAATATTAATTTAGAGAAACTTCAAAATTAAGATTCATTTTTTTTCCAAAGCAAGTTTACAACCTCCCTGAATCTCTACAATCCCAACTTTAAGAAGCCCTAATATAAAGTAAGATTTCTGGGCAATCTATTTTAAGATAGCATAAGTGAATAGTGGATATACAACTTCAGTGGAGAGGCAAACCATTTTTAGTGGATAAGCATATAAAAGACAAAGGGTAACTCACATATGTTAATTCTCTGGCCACTTCATGCTTTCAATTGTTTAGTCTTAAGCATAACTAAGCATCCTAGGATCATAGATTTAGAGATGGAAGGGAACTCACAGTTTGAATCCAAGCCCACCACTTTACAGATGAGCAAGAGATCGTCACAGAGATCCAAGATGACACAACTTTTAAACATCCAAGAGGCAGAATCCAGGTCTTCCTCGCTCCAAGGCCAATGCTTTATCCATTTCAGTGAACTTCCTCTCAAATACTCTTTCAAAACAACGGGATCTACTGGGACCTAGCTGGGATAAAAGTGAGAGAAATCAGGAAATATTTGCCTGCGGTTATAGCCGTTGTTTAATGTTATATAGAGGTTGCTGCGACCAGCAAGCAAACTGAATTGCTCCATTCCCTTGGTGAGCCATACATAGCAAGGTGGAATAAGGCTGTGTCTGTGAAACTCTCATATCACTTGCATTTTTCTAATACAGCCAGATATCCAAGGTAGGAATAGCTGTTGGAATCTTTACAAACTGCTAACTCATTAGAGTTGATAGATTATTGATCTGATCTTACAAGAAGATGTTTTGGGCCAGAACCTGTAACAAGGTACTAAGTAGAACTAATTGATACAATGCTTGTGTTCACACTTTACTCATTGGAGTTCACAAGTATGGGAGATTCACAAAGTAAACTGTGTAACTTTGTGAATTCACACCTTCCTTGAAGCTCTTAGGGCCAGAGAGCACTCTGGGAGAAAACCCATAATCCCTTTCTCTCTCGTATCCCACAATTCCTCTCTCTCGTATATAAGATACAGACAGAGTCTCTCAGACAGAATTCAGCCAAATTACATGAAGAGAAGAGCGTCAAGTGAGAAGAAGCCATGAGTCGAGAGTTCAGCGGAAGATTGGGAAGGCTCTCTCAGAGGCACAACCAGATTCATCTTCATCTCACACCACTGTGGTGGCTGGGCTCCTGCACTTCCCCCACTGAGACCAAGCTGGTCTGAAAGACTCGCCAGAAAGCTAGCCGAGCCCCAAGTGAAGGAGACAAGAGATTCATTCCATCTTTGTGCTGGCTGGAGGCTGAAGAAAGCAGAGGCAGAGGCTGAAGGACAAAACCTTTGGATTTGGAGACATTCGGAGGGAGCTCTTGGAACCTAGCAGAGAGATAGGCCTCTAAGAATCTAGCTATCCGGGCCCAAGGAAAGAGACAAGACTTGGAAGGAGAAATAAACGTTTGTATTTTTACCAGCTGGCTGCATTTGGGGTAATTATTGATCTGAACTGATACTAAGGCTGCTTCCAGGCAGAAACCTTCTCTCGCAGAGAGAACTATTATATTTTAAAGGAAAAAAATCACCACAAATAGCCTCTCCAATATGTCTCTTGATTGAGTAGTCATCCCACCTCTTCTTATATACCTCTAATAACTGTAAACTCAAATGTTTCCTGAATAAGCCCACTTCATACTGGGAAGCTTTAGGGGGAAATGCCTTCTTCCTATTTGGCCAAAATAGAGTCCTTCTCACCCCCCCCCTCCCCCGCCGTCTTCTCTCACCCTTTGGGCTGAATGTTGCCCTAAAGAATGAAATCATCTTCCTTCTTTCTCCTTAAAGTCCCTTCACATATTTGAAGGCCATTAGCACATCCTCCTTACTAACCAGTCTTCTTTTCTCTAAGATAAATATTGCTCTTCTTAATGACTTTCAGAAATGCATTTGTACAATACTAATACTTAATTCATTTCCACAGCATGGGGCAAGATTCATAGAATGGTGCTATTGTTAATGTGGAGTAAACTGAGTCAGAGCCAATTAGGACACAGTCAAAGTCTGCACAGCAAGTCAGCAGCTGAGTTTAGCACAGATATGAAGAATGATTTTTTCCCCTTGCTCTCTTAAAAAAAAGCACTTGGCAAGTCTGATGGGATATTGCATAGAGGCTGAAATATCAAACTAGCAAGGTGGGGGAAAAATGAGTCCCAAGACACATTTTGCCAGATGGAAAGAAATAGAGATATCCAATGGTGAACTCCACCTTTGGTGGTAAACTGAAAGCATCCAGGGAACATGAGCTGCATTTGTCTCTCTCGCCATAATTTCAAGCACCACTCAGTCTAGAAATGTGTCAGCCATCAGATGTAGCAGCTACCAGGCCCCAAAAGAATTAGGCCATGGCTGAGCATGTATTAAGGGGCTCAGGCATTCCTTGTTTTAACACATACACAGCTGTGATTGAAAATGTTAATTGGAGTGATGTGTGTCCAACAGGAAAGGGGATGCGATGGGTTTGGGGGCGGGGTGGAGAGGGTAGTGGCTAGATTCTCTAGGAATGTAGCATGAATAGTAACAGGCTCTCTGGTTACTAAATCACAGCCGGCATAAAGTAGATAAGTCCATAACGCTGTCAAAATATTGTTTGTCATTAAGTTGGGCAACCAACATGCTCAAAAAGGATTAGGTTCACTTAGCCAGTGGAAGCATTTGTTTAAACCTCTGAAGAGTTAACGGCCATTTATCATCCGAATGAGGCAAAGCCCAGCAGTGGCTGATTCCAGGAAAGGCTTAACACTCTGCAGAGTCAACCACAGAGTAATATGTGAAAGGTTTAGAGGGGGAGGAGGAAGAGTGGGAAGGGGGTGACTTTCATAGCAGGGGGAGGTTAATCAGAAAGATAAGAGAGGTTCTTGGCATTTGGAAGAAAGTTCAACTGCCTGCCTCCACAGATGTGGCAGGTGGTTAGTCACACGGGAATGATGCACACAAGGGGCCCAAACTGACCCTTGGTGCCACCTAAAAACCCATGGGGGTATAGAGCCAATTCCCAGGAACTGGCTTGAGGTCTGGTGTAGAGTTTTTCTTATTAGGTTTTTAATTCATCAAAATAGATTGTATTCTATCCATGCAGTCAAGATGCCTGGGGGAGGGGTATAGCTGTTTAGCAAACATATATTAAGCACCGACTATGTACGCTACAGCAGCAAAGAAAGCTCATACCTGCTTAAGGCTTTTTACATTATTAGTGTAGTCAGACACTCCTGAACCTCAGTGGAAGAGAGGTAGGGCAGGGATTAGTATCCACTGGCGGTGAGGATAAAGCTTTATCTCTAAGAGGTTAAGTGATTTGCCCAAGATTCCTAAATGAATGAAGCAGCAGAGTAGAATTCAAGTCTTGGTCTTCTGATGCTAAATCCAGTGAAATAGTGCAGGAGAGGGAAGGGGAAAAGAAGGGAATAAATGTTTATGTAACACCTACTAAGAACTAAGGATTGTGCTAAATGCTGTTGACAAAATTCACCTCATTTATTCCTCACAACAACCCCGGCCAGTAGATGCCATTTTACCTCCATTTTGTAGTTAAGGAAACTGCGGCACACAGAGGGGTAAGGGACTTGCCTGTGATCCCACAGCTAGGAAGTGTCTGAGGCTGAAATTGAGTTCAGGCCTTCCTGATTCTATGGCCAGGAGCCATCTAGCTGCCACTGAAGTGGCAGGTAGCAAGCACACACACATACCCCCTACCCAGGAGCAAGGCTAAGGGCTTAGGCTTAGGCATAAAGCAGACCAGAATCACAAGAGAGATGGACTAGGAAAAGATGCCTAGGGCTGACTCAGTCATACAACTTGATCAGTATTGACCCACTCATTTAGAATTGGTCCATGCTCTGCTCTGTATACATTATTAGAGCAGATTGTAATCTAAAGGTCTGCCCCAAACCATTATCAGGTCTCAATGCATTCTTGGACCAGATCTCATCATTAATACTCTTTCCTAAGTTACTACATAAACATAACTCTCCTCTAGAGGAGAGCATTTTGTGCTCAAATCAAACTGTCTCCTCCACTTTCCATCTCTGTGCCTTTGCAACTGGTCGTCCCCAACCCCTTTTACCTTTCCTCTCAGACCCTTTAGATTCCCTCAAAAAAAAAAAAAAAGAGGCTCAAGCCTCTTTCTGCATAAAGCCTTACATGATCACCCTAGCCATTTGGAGTCTTCCTCTAGCAATCACCTTATACATACCTACTTATATGTGTACATGTTAACTCCAACTGAACATAAGCTTTTTGAGGGCAGGGGCTATTTCACTTTTGTCTTTTAGTCCCACGGACTAGCAAGATGCCCGATACTTAGCTTGGTAAATGCCTGACATACCCAAACAGTCATCTGGCTTTATAAGTACTGTCTCTTTCTGCCCTAACCAATGCTCCCTTTTCTTTGGGCTATATAACCCTAACTTGACTTCCCCTCCCTTCACAGTTCTGCCTTTTGAATACGGGACAAGAGATGTGTTCAAGTGATTAGCTCTCAGTTAGAACTCAATTACGTTTCTCATTATTTACATTGACAGGAATATGCTGTAGATAAAAACCATGTTCTTGAATTACAACTTTATACATTAACATCTGGAGAGAATCTAGTCCCTAAGGCAAAGGGGAAGTCTTAAAATAACAATAACTAACATTTATGTACTCACTTGATGTCTTGCCAAGTGTTTGTAGACAGTATCTTCAAGCTCCATCATCATCTCATGAACTAGGTATTCAAGAAATTATCATCTCCACCTTACGAATGAACAAAATGGAGGCTGCATAACTTGTCCTTGTTCCATTATAGCACAGCCAAGTATAAAGGTTTCCCTAGCTCTCAGGGAAATAATTCCCTAATTTTCTGTGGCTTTAACCCAATTCTGCTATTTCTAAGAAATCTTAAATGCATTACGTGCATATATACAGGTTGCATTAGAGATGGACACAGGGCCAACCATTAACAACAAGAAAAAACATACTTTCAATTTCGCACTCTATGGAATGGGAGATGGAAGCTGATGAAATGACCAAGGGAAATGTCACACAGGGAGAAGAGATGCTCCAGAAGAAAAATTCACAAGTAGTGGGTATGCCTGGATGACAATCCAGCAAATTAGATTGCTAAGGGGCAGTGAGACCAGTTGAAGGACAGGCAAGGAAGAATGAAAACCAGGAAAAGAGAGAGATCAACTGCCTCAGAAGACGCAAGGAGATTAAGAGGCATGAAGCCTCAGAAAAGACCAGAGGACTTGGCCACTAGGTCACTGGTAAGTTTGACAAGTTTCAGTGGAATGATGAAATCAGAATTCAGACTCGAGAGAAGTAAGAAGTTCAAGGTAAATGGAAAGGAATTTTAGGCCCTGAACGTGGACAGCTTTCTCGAGGGGTTTACCTAACAAGGGAGTGGATGTTACAGAAAAACAAGGAGCCTGGAGCACAAGATTATGGGGTTTGGTTTTATGGAGCGTCTCCATTCATTTGTACCAGTGGTGCTCACCTTCTCCGCTGACCCTTTCTGCATTTATCTAAGAGTACGTATACCCCCGGCAGACTAGTGGGGGAGGGGTGGAGAGAAGGTGTTTCTGAAACTGCTTCTTATGCTAATTAATCTCAGTAAAGGCTTTAACTAATTTTCTTTAGGAGAAAAATAGGGGTGGGGGAGAGGCAATTATCACTCACTGGGTGGAGTTGGGAAAATGGGAAAATGGGTAAGTTTAGACAAAGCTCGACTGGATCTTTTCTTCTTCTGCATTTTCAAATCAGCAGCTTTTCAAAATATTTCAAAATTAGCTCTAAGAGAAATCTCACTCCCGTAAGTGGGAGTCTTTAAAGCGCTATTCAATCAGCCCAAGTCTGCTTACCTTTTAGCCGAAGCGGCCATCTGCACCATGCAGTCAGTCACGTCGTTTCCCTTCTCTTATTAAGGGGAGCGGCCTGGAGGGACCCGAGAAGGCTTTCGGAGAGTCCGAATCTCCTGGGCCACGCACCAGCTCATCCTGCGCGGGGCGGGCAACAGCAAGGAATAAGCCAAGGAGGCCTCAGCCCAGAGCCTCGATCTCATAAACTACGAGCCTGGCCTTTCCCCGCGCCCAAATCTCCACTGCTAGGACCCTGTCTCCTTCCGGTTGCGGCGAAGAAGCAGGGGTCAAGCGGTCCCGCACCCTGTCTGGCCCGGCCGAGTTGGGCCAAAAGGAGGAGGGGCAGAAAGCTACAGGTGAAACCCGGAAGAAAAGATCCAAGAGCACCCAGCGGCCCCTGGGCCTGGAGGGAGCACGTGGGAATACTCCTCAAACCCGGTCAGGTGAGGGAGAAATCAACAAGGGGGATGGGCGAAAATATCTAAAGGGACAGGCTGCCTACCCAGATTCCCAGTTGGCCGCCAGCGAGCCTCCCCAAGTCCAACTGAGGCCCAGCCTTGGCCCCGGGCCAGGAAAAGCCTGGCAACAGCCCCGACTAGCGACTGCCAGAGGGCAGTCTGAAGGTGCAAGGAATAGGTTTGCTCAGTCCCAGAGGAACAATCAGAGCAATCAATTTTATCCGTGTATGCAGGTGCACAGGGAGCCTTTTAAAAAATGAGAAAAAAAATTCGGAAACACAGACATCAAGAGAATGGAGATGAGCATTAAATAGCTGGTGAAGAATAGCGCCCCCCCAACCCCAAGAAATAATAAGCACTGCCACAAGAAACAAAATCCAAAGGTCAAGACAACTTAAGAGAATGAGAGAATAAAACTTGCCTCTGACAACACTTAGAGCAGTTGACATTGATCGCCGGGGCTTTGTCGTGGCTGATAATGAACTCAATAAGCTGCCGAGCCCCACGCTGCCATTTCTGCCCGCGGCTTCTGAGAAATGGGGAAGAGGTGTTGCCAGCTGGTATTCCGGGGATCGATTCTGCCCCCTTGGGTTCAGGGGGGGTTTGTGCTCTTGTGTTTGATAATCTCTCGAAGCAATCACGAAGCCATCAGAGAGCACAGTGGGAGGCCACCTGTGTGCCGTATGCAAGGTAACATGTTTAGAGCTCCATTAAACAATGGCATCAGATGTGCTGGAGCCCTTTGTGGCAAAAGCCTTTTGGATGAGGGCCTCGCTATTTTTCTCCCTCGACCGTTTGGTTTTCTTAGAGACTCCAGCAAGCACAGTCCTAGTGATGCGGGAAAGATTCCTTTCTAGATTCCCACCCTCTCCTAGTTAATAATGTAAATTGCCCTTTAACTCACAAATCCTAGTCGCTTTGAATTCCAATAGAAGATCTGACCTGTTCCCAGCCCCACCCGGATATGAGCCAACTTTGGGGCTACACCCGAAAGCCCCTCGAGCTAAGTCTCCTATTATAAAAAGGCCACGCTGGGAACCCCTCTCTGCAGAGATTCCAAACATGGCTACCATGTGAGGACCCTCTGTCCACTGGACCCTCTGTCCAGTGCCCTCCTTATCTCTACCTTCCCCTATACTTTAACTTTGCTTATCTAATAATAAACCTCTTTTATCAATCTAGCTCTCTGGGCCAATAAATGCTTTTATTGGGAACTCGTGCCGCTACTAGACCCCCTTGCGCCAAATCTGTACCCCAAACCTGCCACTAGACCTTAACCCTAATTTCATTTAGGTACCCCAAACCTAGACCTCAACACTAGGGCAGGTAAAGCTACCTGGAAAGTGCGCCACTCCTAGAAACCACATTTTCACATTCTCTTCTGAAATTACTCGGGGCTGACATTCTTACATTCTAAAAGAGCCACCCCCTTCCCCAAGTGGTTCCATTACATGGATTGGGGCAGCTCTCAGGCTTCTCTTCAACCCTTCTGGGTAAGAGTTCAATGAGACTCTTTTCTCACTTTTTAGGCTTGAAGCTGTATTAATGTTCTTGTTTTTCAACACTACAAATAAGTCCCAACACAGCCAGCAGAAGCCATCCCTCAACTGACCCAACAACTATGAATACGAAAAGTCAGTGCATGCAGCCCTCCTAACTCTGTATTAAGAGAGAAGTGTGTTTCATCATTAACCCTCTACAACCAATATTATCGTTGATTTGATCTGAGTTGAGCTTTCTTTAATGTGATTTCATGCAGGTTACTGTAGACATTATGGATGCTGTGTCCCTGGTTCTGCTTTCTCTATTCCACATCGGTTCCTATCAGTCTTCTCATGTTCTATATTCAACATATTCTTCATTTGTTTTGTAGAAACAAAACACACAGTAATATTCCATTACAATCATAGACTTGAATATTTTAGAGCCACTCACTAAAGTATTGAAATGTGCCCACAATACCATTATAAGGTAACCAGGCTATGTTCTTTAAGAAAAAGACTATCCAGTCCTTTTCATAGTGGCTAGAAACTGGAAATTGAATGGATGCCCATCAATTGGAGAATGGCTGAGTAAATCGTGGTAGATGAATACAGAGAGGCCCGGAGAGACTTACATGAACTGATGCTGAGTAAAATGAGCAGAACCAGGAGATCATTGTACTTTTCAACAATACTATATGAGGATATATTCTGACGGAAGTGGCCATCCTCAACAACGAGAAGATCTAATTCAGTTCCAATTGATCAATGATGGACAGAACCAGCTACACCCAGCGAAAGAACATTGGGAAATGAGTGTGGACCACAACATAGCATTTCCACTCTTTCTGTTATTGTTTGCTTTCATTTTTTGTTTTTCTTCTCAGGTTATTTTTACCTTCTTTCTAAATCTGATTTTTCTTGTGCAACAAGATAACTGTATAAATATGTATATGTACAGTGTATTTAACATATTTTAACATGTTTAGCATGTATGGGACTATCTGCCATCTAGGAGAGGGGGTGGAGGGAAGGAGGGGAAAAGTTGTAACAGAAGTTTTTGCTAGGATCAATGTTGAAAAATTACCCATGCATATGTTTTGTCAATAAAAAGCTATAAGAAGGAGAAAAGAAAAAGACCACCATTTATGTAGGCAAAAAAGTGCTGTCTCCTTTAGGGTAACTTCTGCTATGGGAGAAGGGCAAAATTGAAAGATTCCAACAAAGCGGCCATGCCATACATGGGGTTTTCTTACTGGGAGTCCCCAATACAATGAAATGATAAATGTAGATTCCCCCTGCCCCCCAAAAGGAGGGGATAGTGAGAATGATGGTTTTTCCAGTGCTTTTCTGACAGCAACTTTGGGAGATAAGTGGAATGAGCCCCATGTATAGATGAGAAAAATTAAAGGTCTGCCAATCAAAGTGACTTCACAATAAACATTACTTGTGTCTAAGTGTCTAAGATAGGCTCTGGGCATAGGTCTGTTGGCTATAAAGTCAGCAGTCTTTCTATTCTGCCATGCTTCAATTAAGTCATATTTCACTCCTGGCTGACTTTTTCTGACCCCTTTTGGAGTTTTCTTGGCAAAGATAGTTACTGGAGTGGTTTTGCCGTTTCCTTCTCCAGCTCATTTTACTGATGAGGAAACTGAGGCAAACTGGGGGAAGTGACTGGGCCAAGGTCATACAGCCAGTAAGTATGTGAGGTCAGATTTCAACTCAAAAATGGAGTCTTCCTAATTCCAGGCCTGGCACTTTATCCATTGCAGCATCACTTAGCTGCCCATGGTCAATATAACTAAATACTATTTGCATGGTTTTGTTCTTCCCTTTTCAATTATTGTAATCATTGTGTATATTGCTTTCCTGGCTTTCATTATATCAATTGACATGTCTTCTCATGCTTCTCAATATTATTCATACTCATTTATATATAACATTTCATTTAGCAACCATTTATAAAGTGTATACACCAATTTGTTTAGCCATTCCCCAGTCAGTGGACATTTTGGTTCCAGTTTTTTTTTTTTTTTTTTTGGTTTTAACTTTTTTGACACAAGAAAATATTGCTATAAGTATTTTGGTGGATATTGAATATTTTTTTCTTAATTTTTAACCTCCTTTGGGGTATATGCCAAGCAGCGTGATCCCTCAGTCAAAGAGTATGGACATTTTTGTCATTTTTAGTCCATTTCTCAATTGTTCTCCAGAATGGTTGCAACAATTCACAGTTCCACGAACAGTACATTAGTGAGCTTGTGTCAAAGCTTCTTTATCATCCATAAACAAAAAGAATAGTGGGATATTTATTCTTGGCATCCTTCAGTCAATAATATAATTATAAATATGTAGTCTGCTGCAGAAAATCATTTGCAAAAGCATACCTATTCCCTTCTCCTATTTTCATCTAAAAGTACTTCCAATACATGTGTACTTAATTCATACTGGAAAGAAACCTGATGAATATAATGAATGTAGGGAGGCCTTCTGCCAGAACTCATGACTTACTCGACATTAGATCACATTATCAACAGAGAGTTAATTTTAGAGAGAAATTTTCATTTCTGCCAAACTGTCATAGCCAATGTTCCCCTAGCTAGGGGAACTATAATCCCATCTCCATGCTTCTGCATGAGTGGTCCCCCATGCCTGTAGTGTTCTTTTTATTATGCCCAACTCTTAAAAATGCTAGCTCCCTTCAAGGCTTAGTTTAATGGCTGCTTCCTACAAAAGGCCCTTCCTGATTGTTGTTAGGGTCAACCACCAATTTTTTTTTGTATTGACTTTTACAAACTTCATAACTGTCTATGTGTGCATACATGTTCTTCCCACCCACAACCAGGAGAATGGAAGCTCCTTTAGAGAAATGACTGTTTCCTTTGTATCATTGCACACCAGATCCTAGCACAGGTCTGGGCACATAATAGGTCCTTTATACATATGCTTATCAAATGAATTGGTTGTGTTGTGAATTTCCATCAAGATTTTATGGAGACAAGAAAGCATATTAAGCAGATGGGTTGGTAGTAATTGATGTTATTGCCTTCTTTAGAATCATATTTTTTAATTGCCTAGATTATCCCCCCACCAGAGAGTCATCACGTATAACTTGTTTAAAAAAAGAAAAGAAAAAAATAGCAAAACCAATCAATATGTTGAGAAAACCTGATGTTATCTGCAATATTCTATGTCTTTAAAGCTACCTGCTCCCTCCTCCCACCCTGCCTTTGCAAAGAATTGAGGAGGAAATGTGTCCTCATATCTCTTCTTAGGAACCAGGCATATTTTGGATACTTTTGCGATATACAGTTTCAAAGGCATTGGGATTTTTGTTCTTTCCATTTACATTGATGCAATTAATTTGTATACTGTTTTCCTGGCTCTCCTTACTCTGCTTGGCAAATATTCATGTAAATTTTCTCATCCTCTGAATTCATCATATATAGCAATTTTTATAGTATAATGTAATATTCCATTACATTTGTGTCCCACAGTTTGCCTACTTGCCTCCCAATTGAATGGCAGCAACTTCATTTCCATGTTTTTGCTATCACAGAAAGCATTGATAATAAATATTTTGGTGTAGAAGGGGACTTTCTTTTATTTACAAACCTCCTTGAAGTATATGACTAACAGTGTGAGCCTTGAAACTTTTTAGCATTATTCAACATCTTCTCTTTCAGCTACCTTGGGACTTGGCTCATGAAAGCCCTCAAACTTGGATGACTACCTTTTTAAAAATTATTTTAAAAAAATAAAATGATTTATTTTTAACCTTTTTAAAATTTTGAGTTCAGAATTTCCTCCCTCTCACCCCTCCCATACCCACTGTGAAGGCAAGAAATGTGAAATCATGCAACACATTTCCGTATTAGCCATGTTGGGGAAAAAACAAAAAACAAAGCATTACAACAACAGCAACAAAAAAAAAAATAGAGAAAAGGGAAAATATTTTTCACTCTGCATTTGGACTCTAGTTATAGATCTGGAAGTGGATAGAATTGATTATCTTAAGCCCTTGGAATTATCTTGGATCAAATATTGATCAACATAGTTAAGTGACTCCACAGTTAATCATTGTACAATGTTCTCCTGATTCTGTTGACTTCATTTTGCATCAGTTCACATAGGTCTTAACAGATTTTTCTAAAGGATCCCGCTTGTGATTTCATAGAGCACAGTAGCATACCATCACAATCATATACCCAACTTGTTCAGTCATTTCCAAATTGATAAACGTCCCTTCAGTTTCCAATTCTTTGCCCCCACAAAAAGAGCTGTTTACATATTTTTGTACCTGTAGGTTCTTTCCCCTTTTCTTTTATCCTTTTGGAATACAAATATAGTCATGGTAACGCTGAGTCAAAAGGTACACACAGTTTTATAGCCTGTTGCTCATAGTTCCTAATTGTGTTCCAGAATGGTTGGAGTATTCAGTTCACAACTTCACCAACAATGCATTAATATCTCAATTTTCCCATATTCCCTTTAACATTTGTCATTTTCTTTTTGTCATATTAGCCAATCTGACAGGTGTGAGGTCATATCTCAGAGTTATATTAACTTATATTTCTCTAGTCAATACTGATTTAGAACATTTTTTCCACATAACTGTAGATAACTTGCTCTTATACTTGTAAATTTGACTGAGTTCTTTATATATTTGAGAAATGAGGCCTTTAATAAAGAAATTTGATGTTAATTCCCCCCTCCCCCAGTTTCCTGCTTTCCTCTAAATTTGGTTTCATTGGTTTTGTTTGTGCAAAAACTTTTTTTTAATATAATATAATTAAAATTATGAATTTTATAGATGGTCTTTACTTCCTTTTTGGTCACAAATTCTTCCTTTATCCATATATCTCACAGGTAAAAAGTTTCCATATTCCCCTAATTTGCTTATGATATTATTCTTAGTGTCTAAATCATGTACCCATTTTGACCATATCATTGTGAGATGTTGGTCTATACCCACTTTCTGCCAAACCACTTCCCAGTTTTCCCAGGAATTTTTGTTAACTAGTAAGCTTTTGTCCCAAAATTTTAGATCTTCGGATTGTACTCAATCTATTCCACTGATCCACCACTTTATTTCTTAACCAGTACCAGATTGCTATGATGATTACTACTTTGATTACATTTTGAAATCTTGTACTGCTACACTGCCTTCCTTTAGTTTTTTTTTTTTTTTAATTCCCTTGACCTTTTGTTCTTCCGTGAGTTTTGTTATGGTTTTTATAACTCTATAAAATATTTTTGGTAGTTTGAGTAGTATGGCACTATTTAAGTAAATTTTTTTGCAGAATTGTCATTTTTATTACATTGGTGTAAGCCAATTAATATGGGCAATATATATTTCTCCAAATCTTTAGATCTGTCTTTACCTGTGTGAAAAGTATTTTGTAATTGTATTCATATGGTCCCTGGGATTGTCTCCACAAGTAGACTCCCAAGTAAATTAACTTTTTTTTTTGAGGGCTTTCATGAGCCAAGTCCCAAGGTAGCTGAAAGAGAAGATGTTGAATAATGCTAAAATAACTGTTTGCAGTTATGTTAAATAAAAGTTCTCTATCTCTTCCTGTTGGAAGTTGTTAGCTTTATATAGAAATGCTGATGATTCATATGAATAAACTTTGTATCCTGGAACTTGCCTGAAATTATTGATTGTTTTATAGTTGATTCTCTAGGATTCTCTAAGTAAACTATCAAATTCTCTGCAAAGAGTGCTAGTTTTGTTTCCTCATTGCCTATTCAATTATCTTTAATTTCTTTTTCTTCTTTTATTGCTATAACTAGTATTTCTAGCACAATACTGAAGTATCCTTGATTCACTCCTTCCTGATGATGTTAGATGTTACTTATTATTTTAAGGAAAGCATTTATTATTATGCTTTCTAGTGTTTCTAAGAGGAATGACTGTTGTTTTGTCAAAGGCTTTTTCTGCATCTAGTGAGATGATCGTATGATTTCTGTTGGTTTTGTTACTGGTTGCAGTTTTGTTAATTTGTGGGTTATTTGTAGTATTCGTTTTATAATATTTCATTACTGTCAATCATGCGAATAGTTTTCCTAATATTGAACCACTCCTGCATTCCTGGTATAAATCCTACTTGGTCATAATGCACGATGTCTTTTCTACTGGAGACTATGACCAGGACCCCTTTTCCAATGTAGTTGCAAGTGCTAATGCTCATCTTCTCCCCTGAACTGTAACTCAGAACTGAGTATAGATGATTTCAACAGAATCCAGAACCCAGAACCAGCAACGGGTCCCCTGTAATCTCTTTCTGATCAGTTTTCCAACACCCTTACTGTGTGTGATCTCACATTTCCCAAAGCTGCTGGGCCTTCAAGTCTTCACGCTGCTGTTTTTTCGGCTGTACTCCAGGCCGATCACCACGATGGTGTCATAGACCCTCTTCTGACAATTTTCTAAGTTATCTTGGGCTAGGAAAATGTTGGCACTCCAACTTTTGATGGTTCTGACATTCCAGAGCTCCATTTGAGTCATTACTATATAGTTATTTGGTGGGAAGAGAATGTTGGAAGGCTTGAGCTGAATCGTTTTCTCAACTCCTTTTCATTGGCTCTACCTTTGGGTCACTTTCAACACAAGATTCCCTCTGTGGATACTTGGCTTGATCAAGCTCCTCTTGAGGTCTTCCATGAGAGACAAGCCATTTCCCCTTATATAGCTCATGATGAGAAAAAACAAGCGACTCTATTGCCTCTATAGAGGCAACTAGGTGGCTCAGTGAATACAGAGCTGGGCCTGGAAGCAAGGAGACATGAATTTGACTCCCGCCTCAGAAACTTACTTGCTGTGTGACCATAGTCAATTCACTCAACCCCCTTGACCTCAGTTTTCTCATCTGTAAAATGAAGATGATTATAATTTCTACTGTACATGATTGTCATGAAAAGCAAATGAAATAGTATATATAAAGTGCTTTGCAAACCTTAAGAAATTATTAGTCAATATTGCTTAACAAGGATGAAGAATAAAAACATTCTATAAAAAATTCAGGACCTTCACCAACACACACACGCACACATACACACATATATGCATGTATGCACACAGCACATATACATTTAAATATAAGCATGTATGTATATTTGGGTTTTAGAGGAATAACACAGAATGAGATATACAAGGGTTTTATACTCAACATCAGTGGATGAATGCACAGACTGAAGAGATCAAAAGTCATTAAGAGAGCATTAGCTCTCTTCCTCACCATTATTCAACTATTCACCAACTGTATGTGGGCTAGATTAACTAATACACTGGGTAAAGAGAGTAGTTGGGCAAATAAATATTTAAGAGTAAAGAAAAGAAAAGGATACCAGGCTATGGATGCATGGCCGACACGTGTGCCTTTGTAAAGGTAATTCGGATCAAGAACCAACAGAGATGTCATCAATCATCTCTATCGCTTCCTAACCAGCTCACTGATCTGAGGGGGAGCTAATGTGAATGGGAAACAGGTCATTTTCCCCCTTCGCCTGGGAATTAAATGATAAAGGATGAGTATGCAGTCCCATTTTAGGAAGCCTTTGATTGTGACCAGCTGAGGACTTGTCCCCTCTTCTCAAGATGTTAGAAAAATGAGGAAAAACATATCTGTGGACATTTGAGCCTGATGGCAAAGATTTCAACATGCTTTCCCTAAGAAAGGACCATCTATATTTCAAGTACACTAAATGAGAGTCAGAGAAGAAAGGGATATATTTAAAATCAGCAATAAGCTGATAATGCAAAATACAGATCCATTTGTACTCACTCTTTCCTTAGAATACAGACAAAATAGGAAATCATTGCCAGGTCAAAGTATGAGCCAAGATCACAAGCCTGACCTTTGGATGGGGCTTTACAGTTGAGAAAATTCTCCCATATTCTCAATAACCCAATCAGATTAGCAGGGCAAGTACAATAATTTTGATTTTAGAGAAACTCAAACTCAGAGGTCTTAAGGATGCCAGCTTAAAGACACCACCAGGCCCCACAGAGACAAATAGAAACCATGTAAGTTTCCTGATTAGAAGCCTACTTTCCACATGGAGCTGGGACAAAGGTAACTGATGGCAGGAGAGGTGCTTTGATTTGTCTGTTCCTTTATGCACTACTTAGAGATGGGGCTGAGCATTTCCCTAAACTTAAAAACATCAGTGATACACTATCTCCTTTGTGCCTGTGAAGAATAAAATCATTTCTAAAAGTAAGTAATAATTCCCCTACAGCTTCTGAATCATGTGTTTTGTCAAACAGAGTTTTGACATAAAGGTCAAATTAATGCCTTGACCTTAGAGTTAGTGTGATGACCCATTCATTTAGAGGTAATTAATCACACTTTACACCTTGTTACGGATGGATTGGAGATGCTGTCTGGAGGCCTTGTATTGAAATAAGTGTCTTTGTATATTTTTCAACATCCACTGCCTCTACTGAGACTCCCCAGGTTGACAGGGGAAGGGGAAGAAGAATGGATTCCCTGTCCCTAAGCAGTGAAGCCTTTCTGCTAAATCTTGCTCAAAAAGCTATGGTTCTTGTCTCCCTGCAGTAAATGCTGAAGTGTTACTTACCTTTAAGCTATATCTGAATGAATATGTCATGTATAATAGCCAATGAGTCATTCTCACCTCTTCACTTGCCTATCCCCATCTCTCCATTTACATAGCCTTTACCCTAGTTTGGGCTCTCATTCCCCTTTGTCCAAACTTTTTGCAGTCTCCTAACTGTTCTGCTTCACCTCTGGTTTTCCCTCTTGCCAGCCCATTGTCCATAAAAGTTCAAAAGTGACCTTCCTGAAGCACAGATTGGAAAACACCATTCCTCAAGAATCTTCAATCTCTATCAACTCTAAAATCAGGTATGAACTCCTTTGTTACGCATTGAAAAGCCTGCCCAGACTTACTCTGACCTTATTAACCCCTGCCCCCTCACCTGTCATATACTCCATGCTCCATCGGAACTAACCTTCCTGCCACTTCTAGTACATAACATTTGAGGTCTCATCTCTTTGATTATTCATAGGCTGCTCCTCATGCCTCAAATGCTCTCCCTCCTCACCTCTGTCTTGTAGAATCCCTCACTCCCCCCTCAAAGATTTTGATGTTGCTTTGTATATATTTTGTATTTTCTTATCAGCATTCATGTTGTGCGCCACTACTCCCCTGAAGCTGAATATAAATTTGGTGAAGGCAGGGAATGTTTTATTTTTTCCTCTCCATTTCTAGTGTAATAAGTGCTTAATACATGTTTGTTGGATGAATGAATGGATGGATAAAGATGAATCAAGAAGTGGAGATTCTCAATACAATTCTAAAGACACAATCAGAATTGATTATGAAGAAGAAGAAAGAAGAAAAAGGTAAGAGATGCAGAGAATTCATTCACCAATTTAAATTTTCAAAATAAACAGAAGATATTGAAATGAGGACAGACAACCTAAGAATATAAGAGAGGGGGTCAAGGAACTGTGAACTGGAAAACTCTAGGGCTGTTCTCCCAAATCCCAGATGCCCTGGGTCACCAGGGGTTCTGGGAAAAACTTAAAGACTGATGGGAAGGGAGGTGGTACAATAGTTAGAGGAATGGACTCGGAGTGAGGAAAACCAGAGTACACATCTTTGTAACTTTTTTAGCTGGGTGATCCTGGCAAGTTATTTAACATACCTCAGCCTCACTTTCCTCATCTGTAAAATAGGTATAATAATATCACCTACTTATAGGGCAGCTAGGTGGCATTGCAGTGGAAGGAGTGCTGAACCTGGAGTCAGGCTGACTCCTCTTCCTAAATTCAAATTCTGGCCTTAGACACTTCCTAGTTGTGTGACCCTGGGCAAATAAATCCCTTTACCTTGTTTGCCTCAATTTCCTCATCTGTAAAATGAGCTGGAGAAGGAAATGGCAGACTATTTTGCCAAGAAAATTCCAAATGAGGTCATAAAGAGTCAGATATGAAAAACAACTCAACAACAGAACACCTTACAGGGTCTGTGGCTATTGTGAAGACTAAATGAGATAGCATTTTTAAAGGGTTTATCAACCTTAAAATGCTATATAAATGGTACTTATGTTAATATAACTCTTGCTATTAGTATTAGCCACACTAACAGACTACAGCATATCCAGAAGACAGTGACCAAGATGGCGAGGGGACCTCAAATCATACCATACATGAGTTAATTTAAGGAACTGGAGGTGTTTACTCTAGAGGAGAGAAGCTTTGGGAAAGGAGCATCTTAACAGGTCTCTTCAAATTCTTGAAAGGTTATATAGACAATGGGTTAGTTTTGTGCTTCTTATCCCAAGAGTGCAAGATTAGGACCAACTGGTTGAAATTGCAGACTTTTGCTTGAAATAAAGAAAAACTTTCTAACAACCAAAGAATTGGAGATGTTGCAAAACTGAAGAGGCTGACTTAATGGATAGTGAGTTCACCATTACTTGATGCATGTCAGCAAAGGCTCAGTAACTATTCCATCCTCGTGCATTATTGGACATGTTTTAGCTAAAGATGGAGCAGGCTGTATGGCTACCTTCTGAAATTTCTTTCAATGCTGAGATTTTGTGATTCAATGGTATATGCGTTATGTTCCATGAATGTCTGATGATGAAGGTACAAGGGATAGCCACATAGTTCAATAATCCTAAATGTTTTGCTCTGATAGCTAGGCATTTTACCAATAAACTGTAATGGGCTGAGGCTTGAGTTACAAAAGCCTTTGCCCACACGATCCATGTCAATATGGTGATGTTTATTTGTAACTTATGGACCATTACTCATTCAATTTAAAGACTGTGCATCTTGAAAATTAGAAAAATGACAAATATTCCAGGGTTAATTTTTTCTTCAGAAAAAAATTATTGTTTCAATGTAGGTACTGATATATACCAAGATTAGTCTGGTCATATGACAGATGGGAACTTTTCATTGTCACTATTTGGGGCACAGAAGATTTATTGTTTAATGTGCTTCTGTTTAGTCTTCTGGAAATGACATCTTCAGAACCTTTAATAAATGAATGCTGAGTACTATATCATGGAAATATTATATTCATAACCCTATGTTGTTGTGATCAATACTAATATTAAGTAATACTGTCTTCTTGTTAAACTAAACTAGATTAAGCTTTTGATCCAGGAATATACTACTAATAAAGATAATAATAACAATAACAACAAAAATAATTATCCTTAAGGAACCCAGATAGTAATCAACATAGATTATGTTGAACAATCTCTACTGTTCAACAAAGCACTGCAGGTTAGAAAATTTAGCATCTGAAAAAAATCTAGCAAGAAATGACCCAGTAGCTAGAATGATGCACCAGAAACTTGCTTCCTTTCATAAACTGACAGATAACAGATCCCTATACTTCAAAATACAGAACTCAAAATCTGCCTGAGAACTCCATTAGAGCACTGTCACAAACTCAACTGTTGCCCACAATTACCCAGACATAATGTTGACCCATAAAATATTCAGGATGATGTTTTCAACAGATTTTATCGTATCAAATACTTATAATACCTAATTTATGAGGAATGAAAATGCTTCAAGATAAAGAGACCTAGCAGAGGAGATCAAAATCATGTGGGAAGAGGTTGAGGAACATATATCATGTCTGTCTGCTACTGGAAATGGACTAACTATGCTTCCAATGAGCCTGCAGATGATAAAGCTGTATTGCAAAACATTACTCAATAATAAACAAAAAGCATTGTTTTAACCACTTAGGCAATAATCTGTGGAACATTAAATATGCAACTTTTCCCAGGGCCTTTCTATCTTAATCCCATAAAATTGAAGAGAAGAATGAGAATTATGATATATGTGGGTTTCCAAGTACTAGGCTAAAAGATCGAGGCACTGGAAGATGACGGGAAAGCCTTCAAATACAGAATAGACATCCCCAGACTAAAATGGTGGGAATCTGCAATACCCTAATTGTATATGAAGAGGCAAGAAAGGCACTGAACACTATAGCCCTCTAGGGTATAGACTAAGTTCATTTGTCCTTAGTCACAAATCTAATATTCCAAAGAAGTATAGGAGCTGAAAAAAAATTCTAATGATCCTAAGGGAACAAGACATTTTTGGAAGGGGGGTTTTAAGGAGGAATTTTTGGAAAGTAAGATTCAGTCTTCTTTCATCTCTTAGTTGAAAGTGACTAAAAAACCCAGAACTGAGGCTCTGAAAGAGTCCAAGGGAACACATTTCTTTAAGTCCTAACCTAAGGATCATTGCCCTGGCTGAAAGAAATTTTGTGGCACTGTACCTGAAAAGAGCATGCTAAAAGTCCAGCTAGAGAGCCCAATACCACCCAGGCCAACAAATGGCTGAAGATGCAAAACGACACTAGCTACTCATTAACATGTAAGAGAAATAGTCTCGGGCACCCAGCAATGACACTGGACCCTAAGAAGGGCCAGTGGCAGAGCAGCCCATCTGGTTCATCTATAGTCTAGGACCCTAGTATCTCTGATGGCTCACTTGAGCTTGCTACTCCCATGGGGCAGTGACCTACGAGGTTTTGAAAAGAACCAGCTAAACTGAAGAGCAGAGCAACTCATTGCGAATTTCATAAAGTCCTTTGGGAGTGATAGGAAGTGGGGGCCCTGCAGTTGCAAGCAACTTTGGTGCTCTGTATGCTGTACATGAGTGCCTCACTACCTCTCTACTTTGGGTTCCTGCCCTCTCTTTTCTCTTCTTGAATTCTTAGTAACTTATGGGTATTAGAAAAAAATGATTTGTAATTACTGTTCTTGCTATGCCATTTCAGTAAATGTCTTCGCAAAAGATCCAGATCCACTGGCTGATAGTTAAGGGAAGTATGGCAGTGAGGACTCAATGATGCAGTGTTAGGGAAGGTAACTACCTATGGAATTACCACTAGAAAAATTAATAGCCACTCTTTGGGAGATCCAACTGGTCAATGATAGATTCACTTATATAAATGAGCCCCAAGAAAGAATATGATAATAGTAGCAACAACAAACCTTTTCATCTCTTATTTCATTCAACCCTAACATTAACCCTTTTAGATAAGAAAAACAATATTGTCCCCATTTTATAGTTGGAAAAAACAAGGCTCAAAAAGATGAATTGATATCCTCACATGACTAATAAAAGGCAATAAGAGAAATAAAATACAAGTTTTTATGACCCTCTTGATGCTTTTTCCAATTTATTATGTTCATATGTGGATACACAAGAAACATTTCACACCGAATTTCAGAGTTGGTTCATTTCCCATTGGAACAGCAACATCCAATATAAGCAGATGTATCCACATAAAATTATATCAGATATTTTATCTACTTAAATATCTTAGCATATGAAAAATGAAAGTTCATGACCAAGAAACTATGTTCAGTAATTTCTCATTTAGCTTATATGGTTTTTAAACAGTGAAAGTTGAGCTTTTTTACTGATATACATACATATGTATGTATATACATACATATATATGTGTGTGTGTGTATTTAATCAAGAGATTAAAATATTTGCTGCTTATCTTTTCTAGAATAGAACTGTCAATTAGTATTATCAGTTTTTTCATAATACCTTAGAAACAGAACAATGCATAAAATAATTTGTGGGTATGTGTAGCTATTACTACTGTCCAACTTATGACATTTACCTTCCAAATAACAGAATTTCTGAGCTGGATAAGACTTCAGAAGCAATCTCTTCTGAACCCTATGTGAGCATGAATCTCTTCTATAGAATTTCTGAGAAGTGGGATTCCAGCCTTCCACTGAAGTCTTCTAGAAAGGAAGATCTCATTCCCACCAAAAACTGCTGCCAAAATGTCCAACAAGAAGTTACCAGGAGAACCAGTTTAAACAGGTCTACGTTTACTATATAGGAAAGAATAATCCTGATATTTTTGTTGTTGGAAAGAGGTATTACCATGGGAGCATTAATTGCTGTCATTTGGTAAATTTGTTCCACACTCATAAAGTTAAGAAACAAATGTGCCTTTGTGTATAACCTGTAAAAAAAATTCCTTACCATCTTAGGAAGAAGGGAAGAGATAGAGAAAATTTGGAACTGAAAATTTTATTTAAAAAACATGAATGGTGGAGCTAAGATGGTGGAGAGTAGACATGTCTCAATGTGATCTCCTCCAACTTTCTCTCAAACCAAGAACAGATTACGCCTCTGAACTGGTTTTGGAGTGACAGAACTCACAAATATCTATAGTACAACAAATTTCCAGAAGAAGATACTTTGGAAGAACTTCAGAAAAGATTTGTTTCTTTTTTTTTAATTTTTATTTAATATGGACTTCCGGTTAAGATGGCGGAGAGGAGGCTCACAGTTGCATAAGCTCCGCGCTTTCTCTCACTATCCACTTCATTACAAGCCTCTGAATCAATGCTTGACTGAAAAAAACCCACAAATAGTTACCAAGAGAAGCCATCCTTGAGATCCGCCAAGAAAGGTCTGTCTTTACTGGAGGGCTGGGGCGGTTTTAGATCGGGCGCAGGCTGAGGGCAGCGGCAGTGAGAGCACGGGAGCAGAGCTGAGAGGGGGTGGGGAGTGAGCGTAGCCGTCTCTGCGGGGAGAGCTTCGCTACAGGTTTGGAACCTGCAGCAAGTCAACAGCCCAGCAGAGAAGCTAAAAACACCGGGGCTGAAGAACACAACCCCAAACAGCTGGAGTCTCTCAGGACCTGCCCCCCCCCTTCCCCCCCCTCAGTGACTCAGCACGCTTTGGGATCTCAGAGCGCAGGCGCAGCACAGTCCTGCTAGTGCCTCACTACTGCCACCTGCAGTCTGTAGAGGAAGCTCGATAACACACCCAGCCCCCCCCCCAAAGAAAGACTCCAGTTTTTTCTGTTTTTCTTTGGTAGTTTATCTCTGATTAATAGACAGAATGAGCAAGAAGCTGAAGAGGACTTTAACCCTTGACAGCTTCTATACAGATAGAGAGCAGACTCTAAATCCTGAGGAGACTAAAAACAGGCAGTCCCCAGGTGATTCCCCAAAGGAGGAAATCATCTGTTCCTCAGCACAGATGAACCTCATAGAAGTGATTAAAAAGGCTCTCACAAGGGAGCTAGAAGAAAAATGGGAAAAGAGTCTGGAGAAAGTTAAAGAGAGAGTGGATAAAGAAGTAAAATCCTTGAAAAATAGGATTAGTGAACTGGAAACAGAAAACAGCTCTCTAAAAAACAAAATTGGCGAAATGGAAAAAAATTCCACAGAACAAAAGAACTCAATTGGACAATTAGAGAAAGATTTTAAAAAAGTGAGTGAAGAGAATACTTCACTGAAAATCAGAATTGAACAAGTGGAATTGAATGACTCGAGGAGACAAGAAGAATCAGTCAAGCAAATCCAAAAAAATCAAACAATGGAGAAAAATGTGAAATACCTTCTGGGGAAGACAACAGACCTGGAAAACAGATCCAGGAGAGACAATCTGAGAATCATTGGACTCCCAGAAAAACATGATGAAAAAAAAAGCCTGGACACTGTCTTCCAGGAAATCATCAAAGAGAACTGCCCAGAAGTCATAGGAACAGAGGAAAAAATAAACATTGAAAGGATTCATCGATCACCCACTGAAAGGGATCCTAAAATCAAAACACCAAGGAATATAGTGGCCAAATGCCAAAACCCTCAGGTGAAAGAAAAAATATTGCAAGCGGCTAGAAAAACCCAATTCAAGTATCAAGGAGCCACAATAAGGATCACCCAGGATCTGGCAGCATCCACATTAAAAGATCGAAGGGCCTGGAATATGATATTCCGAAAGGCTAAGGAACTTGGTATGCAACCAAAAATAACTTACCCAGCGAGAATGAGCATCTTTTTCCAGGGAAGAAGATGGACATTCAACGAAGTAAGCGAATTTCATCTATTTCTGATGAAAAAACCAGAACTTAACAAAAAGTTTGATCTACAAATATAGAACTCAAGAGAAATCTAAAAAGGTAAAGATTAATCTTGGGAACTATATTTTGACTATATAGATGTATAAAGAATACATGTATACCTTGTTCTAGAAATTGATGTGGAAAGGACATTGTACCAGAAAAAGGGTAAAGTGGGGGTAGTACATCTCATGAAGAGGCATAGGAAACCTATTATATCTGAGAGAAAGAATGGAGGGGGATGAATATAGTGGGTATCTTACTGCCTTCAGAATTGGCTTTAAGTGAAAAATCTTAAGACATATTCAATCTATGGTGAAACTTCTCCCATCTCATTGAAAAGTGAGAAGGGAAAAGTGGAAAGGGAAGGAATAAGCTAAGCGGAAGGGAATACGGGAACTGGGAGGGAAAGGGGTAAGATAGGGGGAGGAACTCTAAGGCGGGGGGAGGGACACTAAAAAGGGAGAGCTGTGAGAAGCAAGGGGTGCTCACAAGCTTAATACTTGGAAGGGGGGGAAAGGGGAAAGAAGGGAGGAAAGCATAAACCGGGGTTAACAAGATGGCAAGTAATACAGAATTGGTCATTCTAACCATAAACGTGAACGGGGTAAACTCCCCCATAAAGAGGAAGCGGTTAGCAGAATGGATTAAAAGCCAGAATCCTACAATATGTTGTTTACAGGAAACACACCTGAAGCGGGGAGATACATGCAGGTTAAAGGTAAAAGGTTGGAGCAAAATCTACTATGCTTCAGGTGAAGTCAAAAAAGCAGGGGTAGCCATCCTGATCTCAGATCAAGCTAAAGCAAAAACTGACCTAATTAAAAGAGATAAGGAAGGACACTATATCTTGCTAAAGGGTAGCATGGATAATGAAGCACTATCTATATTAAACATATATGCACCAAGTGGGGTAGCATCTAAATTCTTAAAAGAGAAACTAAGAGAGCTGCAAGAAGAAATAGACAGTAAAACTATAATAGTGGGAGATCTTAACCTTGCACTCTCAGAATTAGATAAATCAAACCAGAAAATAAATAAGAAAGAAGTCAAAGAGGTAAACAGAATACTAGAAAAGCTAGATATGATAGATCTCTGGAGAAAATGTAATGGAGACAGAAAGGAATACACTTTCTTTTCAGCAGTTCATGGAACCTATACAAAAATTGACCATATATTAGGACATAAAAACCTCAAACTCAAATGTAGTAAGGCAGAAATAGTAAATGCATCCTTTTCAGACCACGATGCAATGAAAATTACATTCAACAAAAAAGCAGGGGGAAGTAGACCAAAAAATAATTGGAAACTAAATAATCTCATACTAAAGAATGATTGGGTAAAACAGCAAATCATAGACATAATTAATAACTTCACCCAAGAAAACAATAATAATGAGACATCATACCAAAATGTATGGGATGCAGCCAAAGCGGTAATAAGGGGAAATTTCATATCTCTAGAGGCCTATTTGTATAAAATAGAGAAAGAGAAGGTCAATGAATTGGGTTTGCAATTAAAAATGCTAGAAAAGGAACAAATTAAAAACCCCCAGTCAAACACTAAACTTGAAATTCTAAAAGTAAAAGGTGAGATCAATAAAATTGAAAGTAAAAAAACTATTGAATTGATTAATAAAACTAAGAGTTGGTTCTATGAAAAAACCAACAAAATAGACAAACCCTTAGTAAATCTGATTAAAAAAAGGAAAGAGGAAAATCAAATTGTTAGTCTTAAAAATGAAAAGGGAGAACTCACTACTAACGAAGAGGAAATTAGAGCAATAATTAGGAGTTACTTTGCCCAACTTTATGCCAATAAATTCGACAACTTAAATGAAATAGAAAAATACCTCCAAAAATACAGCTTGCCCAAACTAACAGAGGAAGAAGTAAATATCCTAAACAGTCCCATCTCAGAAAAAGAAATAGAACAAACTATCAATCAACTCCCTAAGAAAAAATCCCCAGGACCAGATGGATTTACATGTGAATTCTACCAAACATTTAAAGAACAATTAACTCCAATGTTATATAAACTATTTGAAAAAATAGGGATTGAAGGAGTCCTACCAAACTCCTTTTATGACACAGATATGGTACTGATACCTAAACCAGGTAGGCTGAAAACAGAGAAAGAAAATTATAGACCAATCTCCCTAATGAATATTGATGCTAAAATCTTAAATAAAATATTAGCAAAAAGATTACAGAAAATTGTCACCAGGATAATACACTATGACCAAGTAGGATTTATACCAGGAATGCAGGGCTGGTTCAATATTAGGAAAACTATTAACATAATTGACTATATCAATAACCAATCAAACAAAAACCACATGATCATCTCAATAGATGCAGAAAAAGCATTTGATAAAATCCAACATCCATTCCTAATAAAAACACTTGAGAGCATAGGAATAAATGGACTTTTCCTTAAAATAGTCAGGAGCATATATTTAAAACCATCAGTAAGCATCATATGCAATGGGGAAAAACTGGAACCTTTCCCAGTAAGATCCGGAGTGAAGCAAGGTTGCCCACTATCACCATTATTATTTAATATCGTACTAGAAACACTAGCCTCGGCAATAAGAGTCGAGAAAGATATAAAAGGAATTAGAGTAGGCAATGAGGAAACCAAACTATCACTCTTTGCAGATGATATGATGGTATACCTAGAGAACCCCAGAGATTCTACCAAAAAGCTATTGGAAATAATTCATAATTTTAGCAAAGTAGCTGGCTACAAAATAAATCCCCATAAATCCTCAGCATTTTTATACATCACCAACAAAACCCAACAGCAAGAGATACAAAGAGAAATTCCATTCAGAATAACTGTTGATACCATAAAATATTTGGGAATCTATCTACCAAAGGAAAGTCAGGAATTATATGAGCAAAATTATAAAAAAGTCTCCACACAAATAAAGTCAGACTTAAATAATTGGAAAAATATTAAGTGCTCTTGGATCGGCCGAGCGAACATAATAAAGATGACAATACTCCCTAAACTAATCTATTTATTTAGTGCTATACCAATCAGACTTCCAAGAAAATATTTTATTGATCTAGAAAAAATAACAACAAAATTCATATGGAACAATAAAAAGTCGAGAATCTCAAGGGAATTAATGAAAAAAAAATCAAATGAAGGTGGCCTAGCTGTACCTGATCTAAAATTATATTATAAAGCAGCAGTCACCAAAACCATTTGGTATTGGCTAAGAAATAGATTAGTGGATCAGTGGAAAAGGCTAGGCTCACAAGACAGAATAGTCAACTATAGCAATCTAGTGTTTGACAAACCCAAAGCCCCTAACTTCTGGGAAAAGAATTCAATATTTGATAAAAACTGCTGGGATAATTGGAAATTAGTATGGCAGAAATTAGGCATGGACCCACACTTAACACCATATACCAAGATAAGATCAAAATGGGTCTATGACCTAGGCATAAAGAACGAGACTATAAATAAATTAGAGGAACATAGAATAGTTTATCTCTCAGACTTGTGGAGGAGAAAGAAATTTGTGACCAAAGATGAACTAGAGACCATTACTGACCACAGAATAGAAAATTTCGATTACATCAAATTAAAAAGCCTTTGTACAAATAAAACTAATGCAAACAAGATTAGAAGGGAAGCAACAAACTGGGAAAACATTTTCACAGTTAAAGGTTCTGATAAAGGCCTCATTTCCAAAATATATAGAGAACTGACTCAAATTTATAAGAAATCAAGCCATTCTCCAATTGATAAATGGTCAAAGGATATGAACAGACAATTTTCAGAGGATGAGATTGAAACTATTACCACTCATATGAAAGAGTGTTCCAAATCATTATTGATCAGAGAAATGCAAATTAAGACAACTCTGAGATACCACTACACACCTGTCAGATTGGCTAAGATGACAGGAAAAAATAATGATGAATGTTGGAGGGGATGCGGGAAAACTGGGACACTAATGCATTGTTGGTGGAGTTGTGAACGAATCCAACCATTCTGGAGAGCAATCTGGAATTATGCCCAAAAAATTATCAAAATGTGCATATCCTTTGATCCAGCAGTGTTTCTATTGGGCTTATATCCCAAAGAAATACTAAAGAAGGGAAAGGGACCTGTATGTGCCAAAATGTTTGTAGCAGCCCTGTTTGTAGTGGCTAGAAACTGGAAAATGAATGGATGCCCATCAATTGGAGAATGGCTGGGTAAATTGTGGTATATGAATGTTATGGAATATTATTGTTCTGTAAGAAATGACCAGCAGGATGAATACAGAGAGGCTTGGAGAGACCTACATGAACTGATGCTAAGTGAAATGAGCAGAACCAGGAGATCATTATACACTTCGACAACGATATTGTATGAGGACATATTTTGATGGAAGTGGATTTCTTTGACAAAGAGACCTGAGTTTCAATTGATAAATGACGGACAAAAGCAGCTACACCCAAAGAAAGAACACTGGGAAACGAATGTGAACTATCTGCATTTTTGTTTCTCTTCCCGGATTATTTATACCTTCTGAATCCAATTCTCCCTACGCAACAAGAGAACTGTTCGGTTCTGCAAACATATATTGTATCTAGGATATACTGCAACATATCCAACATATAAAGGACTGCTTGCCATCTAGGGGAGGGGGTGGAGGGAGGGAGGGGAAAAAAAAATCGGAACAGAAATGAGTGTAAATATAATGTAATTATTAAATAAAAAAATTTAAAAAAAAAAAATAAAAAAAAAAAAAAAAAAAAAACAAAAAAAAAACAAAAAAAAAAAAAAATAAAATAAAATAAAATAAAATTCCTGTATGCTATGTGTACCACCTAAAAAAAAAAAAAAAAAAAAAAAAAAAAAAAAAAAAAAAAAAAAAAATTTTTTTATTTAATAATTACTTTATATTGACAGAATCCATGCCAGGGTAATTTTTTTTTATATAACATTATCCTTTGCACTCATTTCTGTTCCAATTTTTCCCCCCCTCCCTCCACCCCCTCCCCTAGATGGCAAGCAGTCCTTTATATGTTGGATATGTTGCAGTATATCCTAGATACAATATATGTTTGCAGAACTGAACAGTTCTCTTGTTGCACAGGGAGAATTGGATTCAGAAGGTATAAATAACCCGGGAAGAAAAACAAAAATGCAGATAGTTCACATTCGTTTCCCAGTGTTCTTTCTTTGGGTGTAGCTGCTTTTGTCCGTCATTTATCAAGTGAAACTCAGTTAGGTCTCTTTGTCAAAGAAATCCACTTCCATCAAAATATGTCCTCATACAATATCGTTGTCAAAGTGTATAATGATCTCCTGGTTCTGCTCATTTCACTTAGCATCAGTTCATGTAAGTCTCGCCAGTCCTCTCTGTATTCATCCTGCTGGTCTTTTCTTACAGAACAATAATATTCCATAACATTCATATACCACAATTAACCCAGCCATTCTCCAATTGATGGGCATCCATTCATTTTCCAGTTTCTAGCCACTACAAACAGGGCTGCTACAAACATTTTGGCACATACAGGTCCCTTTCCCTTCTTTAGTATTTCTTTGGGATATAAGCCCAATAGAAACACTGCTGGATCAAAGGATATGCACAGTTTGATAACTTTTTGGGCATAATTCCAGATTGCTCTCCAGAATGGTTGGATTCGTTCACAACTCCACCAACAATGCATTAGTGTCCCAGTTTTCCCGCATCTCCTCCAACATTCATCATTATTTTTTCCTGTCATCTTAGCCAATCTGACAGGTGTGTAGTGGTATCTCAGAGTTGTCTTAATTTGCATTTCTCTGATCAATAATGATTTGGAACACTCTTTCATATGAGTGGTAATAGTGTCAATTTCATCCTCTGAAAATTGTCTGTTCATATCCTTTGACCATTTATCAATTGGAGAATGGCTTGATTTCTTATAAATTGGAGTCAGTTCTCTATATATTTTGGAAATGAGGCCTTTATCAGAACCTTTAACTGTGAAGATGTTTTCCCAGTTTGTTGCTTCCCTTCTAATCTTGTTTACATTAGTTTTGTTTGTACAAAGGCTTTTTAATTTGATGTAATCAAAATTTTCTATTTTGTGATCAGTAATGGTCTCTAGTTCATCTTTGGTCACAAATTTCTTTCTCCTCCACAAGTCTGAGAGATAAACTATTCTATGTTCCTCTAATTTATTTATAATCTCGTTCTTTATGCCTAGGTCATGGACCCATTTTGATCTTATCTTGGTATATGGTGTTAAGTGTGGGTCCATGCCTAATTTCTGCCATACTAATTTCCAATTATCCCAGCAGTTTTTATCAAATAATGAATTCTTTTCCCAGAAGTTAGGGGCTTTGGGTTTGTCAAACACTAGATTGCTATAGTTGACTATTCTGTCTTGTGAACCTAACCTTTTCCACTGATGCACTAATCTATTTCTTAGCCAATACTAAATGTTTTTGGTGACTGCTGCTTTATAATATAATTTTAGATCAGGTACAGCTAGGCCACCTTCATTTGATTTTTTTTTTCATTATTCCCTTGAGATTCTCGACTTTTTATTGTTCCATATGAATTTTGTTGTTATTTTTTCTAGATCATTAAAATATTTTCTTGGAAGTCTGATTGGTATAGCACTAAATAAATAGATTAGTTTAGGGAGTTTTGTCATCTTTATTATGTTTGCTCGGCCGATCCAAGAGCACTTAATATTTTTCCAATTATTTAAGTCTGACTTTATTTGTGTGGAGACTTTTTTATAATTTTGCTCATATAATTCCTGACTTTCCTTTGGTAGATAGATTCCCAAATATTTTATGGTATCAACAGTTATTCTGAATGGAAAGGATTTGTTTCAATGGAGAAGGAGGAGAGGCTGCCGAGCCCAGAGGGCAGTGAAGGGAGCCTGGAATTAAGGAGCTGGGGAGGGAGCCAGGGTGTTGTGGTGTCCACACACCAGGAAATCTACTGGGAGGCTCTTTGGCTATTCTGTCCTCATTATAAGCCAGTGGTTCAGAAATTTGCTCTAAGACACCCAAAACAAATACAAAAGACAAATTGTGAACCCCAAAATGTGGGACTTGGCCATGCCCACCCTACCCAGCACCAGCATTCAATAAGAATCACCAGCCCCAGGGCAAACTAAAGCTGCTCTAGTCCCTTTGCCTCAAGAGCAATCCTCATTGTGCCTTAAAAATGAGCACAAAAGCAAAAAGAACTCAGACCATAGACAGCTGTTATGGAGAGAAAAAAGAAAAGACCTCATACCCTGAGGTTCCTAAAGGCAAACCAGCTCCATATAAAGTTGCAAAGGATGATATGAGTTGGTCCCCATTTCACAAGGCTCTCTGGCAAGAATTCAAAAAGGATCTTAAAAAAGAGAGTTAGAAGAAAATTGGGAAAAGGAAATGAGATCTTTGCAAGAGAGTATGGAAAAGGAAAAACAGAAACTATCTGAAGAAAACTCCTTAAAAATAGATATGATAGAAATGATGAAATGGGAAAAAGCATATAACTCCTTACAAAATAGATATGAAAATTAGCCAGTTTGTTGAAAAACAAAATCTATGAAATGGAAAAAAAATGCAATAAACAAAACACTTAATATAAAAATTGGCCAAATGCAAAAAAAAGATAATAAAGCTAACTGAAGAAAATAATTGACTAAAAATTAGAATGGAACAAATGGAAATGAGTGCATCAATGTGAGGCTTCAAGAATCATTCAAACAAAACCAAAAAGAAAAAAGAAAAAGAAAAATAGAAGAAAATGTAAAATATCTCATTGGAAAAAACAAATGACCTGGAAAATAGATCTCAGAGAGACAATCTAAGGATTACTGGACTTCCTGAAAACCATGATGAAAAAAGAACCACGACATCATCTTTCAGGAAAGCAATGAGGAAAACTGCCCAGATGTCCTAGAAACAGTGGGAAAAATAGTCATTGAAAGAATTCACTGATCACCTCCTGAAAGAGACTCCAAAATGAAAATTCCAATGAATATCATAGCTAAATTTCAGAATTATTGGATCAAGGAGAAAATACTGCAAGCAGCCAGAAGAAAAACAATTCAAATATCAAGGAGCCACAATCAGGATTACCCAGGTCCTAGCAGCTTCCACTTTGAAAGATTGAAGGGCATGGAATCTGATATTCTGAAAGACAAAGGAACTTGGATTGAAACCAAGAATCAACTATCTAGCTAAATTGAGCATTATATTTCAGGATTCAATTCAGGAAAGAAGATAGACATTCAATGATACAGGTAAATTTCATTTATTTCTGATGAAAAGACCAGAGCTGAACAACAAAAAAATGTGATCTCCAAATACAGAACTCAAGAGAAGCATAAACAGATAAAAAGAAAAGAACTCTTGAGAACTATATCTCCATTATGGGTATACTTAGAGAGAGTACAGTCATAAGAATGCAGTCATAATTTTATTTTATTGTGATAGTATGGAAAAAACAAACTAGAGTTGGAAATGGGATTGTATCGAACAGGAAAATGGAATTGAGTTGAGGGAAATTACACCTCATGAAGAGGGAAAGAAGACCTATTATATAACTGAGGGAAAGAAGAGAAGAGAATGAACAAATATTGTATGAATTTTACTCTCATCCAGGAGAAAATCAGACATATTTGGTTTCACAGAGAAACTTCTCTCACCTTACAGGGAAGTGGAAGTGAAAAGTCTGAAAGGGAAGGGGGAGGCTAATAGAAGGGAAAACAGAAGTAGTAGGGGAAAGGTATAAGAAAGGGGGAGACACTGTAAAGGGGGTGGGTTGTTTGAGGGAGGTGGTAGTCAGAAGCAAAATATTGGGGAGGAGGGAAAGGGGAAAGGAAAGAGAAAGGCCTAACTTGGGGTAAATAAGATGGAGGGAAATGCAGAATTAGTCATTTTAACTGTGAATGTGAATGGGACAAACCCTCTCATAAAACGGAAACAAAAGACTATTAAAAGCCAGAACTCTGCAATATATTGTTTACAAGAAACACATTTAAAGCAGGATGATAATACAAAGTAAAGGTAGAAGGCTGGAGCAGAATCTATTGTGCTTCAGGTGAAGTTAAAAAAAAAAAAGCAGGGGTAGCCATCCTGATCTTAGATCAAGCAAAAGAAAAAAATAGATCTAATTAAAAGATAAAGAAGGAAATTATATCTTGCTAAAGGGTACCATAGATAATGAAGAAATATCAATACTAAACATATATGCACCAAGTAGTATAGCATCCAAATTCCTAGAGGAAAAATTAAGAGAACTGAAAAAAGAAATAGACAACAAAACTATACTAGTGGGAGATCTTAACCTTGCTCTCTTAGAACTACATCATTTAAACCACAAAATAAATAAGAAAGAAGTTAAGGAGGTAAATAGAATTTTAGAAAAGTTAGCCATGAGACATCTTTGGAGAAAACTGAATGGAGACAGAAAGGAGCATACTTTTTTTCTCAGTGGTTAATGGAAACTATACAAAAATTGACTATGTATTAGGGCATAAAAACTGCAAAATCTAATGCAGAGAGGCAGAAATAGTAAATGCATTTCTTTTTAAATCATGATGTAATAAAAATCACATGAAATAAAAGGCCAGGGGAAGTTAGACCAAAAATTAATTGGAAACTAAGTAATCTAATCCTAAAGAATGAATGAGTGAAACAACAAATCATAAGCATAATCAATAATTTCATCCAAGAGAATGACAATAATGAGACAACATACCAAAATTTATGGGATGCAGCCAAAGTGATTATTAGGGAAAATTTTATATCTCTAGATGCTTTCTTGCATAAAATAGAGAAAGAGAAGATCAATGAATGGGGCATTGGGCTTACAACTAAAAAGCTACAAAAAGAACAAATTAAAAACCCCCACTTAAATAACAAATTTGAAATTCTGAAAAAAAGGAGAGATTAATAAAATTAAAAGAAAATTATTGAATTAATAAATAAAACTAAGAGTTGGTTTTATGAAAAACTCAAAAAAAAGATACACCTTTAGTTAATTTGACTAGGAAAAGGAAAGAGGAAAATCAAATAGTTAATCTCAAAACTGAAAAGGGAGAACTTTCCACTAATGAAGAGGAAATTAGAGCAATAATTAGAAGTTATATGACCCAATGTAATGTGAATAAATTTTATAATCTAAGTGAAATGGAGGAATACTTATAAAAGATTGCCCAGATTAACAGAAGAGGAAATGACTTACTTAAACAATCCCATTTTAGAAAAAGAAATAGAACAAACTATTAATCAACTCCCTAAGAAAAAATCTCCAGGGCCAGATGGATTTACATGAGAATTCTACCAAACATTTAAAGAACAATTAATTCCAATACTATGCAAGCTATTTGAAAACATAGGGAAAGAATCAGTCTTACCAAATTCTTTTTATGACACATATATGGTACTGATACCTAGAGCAGGTAGGGTGAAAACAGAGAAAGAAAATTATAGACCAATTTCCCTAATGAATAATGATGCAAAAATCTTAAATAAAATATTAATAAAGAGATACAGAAAGTCATCTCCAGGATAATACACTATGACCAAGTAGGATTTATACCAGGAATTCAGGGCTGGTTCAATATTAGGAAAACTATCAGAAAAATCAACTATATCAATAACTAAGCTAATAAAAATAATGATTATCTCAATAGATGGAAAAAAAAAACTTTGATAAAATCCAACATCCATTTCTATAAAATGGTTTTCTTTTAAATGATCAATTGTATCTATTTAAAACCATCAGCAATCATCATGTAGAAGGAGGACAAGCTAGAACCATTCCTAATAAGATCTGGGTGAAACAAGGTTGCCCGCTATCACCATTACTATTCAATTTTGTATTAGAAGTGTTAGCTTTGGCAATAAGAGAAGAAAAAGAAAAAGAAAAAACTAAATGATCACTCTTTGCAGATGATATGATGGTATACTTAGAGAACCCTAGAGAATCAACTAAAAAACTACTAGAAACAATTCACAACTTTAGCAAAGATGCAGGATACAAAGTAAATCCACATAAATCATCAGCATTTTTATATATTACCAAAGACAAAAAAATTCCATTTAAAATAACTGTAGATAATATAAAATACTTGGCAATCTATCAGCCAAGACAAAGTCAAGAAGTATATAAACACAACTATAAAACACTTTCCACACAAATAAAGTCAGACCTAATTAATTGGAAAAATATCAAGTTTTCTTGTGTAGACTGAGTGAATATAATAAAAATGACAATACTAACTAAATTAATTTACTTATTTAGTGCCATACTATCAAACTCCCAAGAAATTACTTTACAGAGCTAGAAAAAAAATTAATAACAAAGTTCAACTGAAAGAACAAAAAGTCAAGAATTTCACAGGAATTAATGAAAAATGCAAACGAAGCTGGCCTAGTTATGACAGATCTAAAACTATATTATAAGGCAGCTTATAATAAGCACCAAGATCTTATTAGGAATCTAATTAGCAGCAAAACCTTTTGCTACTGGCTAAGAAAAAGAGTAGTTGATCAGTCGAATAGGTTAGGATCACAGGACAAATCATCATTGACTATAGTAATCTAGTGTTTGACAAACCAAAGACCCCAGCTTTTGGGATAAGAGCTCACTATTTGACAAAAACTGCTAGGAAAATTGGAAACTGGTATAGCAGAAACTAGGCACATACCCACACCTAACATCATATACCAAGATAAAGTCAAAATGGGTTCATGATTTAGATACAAAGAGTGATATTATAAGCAAATTAGAAGAACATGGGATAGTTTACCTCTCAGACCTGTGGAAAAGGAAGGAATTTATGACCAAAGAAGAACTGGAGATCATCATTGAACACCAAATAGACAATTCTGATTATATTAAGTTAAAAAGGTTTTGTACCAATGGAAGTAATGTAGACAAGATTAGAAGGGAAGCAATAAAATAGGAAATCATTTTTACATTCAAGGGTTCCAATAAAGGTCTCATTTCTAAAATGTATAGAGAACTGACTCAAATTTATAAGAATTTAATCCATTCCTAATTGATAAATGGTCAAAGGATATGAACAGACAATTTTTCAGATGAAGAAATTGAAACCATTTCTAGTCATATGAAAAGGTGTTCTACATCACTATTGATCAGAGAAACGCAAATTAAGACAACTCTGAGATATTATATACCTTTCAGATTGGCTAAAATGACAGGAAAAGATAATGACGAATATTGGAGGGAATGTGGGAAAACTGGGACACTAATGCATTGTTGATGGAATTGTAAATGGATCCAATCATTCTGGAGAGCAATTTGGAACTATGCCCAAACGGCTATAAAACTGTGCATACCCTTTGATCCAGCAGTGTTTCTATTGGGCTTATATCACAAAGAGATCTTAAAGGTGGGAAAGGGACCCACATGTGCAAAAATGTTTGTGGAGCCCTTTTTGTAATGGCAAGAAACTGGAAACTGAGTGGATGCCCATTAGTTGGAGAACAGTTGAATAAGTGATGGTATGTGAATGTTATGAAAGAGTATTGTTCTCTAAGAAACAATCAGCAGGATGATTTATGAGAGCACTGGGGAGACTTACATGAACTGATGCTAAGTGAAATGAGTAGAACCAAGAGATCATTGTACATGGCAGTAACAAGATTATACAATGATTAAATCTGATGGACATGGCTCCCTTCAACAATGAGATGATTCAGACCAGTTCCAATGATCTTGTGTTGGAGAGAGCTATCTACACCCCAGAGCAAGGACTGTGGGAACTGAGTGTGGTTCACAACATAGAATTTTCACTCTTTTTGTTGTTGTTTGCTTGCACTTTATTTTTTCTCATTTCTTCCTTTTTGATTTAATTTTTCTTGTGCAGCAAGTGATTGTATGTATATATATATATATGTATATATGCATTTATTGGATTTAACATATATTTTGACCATGCTTAACATATATTAGATTACTTGCCATCTAGGCGAGGGGGGGAAGGGGGTAGATTTGAACACCAAGTTTCGCAATATTTGTTAATGTTGAAAAATTATCCATGCATATGTTTTGAAAATAAAAAGCTTTAATAAAAATGAATGTTAAAAATGTCTTTACATGTAATTGGAAAGTATAGAATACTATTTAAAAGAAAAAATATTTTCTATGTTCATTTCAGAAGTTGTTCTGGATTCAATGAAACCAAGGGACAGAAAAACAGGAGGAGTAGAAGAAAAAAGAAGAAAAAGTAAAGGAGGAAAAAGAGATTCACATATGTTGAATAAGATTGTAACAGAGTGATTCTTAACTATTGTTCTGGGCCCTCGCCCTCTTGGACGGTCTTGTGAAGCCTTTGGACCCTTTTTAAGTATCATGTTTTTATTGATAAAGTAAAATATATGAGATGATGAAGGAAAAGGATCAGTGGACAAAAGGTAAAGAACACCTGCTCTCCAGTGCAAAATCCCTGTTCTAAACACTAGAATGCAAAGAAGCTTCAAGCTGGTTTGCCTTCCATGAGTTTAAACTCTACAAAGAGAAATACCATGTACAATAAGTTATAACACAAAACAATATGGGATGAGTACTGGAGGATTAGTTAATTCTTTTACTCTCTACCAGTTATTTCAAACTTTACTTCTCTCCACAAGGTTCCTACATTTCCCCTTCCTACAGCTCTCAGCTCATAACTTACCTCATATTTTATTGAGGAAAAAAGGGTTGTTGGTAGCATCCTCCCTCTTCTTTCTGCCTCCTCATCTAATGATATTTTTTTACATTATTCCCCACTATTTCCTCCTTCACTTCAATCCAATCTCATCCCTTTCCATCCTCTCAAGATGATTGCCCCCACTGTCATTCTCCTTCTCTCTTATCTTCAATATCTATCTACTGATCTCTTCCATGATTCATATAAACACAAACAAGTCTCCACTATGGTAGAAAAATACTCACTAGACTCACCATCTCTGATACCTATCCCTTCTCACCTTTTCCCAAACTGTTGAAAAAGCTATAAACTCAATGCCTCTACTTTCTTTCCACTTCCTCTCTTCTAAATCCTCTGCGATCTGACCTCAGATCTCACCTTTCTTCTTTTTTTTTTATTATAGCTTTTTATTTACAAGTTATATGCATGGATAATTTTACAGCATTGACAATTGCCAAACTTTTTGTTCCAATTTTTCCCCTCCTTCTCTCCATCCCTTCCCCCTGATGGCAGGTTGACCAATACATGTTAAGTATGTTAAAGTATAAATTAAATACAATATAAGCATACATGTCCTAACAGTTATTTTGCTGTAAAGAATCGGAGTTTGAAATAGTGTACTATTAGCCTGTGAAGGAAATAAAAAATGCAGGCAGACAAAAATAGAGGGATTGGGAATTTTATGTAATGGTTCATAGTCATCTCCCAGAATTCTTTTTCTTGGTATAGCTGGTTCAGTTCATTACATCTCACCTTTCTTCTTAAAACACACTCTCCAACATTATCAGTTTAACCATCATTTTTGATGTCTTCTCACTCATCCTTCTTTACCTCCTTTCAGTATTTGAGACATTAACTTCTCACCCAGGATCCTCTCTGCTATCTAAGTTTTCATAAAACTATCTTCTGCTTCTCCTTCTACCTCCACAACTGTTCCTTACTTTTTTCTTTTCTAGCTCATCATCCATGCCATGTTCACTAATTGTAGATTTCCCCCAAAGTTCTGTCCTGCACCATCTCTCTTATCTTTATATTCTCTCACTTGGTGACCTCATCAGCTTTCAGGGGTTTAATTATTCTTATATGCAAATGATAGCAAACTGGATGTCTTACAGGTATCTCAAACTCAACATCTTCAAGAAAAAACTCACTACCTTTTCCTCAAGCCCACTCCATTTTCTGAACATCTCTCTTTCTCTTGCATTTACCACTCAAAGTCCCAGGTTTGGAACTCCAGCATTATTGTCAGTTCCTTGACTCTTCAACCTTAAATCCCTTGAAAAGTCATGTTGTTATATTTCCATATATCTCTATCTCTATCTCTATATCTTACATATATTCTCTCCCCTACACACATGGACATCACTCTAGTTTCTTCCCTCATTACCACTCTTCTACCTTATTTGCAATGACCTCTTAATTTGTCTTCTTGCTTCAAGTCTTTCCACTCCAAAACATCCTTCACTCAGCCACCTTTGTTTTTCTAAAGCTCATGTCTGATTCTGTCAAATCAAAAATAAATTCCTGTCTGGTATTTCAAAGTGGCTCTCTTCATTTTTCTACTCTTCATACATGTTACTACTCTCTTCCATGTACTTTCTGGTCCAGTCACACTGCCCTACCTATTGTTTCTCACACTTGACACTCCTAAATCCAAGCCCCACATTCCATCCATCAGTATACACTGTCTCTATAAAAACAGCAATGTGTAGTGTGTGAAAAGTCTTCTCGGTGTTGATGTAACCATGTGTGAGAATCCACTTATGATTTTAATTTCAAAATGTTTACTAAACAGAAGACCCGAGTAAACAAAGACATGAACACAAAGGCTTTAGATTAAGGAAGCACGTTTGGTTCCAGAAAGTGATGCAGGTTCACAAATACACTTTTTTTTTTCAAAATCTGATCCAATAGCAATTATCAATGAGAGCTTTTGGCTCAGAAAAGCCCCAGAAGCATCTGAGACCCTAGGAACATAGAGGCTATATCCTATTTTTAGGACTCAGTTGCTTAGCAGCCCTGGAAATACCCTTCACCATAAAAAATCATCAATGGGGCCCAGAGAAGTATGCAAACAACTTGTTTTCACCCCAGAGGAGGAGGATGTTCCAGTGGCAAGTGGCCAGGTCTGCCTCTGGACAAGTACAGGAGGACAGGCACAATACAGTAGAAGAACATGCATCTAGTGGAGAAGTAGACCTCTCGTTGCTCTTTGCCCCCAGAGTATTCCCCTGTAACCTCAGACCCAATGTTAGTTCATTTCCCTGAGCACAGAAGCAGCCAGATTATAGGATGTGTGTGTGTGTGTGTGTTCCATCTTCCTAAGTCAAGCAGAAATTAGATCCTCATGTGTCAGTGGTATAGAAGAGATCTCTATTTGGATATGTTTGGATATTTTCAACAAATATTTATTAAACACCTACTATGTGCCTGGTGCTGTGGCTTCAGGACAAAGAAGTCACCAACGCTGAACAGAGAAAGGAAATGGTGGCTATTTATCTACTTTGTGCAAAACCCATGGGCTTTATTGCAGCTGTATTGTCTCCTCACTTTCATGGTGGTTTTCAGTCATCTCTCCTTTCTTCAGCAAATCGAGCCCTTTAAGCTGCATCTTTTTAGTTGTTCCCATTAAAACTCATTTGCAGTTCTGTGCTCATAGCTTTAGACTGTCTAGACTTTGATCATATCTAATGAGATAGGTAGGTAGCTAAAGAGATAGATGTTTGTTCCAGGTATACAGGAAGGAAGGAAGGGGAAGTCCTGAGAGCCAGTGACCTGGGAATACAATAAGATGGATTTGAGGGAACATTTCCAAAAGAATTTTGACTTTGAAGAAAGCAAGAAAAGAAGTACATTTCCCATCTCCACAACTGAGGGGTATACTTTCCCCATCCCACCTCAGTTTCTGTGGAGAATGAGCTCAAGCTTAACACGGTTTCCACATGACATTAGCCTCATTCAAGTTCACATTCAAATGTATCGTAGATGTTAGATAAGTCTTCCTCTCAGATACCGTTGGGAAACAGGGGTAGGGCTCTATTTGAAATGGCTACTTGCAGAAATAAAAAAAATTTAAACATTTAAAAAGCATGGACTCCACTCACAGATTGCAGCTGGATCACTCTTTACCTAAAACATAACAAACAAATAAACAGCAAGTCAAAGAACTAAAGCTCATCTTCCCAGGCCATAGGAGACCTTGCATGAGGAGGATCAGGGGACTCTCCTCTCACTGAAATGCCCTGAGGTAGAAAGAAATCAGATCAAGGGAAGAAGGCCACCACAACCTCCTACAGCCTCTCTTAAGAGCTTGGTATAGCATTGCACACAAGTAAGCATGGGGCAGTTGAGGAATCCCTATTTTTCAGAGCACCACTCTGTGCAGTTGGAGGGGTCACTTTTTGAGCTGGGCCATGAGCACGTACATGTTGGGCAGGCATGGCTGATTGACAGTGCCCTGGGCTCAGAATTTAATGGAATGAAGCAATCAGGCCCGGAAGCATTTAGAAAATTACAGCACCCTTTCTTGATCAAAAGTTCCCTGCCATAAAAGCCAATGTTTTTTCATACCAATTTTCTGCCGGTAAGGTTCTATGATTGCAAGTCATGATACACCATGATCTCAGTAGAGTAAAACTCCACATGACCTTCTGGGACAATGGAAAGAGAACAGCACATTACCAGTAATGACTGATGTACAAGAGGTGGCAAAATATATGTACTATCAAGGAAATGTATGGTCCTAATAGTGGGTGAGTCAGTGATGCTGCAAGAGGGAAGGATAGCAATTGAACAGTTTAACTGGGCACTGATGTCTTTAAATTGTGAAAATAACCAGAATAAGGCCACTACTGCTTTCAGTAGCACTGATAGGGAAGATTTATGGCCGGATGGAAAGAAAAAACACCCAGGATGCTGAGTAATAGCTGGCTTTTGTATCTCATTTTAAGGTTTCAAAGTGCTTTATGCACAAGTTCTTTTGAGCTTTGCAAAAATCTTTCGGGTAGGTACACTAGGTATCATTCCGCTTTTTAATAACAGGAAACTGAGGGTTTCTGGCTTCACTGGAGGGTGAAGTGGTGTGCCCATAATCACAGAGTCAATATTGGAAGTAGGATTTGGACCCAGGTTTTCCTGCTTCCTGGTCCAATAGTTTACCTAGTATTTCACATATTATGGATCATATCCACTAGTAAGGGAAGATATCCATCTATGATCTTAGAGACTCTCTGAAGAATTCAATTAAGTGGAGTCTGTGTAGAAGAGAGAAAGTTAGTAATACCAGGCCTCTTCCCTCTACCCCATACACTGTAGGCAGTTTCCTATTCTACCTATTGGTAAAGCCAAGCTTGAAAAAAGTAATGGAGTTGAATGTCCACTTCTGGTTTTGTTAAATTGTTTCGGAAAGCATAATGGGAGAGGGAGAGAGAGGGAAAGAGAAGGAGGGAGAGAGAGGGAGAGAGAGAAAGGGAGAGGGAGAGAGAAGGGAGAGGGAGAGGGAGAGAGATTGGGAAAGATTCCATTCCTGGTGGCCCACTCTCTCGAGTTTTTGCAATTTACAAAGTCACAGCCTCCAGAGAACAAATGCTGGTCGATATTCACAAGCCATATATTGTCCTTGGATGGGGATAGCCAGGGGCCTCTCTCCTTCTAGCACTGTTTTTCATTGCTTATTCCAATACCACCAAACAGGAAGAAGTCAGACAAAGAAAGAGAATAAAATTTATAGGGATAAATGCAATGTCTTATCATTGGGTTAAAAAATAATGATCAAGTAAAAGATGACAGAGAACAATTCATTTGGAAAGGATTTTCATGGATCCTAAGTTCCATACGAGTCCATAAAATAACAAAATAATTTCCTCCATCCGAAAGAAAGTTAACATAAACTTAGGCTGCACTAGTAAAAGTGTGCCATCCCGAACAATTGATTCCAAACAAGGAGAATAAAAATCTCATTTGGAAAACTGTGTTCAGTTCTGGATACCACATTTTAAGGTGGACCTTAACAAACCATTGAAGGTCCATAGAAAGACAAATAGGATGACAAAAGGTTTGAGGTCATCAATGTTGAATAAAAATGTGTAGAAGCAATGTTTAGCCGGAAGAAGTGAAGACTTAAGGGGGATAGCAACTAGGACCAGAAAGGCAGTCTCTTGGAAGAGGGAGTCTATTTTCTCTGGTCCTAGAGGACAGAACTAGGAGCAGGAGGGATGGTTGGGGAATGGGGATAGAAAAGAGTTACAGAAAAGTAGATTTTAATGTGAAGTAAGGAAAAATTACCTAATAGTTAAAGTAATCCAAAAGGCTGACCTTTGGCTGAATGAAGACATTCTCTTCTCTCAGGATTTTGGAGAAGGGATTTCTTCTTAGGAGGGATTGGACTAGACAGTCTTTTAGGCTCCTTCCTCCTTTTTTTCTTTTTAACAAAACCTCATTCTATATCTGGCCTATTATTTTGAACATCCTCGATCCTGTAATAAATGAGGGGACATATTTTCTTTCATATAGAAAGAGTTTTGGGGTTTTAGCAGTATCTGGTTTTTGTCTTCTCCACATTTCTCAGTGGGTGTCCCATATTTTGCTGTTGTAGTCTACCCAAGGGCAAGTACATCCAACTGAGTAGTTTGTCAGCTAACAAGCATTAAATCCTTACTTCTGGCCAGGCACTGTAGTGAACACCAAGCATACAAAGAAAGGCCAAGAAAACGAGTCCCTGTCCTCAAGGTGTTGGCTTTTTAATATAAACATGCAAATTGCCATGTGCATACTATATGTATGGGTGTATTATTGATGAGTGCATGTGATTGAATCCGATCCCCGGATGGCCAGTCACAAGTCAATGCTGAAGGACACAGAACCTTAGAGTTTTCATGGTAGTAACCTATTGGAATCATTTAACTGCAAAATGCCAGAGCCACAGAATGGCAGAGGTTGCAAAGTCCTTAGAGGTCCCTGATCCAACCTCTCCATCGATGGCAGGGGTGTCCATAAAGCATTCTCAAAGTCAAGATCCTTCAGTTTCAGACTCAGTCTCTCTGGTGATGGGGAATCACATCTTCCATAAGCAGCTTATTCCACTTTTAGAGATCTCTGATTTTTAGAATTTTTTATTTCCATTGACCCATAAACTCATTTGAGTCTAGTCAAAGATTAAATCTCCTTGGGCATTCCAACAAATGCTTCAGATGGTAACCGGTTCAGTGAACTATATCAAAATGTCAGACCTGGGAGGGACTTCACAGATTATCATGTCATAAAGGCGGGAACCTCCTCCTTTTGGAGTAAGAAAACCAAAAAGGAATGTGACCTGACCAAGATCACATAGATAGCTCAGTTCCATGTAGTGCTTTGTTTACTGCCCTTAACCAGCCATCAGTCTCACACAACTAGTTCCCACTACTAAGAGTGACACAGAATCCCAGCCAACCTTTCTAGAATCAACCAGAAGAAACACGATCTCCTGCTTCATTCACATCAGTGAATAACATCTTTTCTGATCTATGGCAGCTCTTGGTTTGGTTTGATTTTTTTCCCCTTCAAATTCTTCCTGTGTAGTAGCATCATTAAGTATCCTTTCCCTTTTGGTTACACATGAATGCTCTGGGTTTGTTTACAGTCCTTGTTAGCATCTATTTCCTGAAATTAATTTGGCAGTGAAAAAAGCATGCTAATGTATCCTATGTCTTTGTGAAATCCAAATGTCCTTGTCTTCTCCTCTGACAAACATCCTGGGACTAATGAAAAATCAAACTACGAGGAAAAAACTCCACCTGTCAGGTTGATGGAGATACTTTTTCTGTTTAAACTTCTCTCCAGGTAAATTCTAATATAGTCATTCTTCTTTGGATGATTCCTGGGCCTCAGTTTCCATATCTATTCAATTAAGGAAATGGACCAGATAACCTTAAAGGTTCCTTCTGATTCTAATGTTCTAAGACCTAAGCTCTGAGAATTTTTCTTTCACACTAGCTGTTTTCATCTAGATGTTATGGCAGAGATAGAGTGCTAGACTCTGGGCCAGAAAGACTTCAATTGAAATCTTACCACTGATACTTACTAGCTGCATGACCTAGTGCAAGTCACTTAATGTATTCAGATTTAAAATAAGGGGGTTGGAATTTAAGGACCTCTAGGGTCTTTTGCAGCTTTACACCTAAGTCTTATGATCTTGTTTTTATAGAAGCAGTGATGTGTTAAAAAAGAAACAGAAAATAATGTGGTCAACAGCCCTGAATTTGAATCTCTATTAGACAAATTACTTATTGTGTGACGTTGGCCCAGTACTTTCTGATAGCCTCCATTTTTTTCTCTTGTAAAATATGGGATTGCACTAGCTGACTGCCAATGTGTTCCTGTAATCCAATATTTTTACCATTTTAAAAGAGTGCTGGCAGAGGCCTAAATTATACATATACATATGTGTGTGTGTGTGTGTGTGTGTGTGTGTGTGTGTGTGTGGTTTTTATAAATAGGTATAAATACACATAGATACATATACACACACACACACACATATATATATTTGAGGCCTTTGTCAGTACAGGCCGACACATATGTGTGTATATATACACATGCACAAATGTATGTGTGTGTGTGTGTGTGTGTGTGTGTGTGTGTGTGTAAAACTGCCTCATATACTTTATACAGTTTTAGAACTTTCTGATTTCTGAGCTCATGCTGTCCAGTTCCACTCGCAGTGAGGTGGGATCTCTATTGCATTCCTATCGCTTATCCAATCTCTGATCCAGCATCTAGCACAGTTCCCAGCACACAGCAAGTGCATTGTAAATGTTTATTAATTGATTTAAAATCTCTATTGATGGATGATGGCACATCATTAGTCATTCATGTGGCCCATACCACTCTGGGATGGCTTTACCCCTCTCCCCTTATATCAAGCCCAGCTCTGGTTCTTGGTGACTTCCACTACTCACTGCTCCTCCTTCTTATCTGGCTGGACCTCACTGTCATCGGCATGCTGAAGAAAATCATTGGTGGTGGTGGTGGCTGTTAGAATTGTTATTGTTTTTCCTTCCTTCTGTAGGAGCACCATGCCATCAGGGAGGTGATGCCGTGACATGCCAGGATATTGGATTGAAGTGAGGAAAGCCATGCCAAGTCACTGGCACGGGAGGCCAGCTTCAGACAACTTGCTTGCTGTGTGACCTTGGCTCTCTCCCTGCCTCAGTTTCCTCAACTGTAAAATGGAGATAAAAATAGTACCTATCTGCCAGGACTGTTATGAGGATCAAACAAGATGATATTTATAAAGTGCTCTGTAACCTTTAAAGTGCTCTCTAAATGCCAGCTACTATTACTAAGCCATACTTGAGATAAACAACCTGAAAGCCTCAGATGAACTAGTACCTTTCCTCCACCCACAACTTACAGAAAGTTCATATATAATTATTTTTTTTTACCTCACAGGACTAATCATCCCATTTCCAGAAAGGTTACTCAGAGATGTTCTTTTCTCATGGGATTGATCATTAGTGGATTAGCCCTCAAATCCAGAAGGTACCCCTTTCTCCCTCTCCTATCCTCAGGCCAATGCCTCCATGAGGCAGAACAGCTCTCTAATACAGCAGCTGTTCTGGTCAGTTTGGGAAGCCCCCACCAGAAAGGCCCATCTGGAATTAGAGATACATGTGAAAATTGGCTTGGACAGTTGCATCATCTAAACAGGAGCGCTTCCAGGCCCACGGATGTTAATCCCCTGTTTACAACAGGAGTATTGATTCCTAAGCAGCTCAACACAGGTTGGGACCAGAGTGGACTCTTGGCAGAATAAGAAGGAGAATCCCAAAGCAGGATCCAGGTCAGTCAATCATTCAGCAAGCATTTATGAAGCTCTTGCTATACTTCCTGGTGTGGAGTGCAGGCACTGCTGCTTGGTGCTCATGATGCAAGTACAAGAACAAAAAGGATCCGGACCTTGAGGAATTTATATTCTAACAGGATGTGACAACACACACACACACACACACACACACACACACACGTATAAGTATGTAAAGAGTATATGCAAAATAAACAAAAGGTAGATTTTGAAGGGATTTGGTAGCTGGTGGAATCAGGAAGTGAAAAAAGTGAAAATGTCCTCTTTTCCTGAAAGGGCAATGACACCATAGGCCATAATGGACCAGCGTGGTGGTTATTTACATCATCCTGAGGTTTTTAAGGCATTCAGTCAAAGGGAAGGATGCTGGTATATACCGCAGGTTGAGGTACACTATACTTGTGAGACAACCAAACAGAGAGAAGGTTTGGGGAAGCACTTGCCTGGCTAGAACTTGGGCCTCCATGCTCCACGCAGCACAAATCTTTTAAGATCAATCCAACAAATATTCATGAAGCAAAGCAAGGCACTGTGTGAGACACTGAGGGTCCAAAGGAAAATGAGGAACAACAGTTGCTCGTGAAGAACTCCTGCCTTAGAATGTCATAGACCAATAAGTACCAATCATGGGGTAAGTAAATGTTAAATGAAACTGGTCACAGACGGTTTCTGTCTCTTCTTGATGCCAAGAGAAGGACAACAGGCTCACATAAGCCCTAGATTTTTCTACACCCGATCAGCCTTGGAACGTTAACAAAAAGCTTTAAAGACAATAAGGGTTCTTTTTTTAAAGTATTGATGGAAATTTGTGTTTTCAAATGTCAAGTCACTGCTGAAAAGCCATGACTGAATGACTTTAGCTGATATCTGGGTGTTGAGATTTTCCCCATTTTAGTAATCTACCTTCAAAACTTTCTTTCCTCTTAGTGAAGTTATAAATTAAGCTCAGTGGGATCATTAATAGCAGCAAATTGGAGCCCTTCAAGATTTCATTTTTATAAAGGAAGAAGAGGTCCCAATCAGTAACACATGCTCCATTTTGCCCACACATTCACTACTAACTGAAACAGCATTAAATAGTTACCATGGCCTCATCAGAAATTATTCTAAGTGTGTTAGTCCATAAATCCAAGATGTTTGACAAAGTGTAAGTGAAATTGTTTTAGCTAAGTGAGCTTTGAAACAAAATTTTCATCATCTATCTAAAAAAAGTCAAACCACTCAATTAGACACAAGCTGCACAAAGGATCATGTAGGCCCAGATCTGTAACCAGCACTGAGCTAATGGTGCTTTTGTCCAGGGTATATCCACGTGGGGTTCAGTGCATTCTTTTCGCAAGAGAACCACTGTCTCTATGACCATCTCTGGGGTCCTTTGGAATTGTGGAAGGCCACTGCCCCTCCCAGGGTTACGGCACCATGGTATCTTTTTCCTGGGCCTGTCCCTCCCCAAATCTTCAAGGCAGAGGACCAGATCTCCTCATGTTCTGGTTACACCTGTACCTGCAATAACACTGCCTTAAACTGTGCTCCCCCATGACAACTTTTCTTTTGCCCCAATGAAAAAAAATGTGTACTTCTGCCTTTGTGGATATCTGATCTCTTTCCTCTGAGACAGGATAGAGAATCATTTCTCATGAGGACAATTGATGGACAAGGAGGAAAATCAATTAAAAGACACAAGTGATTTAAAAAAACCATGTGATCTGACTTAATGAATCAAGTATGTGAAAATGCTTTGCAAGCTGCAATGCACTATAGAACAATATAGCATTGTCATTAAGATAGAAAGAGGAGGGAGAAGAAATGAGGGGAAAACTGAGGACCCCCTTATCCACTGGTTATAATGGAGAAATTCCTGACATTTACACAGATTTATTTTCTTAGAAAATGTCAGAGCCAGACTGGGACTGGGCCACCTTGTAGTCCAAACTCCGCATTTAACAGCTGAAGAAACTGATGCCCAGTGAGGGCAGAGACGCATCCAAGGTGACCTAGTGAGATATAGGCAGAGTTTGGTTTCTTTACTCAAAGGGCATCTCAAAACAGAATCATTTCCTCTGGAGAGATCATTTTGGCATCTGAAAATTCAGGTCAGTAATTAGCTAAAAAGTAGAGGAAAGTAGGCTCTAGGTCTATACTCTATGACGTAGCCAGGATGAGTGGAGAATCTGTGTTTAACACAGCTTAGCAACTATGTAGGCAATTTTTCATCCTTTCTATGAGGATATTAGATGGCAGAGTCTTACCATTAACTAAAAAAGTAACCTTCATGGGGCAGCTAGGTGGCGCAGTGGATAGAGTACCAGCCCTGAAGTCAGGAGGACCTGAGTTCAAATACAGTCTCAGACGCTTAACACTTCCCGGCTGTGTGACCCCCAGTAAGTCATTTAACCCCAACTGCCTCAGCAAAAAAAAGTAACCTTCACAGGGACAGGAAAAGGCATGAGATACGTTCACTAAGAGAGCTGATGGGATCATGCGTTGCATTAAGAGAGACACAGCTTGAAGGATTGTGAGGCAACATGGTACAGTGGTAAATGCTGAATTGAGAATCAGAAGACAAGAGTTTGATTTCTAGCTCTGCCACTTTCTGTGGCTTTGTGACTTCGGGTAAGTCCCTTAACCTTCCTAAGCTTCAGGTTCCTCATATGTAAAATTGAGAAAGTTGAACTAGATAGCTTCTAAAGACCTTTCCAGGTCTCAGTCTATGACCCTATGACTAGGAAGCTGATCATCCTGGTCAGACAACACCCTGATCACAGTGTTCAGTTCTAGGCATTACAACTTAGGAAGGACACTGATAAACTGGCTCATGTCTAGAGGATGTCAAGCAATTTAGTGAAGAGCTTTGAGTTCATGCTATATATGGCCAACTGGATGAACTGAGGATATACTGCCTGGAGAAGGAGGAACATGATGATTCTCCTCCAGGGTCTTTTCTTCTTGGCCCCAAGTAATGAATAGGATCAATGGGTAAAAGTTACAAAATAGTAACCCTGTGCCAAAGGAAAGTGGGCTGTCTTGGGAGGTGGCTCCTTTTTAATTAAGGTCTTTAAGTTAGATTTGGAAGTCATTTTGAAGATTCATATGGATTGAAGTAGATGGCTTCAGAGGGCCTTCCCACTCTGCAATTATGCTTTTGATTTTGTCATTGCTGTCCATTCTTTGCTTGGATTTTGTTTCAGGAGAAATGAGAACTAGGCCTTGCCATAGCCCTTGGCTCAACGGGGCTTGGGCAGGGTGATCTACACTAAACTTATAAAATCCACAGATCCAGCATTGGGGGATGGAGAAAGCACTCAGTTTGAAATGAGAAGATTTCGGATCAAGTTCTAGAGCCTGGTCACCATTTCTATGCACCTCAGTTTCTTCATCTGATAAGGGAGATTAAAAATTCCTGTCAACTTTACAGGGTTGGAAGATAGAAGACCTATTAAAACCATTACTCAACTAAAATAAACTAGTGTTATCTAAAGTAAGGACCTAGACTCACGTAACAGATGGTATGCTAATGACATATGAATATGTCATTCAGTTCATCCAGGAAGTACTTTGGTCCTGAGCCAACTACATTTTTAAAGGGCCATGATTATTTTTTCTCTCCACACATTCAATTTAAAAAATCTTATACAAATTATGGCTTCTAGGGTCCTGCTGAAAAACAAAGAAGCATACAGCCTATATATCCCATCAAAAGCCGATCTAGTTAAAATGGTTAGCCGATGGGAAAGAGCAAGAGGTGGCACAGTCACCAGATTGCTGTGACTTCAGGGAACCCTGAGTTCAAATTCAACTCCAGACACTCACTAGTTGGGTGATTTTAGGCAAATCAGTTAACTTATGTTTACCTCAGTTTACTCAAATGTAAATAAGAGATAATGAGAGCACTTTTCTTCTAGGATTGTTGTGAAGATCAGATGAGATGATTTTTGTACTTAGTACAGTGCTTGGCACACAGTAGATATTATATAAATGATAACACTATTACCACTAATGCAACTCATTGTATCTTTCACCCCAATCACATATTATTACAAGTTTTCATCTCATTTTCCTAGTCATGAAATATTAAACAATAAGAGAATAAAGATAGTCTGAAATATTATGGGATTTTCAGCAACTACTCCTACACCCACCCAGTTTGCAGAAACAAAAGGAAGATATATGGATATAAGGGTCTAACTATATTTTTCTTCATTTCCTAACTTAGAGTCAAAAAGACCTGAATTCAAATCCTGACTTAGAAATGTATTAGCTGTGTGAATCTGGCTGCCAGTCACTTACCTTCTTTTAGCCTCAGTTTCCTCATCTGAAAAATGGTGATAAAAATAATACCTACTTCCCAGATTTATTATAAGGATCAAAAGAGATAATATAAGGAAAGTGAATTACAAAGTTTAAAGTGCTGTAAATGTTTTAGCTATCATCCTCATCTTCATTATCATAGCAATCTTTCCTGGCCAAAGAATTTGTCACTAAATTATTAAGCAGTGGTGGGGAGCTTTCTGTGACTTAGTGAGGCTGATCTTCAAAAAGTATACTCCATTTGTTGCTGAGGTGCAATTGGAACCTTTCCAACATGGTAGAATTAGGGAGAATTTGTGCTCAACAGGTATAGCCTTAGTTTACTCTAACTCTCCTCTCTTCCAAGATGAGAAAGAATTTGTCATTATATGTATCATGGACAGATACTGTAAATGAGGACTGAACTCAGTCTATAACTGGAGAGGAAGAGGCAGAGGAAGAGAATGGACAGGATTCCGTCTGGGAAATAAGTTTCTTCCAGAAATAAAAGCCCATTATTTTAACAACAATATCCGTTCAATGATGTTGTTAGGTTGAGTCATGGAGTCTCTTAGTTTCCAATGAATTAAAATTGAGGATCATTCAAAGGGCAATAGAAAAAATGTATGTGTGTGTATGTTTGTGTATATCTATCTATCTGTATGTATGTATGTATGTTGGGTGTTAAGTAAGCTATGAAATATTACCAGGAAAGAATTGTGCGTGAGAAAGCAGGGTCAATGATGTTATCACACACACACACACACACACACACACACACACACACACATGTACCCGCATATACATATCCATACACACTGAGAGAATTTTTTTAAAAGGATGAGCTGGTCACATACTTACCTTTGATATAATGCCAAAAGATCTAGAGCAAGATCCCCCAGAAAATTGGATGTACTCTAGTGAAGGATTTGTCCTCGGTTACATATAAAAAGTGGATAACACAGGGCTGCTCTCTGCATCACTGAAGGCAGCATCCAAATAGATCAAATTTTTGGATCCACTGCAATGGTCAAGGAAGGATGAAAAATGCCGTTCTTCTATTTCTACAATTGGACATATTAATTTTAAAATATCTAGGATATTTTTTGAGATGGAAATGAGATCACAATCTAGTTTGGTATATAGTCCATGAAGGGAGCTTAGGGTCAAAACAAATGACCTGGACACAGGGGCAGGATATACTTTGGTAGAGTGAGAAAAGCCACACTAAGGGAAGGGTGATTAGGGAGATTCCCCAAAGCTCTGATTTGGGGAAGGAAGTACTTTATCCCCAAGCATAATTGGACACTATATCCTCTCATCTTTTCCCCAGTCTAAAGAATGTGACCCTGCCTTACCTGGCTCTGGGCAAATGCTGCTCCAACCATTCCCCAATACAAGCCATCTTTTTCAAAGGATCCACTCCACTATCCCTAACTTGAGCTGAGGCAAGACAAACACTGATGGCCATTTTCCCAGCATCTACTGAGATGTCGCCATAACCACCGAACCATCTTCTGTACTTTGACTTTCAACCATCCTTTCTGCTTTCAGTCTCTTCTGTTCTCCTTTATACTTCTGTTATCCCAAACCCCTACTCTTCCTTAATTCCCAATATCCCTGCCATTACTATCTTAACCCGTACTATAACTTTGCTCCAGGTTAAGAAATTTCTAGTGAAGACTCTAGGGAGAAATGATAGAAATGTAGATTCATCAAAGTTACAAAGAACACAGTCAGCAGTATTTCCCCCACTAGTAACTTGGGAGCGTTTTCTTTTTAGCATTACAAAATATAAACACAATTCTTATATTTACTACTTAGTTTGAAAGTGATATCCATCACTCCTGGAGAGATCACTAACCATCTACCATTTGCAGATTTGGGTGTAATGAAACTACAGGGAAAGCAAAGTGCGGGGGAATCCAAATCTTTGTTGAGTATAAATTTAAAATTCTGATTGTGGACAATTATTCCCATGAGTTTCAAAAGGTTAATAAAAAGGTTCAATTTCAGCAGGCAACAGGGGATTTACTCCCAGGACTTCCAGCAGGGTTAATAGAAAAAGCACTAATCAAATTTCAGGTCTTCCACTAAAAACTCCCTCCCTCACTGAAAGCCCCAGGATGAGAAGCATTAAGTGTGAGGGCTGACAGCCCACTCTTAATCTACCTACTAGTTGAAACAGGGTTGCCTAAGAACTGAGCAAAAGAGGAAGAAGGCATCTGGGCCATTATTTTTGTTTTTCTCAATGGCTTTGTACATGGAATGGTGAGGGTTGATTCTTCAGATACTTTCGTGTGCTTTGATTTTAGCTTCATATCCACTGGTGTACCCCATTTGGGGCCAGGATTAGTGACAGATGATACTCACTTAGAGGGTCCTGGTGGATATGGTTCTGAGCGAAGGCATGTGATGGAGCATCCCTCACTAGAATGCACCGCTCACCCCACGGTGCCCTTTTCACTGAGGCTGAACAGCAGCACATTAGATCCTTTCCCCTCTAACATTCTTTCAGGAGCCTCTGAACATTGAAAACAGTGCTCCAAAGACAAAATATGGGCCTGAAGTGTCCCCCTAATCCAATTACATGCCTGCGGGGGCAGCCCTGTGTTTGACTTAGGAGGATTGCCCCCTGTGCTCCACAGTGGGAAAGCTCTTCTGAGAAAATACCTCCCAACTGTGCATGCTCAAACTGGGCAGGTTACAACACTGCCAAAATGACTAGCAAGCAAATGAACACATGTGGACCTACTTTAATTCAGGCTTTGAAGTCAGGAGATGAGGAAGGATCAGGGTCAGATTGGAGATATATCCTGAGGTTCTGAGTCACCCATGGAAGGACTCTCTGGGCTTTCCCAGGCAACTCAGTGCATTAGAAGTGATCTGAAACAATCTCCCACTTAGGGAGTTATTAAGTGGAAGGTTTCACCAACCACAATGACCAAAGATTCTCCTTCTCCTTCATTACAGAGGAGATTCTGGAGGATAGAGAGCATCAGATGCTGGGGTGGGTACAAACCAAAGGGAAGTGGAAACAGGCAAGAGCACACTTTCCCTACTTCACAATTCTGCTGGGGACTGGTACTAAACCAAGGGCTTTTAATTGTTTTTATGTCATGAATGCCAGATTAAAAACCTTTAACCTGGAAAAAACTTTTGTCCCCTTTAGAGGTTCAGATTTTTACTCTCTGATTATATAGAATAAGCATAAAGATATCTTATTGTAGAGTAGCTAGGATGTGCAGGGAAGAGAGCATTAGACCAGGAATCAAGAAGATGCAAGTTAAAATATAAGTTCAAACACTTGCTAGCTGAATGATCCTAGGCACAGCTCTTGATGGCCCTCTGTTTTCTCATCTATAAAATAGGGATAATATTGTTGTGAGAATCAAATGAGAATAATTCCAAAGCACGCTGCAAGCCTTAATTATGTAAAGGCTAGCTATTAATAATAATGATGATGCTGATGCTAAAAAATCATGTCATCCCTGTAAAAGTCTCCCGGAAACACTGTTTCTTTGGGCAAATAAAGTAGGGTGGGGTTTGGACCAGGACTAGATCCAGACTCCTCTGAGGCAAACTCCAGGTTCATTTCTGCACAAACATCCTATATTCTACAAGATTTGTCCATGAAGACCACTGGCCACATTCACTGATATGACAGCTGTTACTTGACTTTGCAATGACTAGAAATTCCAGGGACTATTGTCCCAAAGCACAGCTATGATACAACAGAACTTCAGTTCTTCAAGACACCACTTGTCTCTCTCTCATCCCTTCTCATCCCACCCACATACTCCAGATTGTAGTGATTATCTTCACGAGATGCTATGGTCCCCCAGTATTGATTCCACTGTCCCCCAAGGGACGCACATTGTGATCCTTAGCTAAGGTTGTCCTCAGATGACAGATCATGTCTTGAGGAGTACAGGACACTATTCCAGCTGATCAGCATCTGGCAGAACAACCAAGAACTCTAGGTCCCCTCCACATCACAAAGAAGATGAAGACAAGTAAAAGAGCAGGGCATAGGTCAGGGATCATGAAAGACACTAGTTCCATTTTCAAGTGCTGTAAAAATAAAACATCTCAATTCTTTTTTTTTTAAACTTAAACCATGAGAAAATAATGAAGATTAAGAGTAAACATTGTGAAATCTATTCGTTTTCTAGATGCCTAAAAGAAGTAATGTACCTTCAGGACTAATTACTTTACTTCCCGAATAGTTTATTCATTACGAGTAGAATGGGTGGGAGGTAATGAATACTGATAACATGCATTTGTAAAATGCTTTACCTTTTACAAAAAGTTTCACATATATTTTAATCCCCAAGACAGTTGTAGGAGGTAGATGGTGCAAGTATTATGGGAAGGATCCAGGGCTTTGCCAGTTAAGGAACTACTGATGTAGAACTCCCTCCATGAATGCGATATACATTTTGTGTCCGCCTTTTGCAGGTCATTCTGCTAAGTGATTTTCCAGGGTCACACAGCTACTAAGTATCCGAGGTGGGACTTGAGGTTCTTCCTAACTCCAGCCTCTGTCTCCAAATTTTATCATTAACATTCTATGGAAGAGGGAATGAAGATTCAAAGGAGTTGAGAAATATAATAGTACAAGGTGAATGGGACTTTAGCCAAAGACATAGAGAAGACACTGACAGCAAATACTCTCCTTTGGGATCATATTGAATTGTTTAGCAAAGATACCGAAAGTTGGCAAGTTATTAGGCAGCCTTCCTCTTCATCCCTGCCATCGTGATTTATCATGGGACATGGAGTCAGGTAGATCTGTTTGGAATCCTATTCTCGACATTTAATAACTGCATGATCTTAAGGAGCTTATTTTACCTTTTCTGATCTTCATTTTCAGCATTTGTAAAATGGCATAATAATAGCACCTACCTCGTAACAAAGCCATAACCGATTGAAATCATGTCGATAAAATGCTTTGAAAACCTTAAGTCACTACATACCAATATCATTATTATTTCAGAAATGCTTGTTATAACTGCAAGACACAGTTCATTTGGATCAAAGCCCCTGATCTTGCCAGGAGTAGATTGGTACTCTGTTACTATCTCCTTACTCATAATGGGTACTAACAGTCTATTAGTTGTTCTCATGTGGCCGCTTCTACTCTAACAATAATTTCCCTTGGCAAAGAAAACATGATCGTCATCAACAGCAAGAGTATCATAAAAACCCATGTTGTAAATTACAATCACACTATCCATCTTAAGTATCGGTTCTATCGGTTCTATTTTTCTCCCTTCCCCTTCCCCACAGCCAATAAATTCCCTTACAGCAAAAACAATTTTTCATCATCCTCCCCACTCAGGTCATCTTAAGCTTCAGTACTCTCAAACTTAAAACATGCATTTGTTTTTATTCTACATCACCTATCCAGGCTGCTATCTTCTACACATACCTTTTAAAAACCTAATTTGTTTGCTGAATTTTCGGCCTATTTTTTTTATCCTTTTAGACAACTCACATTTCTCCTCCTTTTAAAAACCACTTTTTCTTGTGTCTTCAGATTTTCATTTCTGAAAACTCTCCCATTCCCTTTATGTGATGATTTTTAGTCCATAAGTTTCTCAATTAGCTTTCCTATAGAGTTTCTAAAATCTACTCTCCTAAAAGCTAATGTGTCTGTCAGACTATCTGCAGCTGCTTCTTCAATACAAACATCAGGAAGGAATTGTTACTCACCTCCCCCAAACAGTTACTATCATTTGTATACTAGCAACCAATCATGTCCTCTTGGTGAGAAAATGCATTGGTTCCTCCACTTTTTGAAGGATGGCATGTCAAGAAATTATGATCTTATCTACTTTTGGGAGGAGGAGTGGGGAGACAGAGAGAGACAGAGGGACAGAGGGAGACAGACAAGAGACAGTTGAGAGAGAAACAGAGAGAGATAGGGACAGAGAGGTTGCACTAGCAGCCTGGATAATTGACGTTCTCCGTCATTTCTTCTTATTGTCTGTAGATACAAGGGTTTTCCCTTTTGTTTGTTCCTCCAATATCTTCACTAAAATACTGATCTCTATCACCTTGCTTGGATTTTCCCCTACCTATTTAGTTAATGTGAAATTTTACACATACACACTCCTTACCTATCCTGTTTCTTTTGAATAAAGTATCCCTGGACAGAGTCATATCCTAGTTATGAGTTTCATCCCATCAAGTTGTCATGATATGTAAGAGCTCAACTTTTCCCCCCTTGCTTTTGAAGCTTTATTTATTTTATTTACTAAACTATGTCTATTCGTATTTGGACAATGCAGGCCAAGGGATTTGCTGCCGGCTTCTTTCTTGAACTTTGCCTTCTTTGTATTTCTACATGTCTTGATGGCTCTTCTTCCTACATAGTTATCTTCTCTCTATGGTATCCAATTTGATGAAAGGATACAGATGGCAGTTTTTTTTCCCCCTTTCCAACCTTTTCAGTTTCTTGTCCAAGGCTTCCTAACACTTGGCTATGCTTTCTAAGTTCCTTCTGGCATCATCATTTGTGCCTACATGAATCACCAGAGATAGGGACTAGTTATCTGTTCTGACAAGTCTTTGGAAGTTTTTCTCTTGTGTCTTGGGCAGAGATTCCTGGAAGATGAGAGCCCCCTCTGGAATGAGCAGATCCCCGCAAAGCTGGGCCATTGCCCTCAGCAGAGGGTCACTGAGCAACCCTCCTCTCTCTTCTTGCTCTGGAGCATCCTATTTATTCTCTCACTTATCTACTCTCTCACCTGATATCTTCTTGTATCACCTTGATCATTCCCTGGGGAACAAGAAACCGTTTCCTTCTCACATCATCAATCTTCCCCCATCTTCTTCAGAAAGAATCTCAGATCTGTTTTTTTTTGGCTCCAAATCTCCAGTGGGTTTTTTCACTTCTTTTGTTTTCTTGATATTCTTCCATCCTCCAGCCTCCTGACATAGGGCAAGTTTCCTTTTACCTCCTCAAATCTTATTCCTGATTCCTCTGCCCACTCCATCAAAGGCTGTCTCCACTTTGGTTTTTCTTTTTCTGAACACTGTATTGGCCCCAATACCTCTATGCATTGAGAAACGTCCCTTGAGCCTACACAAGGAGGGGAGGAGTCGGCCAAGCGAATAAACAGTCCCTTGGCCATGAGAGAAGTACAGACAGAATACAGGATACTGCAAATTGTCCCTAGTTCTCTGGAGTTTTTCAATTAATCATGAAGTGACAGTCAATGAGTTAGTTTATTAAGCACCCTAAATGTGCCAAGTACGTGGTTAAGTGTAATGTTCTTCTTCTTTTGTATAATATATGATGGTCCTCTGGGAGCAGGTTTCTTGGGGAGGTTTTCTGGAGGCAGCCTTAGTTTTGGTTCAGAGTAATAATCTCTTCAAACTCAGCCAGGAGTTAAAATCCAGTCCTTTATTGTGTCCTTCAAAGTCTTGAGCTTCAGTCCCTAGCTCCCTCTGAATGTCTCCAGCCAGCACAAAGGTAGAATATGGAATGAATCTGTCTCCTCTTCCAAGAGTGGGCTTCTGTATCGCCCAGAGTGCTCTTTGGCCCTGAGAGCTTCTTGCTTATATGCTATACACTGAGTACACGCCAATCATTATATCACTGGGAAACCATTATTTGTTGTAGGATTAAATCAATGCTAAACTAGATTTAACCATTGTCTCCTCAATTCCACTCAGTACCTTGTTTCAAGTTCTGGCCCATAACATCTCCTCATAGGATCAGATCAATCATACTGAACCATGCTAAATTAGATAATGATTGTCTCTATCAATTCTAATAATTTAACACTTTGCAAGGATTCCAACAGTTAAGCATTGAGAATACAAAGAAAGGCAAAATACAGCCTCTGCTTTCAAGGAGCTCACAGAGGGAGACAGCCTACCAATAATTAGGGAAAGAGGATATATTGAACAGTCAATAGAGGGAAGGCACTTGAATTAAGTGGAATCGGGAAAGGCTTCCTGGACAAGGTGGGATTTCAGCTTGGTCATGAAGGAAGCCAGGAAGGAAAGCATTCCAGGCATGGAATCATGTATCAGGATAGTGTCATGTGGTACGTATGGCAGGATCACAGAACACATGCCAGAGTGGAAGTTTAAAAAGACCGAAAAGGGAGGGGTGGGAAAGGTTAGGAAAGTCTTTCAAAGCAAAGAAGAGAATTTAATATTTGATCCTGAAGCTCATATGGAGTTATTGTATGTTTATTTAGTTGTGTGTGGGGGGAGGGAGAGGAAGAGACAGAGACACAGAGAGAGATGGAGACACAGACACAGAGAGAGAGAGAGAGAGAGAGAGAGAGAGAGAGAGAGAGAGAGAGAGAGAGAGAAAGGGAGAGAGAGAGAGAGAGAGAGAGAGAGATCAGAACTCAGCTTTAAGAAGATTACTTTCATCGTCAAGTGGAGGATGGACTGGAGTGAGGAGAGACTTGTAGCAAGGAGCACAACTGGTAAGCTTTTGTGATAATCCACAAAAGAAGCAATAAAGTCCTATACTAGGGTGGTGGCAATATTGGAAAAGAGAAGGGTGAATATGTGAGAAATGTTACAAGAGGCATACTGACATGCCTTGCTAACATACTGACTATTTGGGGTAGAAGGATGAAAGGAAATGAGAACTTGAGGATGACCCAGAGATTGTGAGATGGGGAGAGTGAGAGGATAATAGTATCCTCAACAGTAATAGGGAAGTTTACAAAAGAGGACAGTTTTGGGAATGACAATGGTTTCATTTTTGGATATGTTGAAATGTAAATGAGATAACCGGTTCAAGATGTCCAACAGGAAACTGGGGCATAAAAGCCTGTAGATCATGAGATAGGTTAGGGCAATATACAGAGACTGGAGAATCATCAGCCTAGGTAACTGAATCCATGAGAAGTAAGATGATCCCCAAATCCTTCATTGTACAAATCAGGACAGGGAGGCACAGAGAGCCTAAATTCACACAGGTGGTCTGTATCAGAGCACAGATTTGAACCCAGGGCTTCTGACTCTGACCACATGATGCTTTCTGCAGCACCATTTTGCTTCTCATCTTTCAAAGTGTTTGCAGGCATTTAAAAGTCACTTCCTTAGCATCTACTTAATATTTCTATTTTGTATTATAGCCTCAAAAAACCCTCATATACACTTACCATCTCTTTACATCTTTATTCACTTTGCCATTTCTCTTTCCACAATTTTTATCAATTTTTAACAACTTGCCAACCACACTCACTTTCTTTTCTTTTTCACTAACCTCTGACCACTGAAAGGGTGACGTGACTTGGTCACGCAACTTGCTACTGACCTTCTGCATTAGCCCAGCATTCCTTTTACTGTACTATGTTACCTTCTAAGAGGCATAAAGATCATGGATTTATCTCACCTTTCCACAGCATTTTATTTACAATTCCAAATCCTTTATATGCTTAACTCCAAGATTCCATTTTTATAAGCTTCTCTGGAGTCTGAGATGGATATATTCAAATTCTCCAGTCAATTCACTCTTCTTTATCTTAATACAGAGCCTGGAGTCAGATGCATAACGCAAGAAAATAAATTCAATTATTGTTCTGTAAGAAATGACCAGCAGGATGAATACAGAGAGGACTGGCGAGACTTACATGAACTGATGCTAAGTGAAATGAGCAGAACCAGGAGATCATTATACACTTCGACAACGATATTGTATGAGGACATATTTTGATGGAAGCGGATTTCTTTGACAAAGAGACCTAACTGAGTTTCAATTGATAAATGACGGACAAAAGCAGCTACACCCAAAGAAAGAACACTGGGAAATGAATGTGAACTATCTGCATTTTTGTTTTTCTTCCCGGGTTATTTATATCTTCTGAATCCAATTCTCCCTATGCAACAAGAGAACTGTTCGGTTCTGCAAACATATATTGTATCTAGGATATACTGCAACATATCCAACATATAAAGGACTGCTTGCCATCTAGGGGAGGGGGTGGAAGGAGGGAGGGGAAAAAAATTGGAACAGAAACGAGTGCAAAGGATAATGTTGTAAAAAAAAATTACCCTGGCATGGATTCTGTCAATATAAAGTAATTATTAAATAAAAATTAAAAAAAAAAGAAAATAAATTCAACTGTGTTGTCCTCATAAAATGGTTTAAGAATTTCCTCCAGTCAGGATTCTAACTAACTCTGAAAAATCAGAAGCTGAGCTAAGAAAGCCTACAAAATATTTAGTTTGTCAGGATATCTCCTTTCCATCATCAAGTTGGGGGGCTTGCCAAGTCTGCCAATCCCTTCATTTCCATCCCAAAAGGAAAACAAATGTCCATAAAGGGAGGCAATGTAATTCCTCTGCTGCCCAGAGACATGTTCTGATTCCTTCTCTTGCCTGTAATGGAGAATAAAGCTAGTTTTCCTGGATAGCTTTATGATGAAGTTTCAATATCTTTCTAATGTATTTGCACTTAAAGTGTTTATTGGAATAGTATTTTGGACACACTAATAACTTGTCCAAGCCCATTTGTAAGATTATAAAATAAATTTTCTTAAAAACAGGAGGGAACGTTTTGCCACTGGCAAACTCAACATACTGCCTGTTTTCACAACTACATGTAACTGTGAGCCAGTGAATCTGACACAGATTCTGAACTTATCAGACTAGCCTGGCCCTCTTTCCTAGATAAGCAGTGACTTTTCCCTTTCCTTGGGTGTAACAGGGAAAAAACGTTAGTGTAGAGAGGAAACGGGTTCGGATAGCAGCTCTCACAGTCATCAGCTGCATTAATACTGGGAAATCCAGCCAGTCAGCCAGCAATTCACAGGCACTTATTAAGCACCAGTCATGTGTCAATGTACCAAGATTATAAAGACAAAGAAGGAACCATCTCTCTTTTTTTTTTTTTCCAAAAAGCATGCATCCTGATTGGGGAGACAGGTACATGTATACATTAAAAAAAGAAATGCAAAGGAAACGAGTAGAAATAAATAAAGTATGCATGGTTTATCAGGAAGGGCTCCCGTGGTTGGAGGTATCAGGTAAAGTTTTATGTGGAAGGAGGTATTTTGCTACATCTGGAAGGCAGAGAAGGATATTATGAGGCAAAGGTACAGAGGTGGGAAATGAGATGGCCAACAGAGAAAAGATTAGCTTTGCTGGATCGGAGAGGGCAGGAGGGATAATAACGTACAGTGGCCGAGACTGGAAAGCTCACTTAGGCTCAGGTCGAAAAAAAGCTAAACAAAGAATTTTATATTTTTATCTAGAGGCAACAGGGAACCACTGAAGTTGATTGAATAGGAGAGGCACAAGGTCAAATGATCCCCTTCCACTCTTTCATCTCCAAACTCCTCAACCTTACCCAGGCTGCATCTCACTCCAACTTACCCCTTTCGTTCAGTGCACTCATATATACTCCCATTCCCTAGTGGACTGATTTCTTTTCATTCTAGATCTCTTTCTCTCACATTCCTATCCTCCAGATTTCAGAGACTTCATTCCCCTCTGATGACAATGAACCCTTGGTCCGCCTGCCCAACATCAGCTACTGATTCACTCTGTTCTGTCTTCCCCACCACTGCAGTCGATCATGGAATTTTTTCATCTAATCTTGATCTGAGTTCAAATGTGAACTCAGAAACAAGAAAAAAGCTCTAGTTTATCTTTTAATTTTTTTTACAGAAAATTCCCAACACTACTAAACTAACTAAACAAAACTAAACTGAAATGTATTAATATCGCACTCTTCCATTTCAATGACAAAACAGAAAAAAAATTCAAGAGCCTCCCAAAACAAAATAGGGAAGGACTTAGAAAACTAAACTCAGTTTTCAGCATTAACAGTTGACCAGAGAAAGAAATTAAAATGCTGTGTGATGCTGGGCATGTCACTTAAACTCTCTCTCAGTTTCCTGAAATGTAAAATAAGGATAATGATATCAAGTAACGTCCCAGAGTTGTCGTGAGCTTCAAATGAGGTAAAATTGTAAGGTGTTTAGCACACAGTAGATGCTTAATAAATGTTAGTTATTATTCTTGCTGTTCTTTTTATTATTAATGTGCTCAGCATGTGACTTTCAGTCGTTTTCTCCTTCTCTCTGCTACCTTTATACCAGGGGACTTCAACATCTTTAATGAAGCTCTCTTAAAGTCCTTAATCTCCTAATTTCTCAATTCCTTTAAGTCCCATTACCTAATCCTTCACTTCTCTGAGCCCCACTTACAGTGGGGTAAATACTACTTTTACTCTCTACCACACAGGATTATTTTGGACAATGTGTTTTTTCATAGGGGAAAATACTAAATTTAGAGTTCTTGGATCTTCTACTTACTACTGCCTGTGTCATCTTCTACAAGTCACTTAACTGCTCTGGCCCTCTGGTATCATCATCTGTAAAGTGAAGGAGTTGATCTCACTGACAATTAAAGTTCCCTCCAACCTCAAATCTAATTCTACAGAAAAGTGCATTAAACAAATTATCAATAAAAAGAATAACGGTCATAGAAGAGCATCCATATCCTAGAGTTCAGGAATCCTCTGAGGCTGTCAGATCCATATTCTATTTCTATATCTCTCAGGAACGTGCTATGTGACTGCGGATCCAGGCCTCTATCTCCTTCTTTCAATGAGCAGAGTAATAAGCTCTGATAATAATGAATTGAAGATGTCTAAGATGGCTGAAAGGATTCATAAATGGAAACTGTCCCTGGGATGACTTTGGACAACTTTCTTCCTGGAGTCGAGGAGATAAGAATGGCTTATATTCATATAATTGAGTGTATTACTTTCTCCACTTTGCTGATGCAGATGCTAAGGGTGAGACAGAGACTGAATGATGTGCCCAAGATCATCAAACTAGTAGAGAGGCAGTTTTCTGATTTTAATACTTCTACTAAACTGTTGGGTAGCGAGATGGCTCAGTGGATAGAACATTGGGCCTGAAGTCAGAAAGACTTTTAACTAGCTGTGTGACCCTGGGCAAGTCAATTACCTCCTGCTCACATAAAACTGGGGAAGGGAATGGCAAACCACTCCGATGTCTTTGCAGATTAAATCTCATGGATACTTGGCTCACAGCATCACAGAGTCAGACACAGTTGAACTACTGAACGACACTGACAAGATGAAATTATGATTGGGTAATTTTGAGAGTCCCCTTTCAATCCTAGGACTTGAAAACTTCCCAATCTTAAAGTAGGGCATGCCGATCCAAGATTGCCATCAGAGTATAATCCAGACCACTCAGACAGAAGATGGAAATAGATGAATAATTTGGGGAAAAGATCCCAAGTTGGCTGCAAGAGCCTGATAAAGCAGGAATGGAAAACTTTAAGATATCTGAAGCCCACCGGACTCTGTCTGACAAAAGCAGACTGTATGATGATCTCCTAGCATGGTGCAGTGGAGAGTCCTGGACTGGGATTCAGAGGAAGTCACTAAACCCCTATGGGCTTTGACTTTTTCCTCTATAAAACAAGAATGTTGAGCTGGCCAACTTCTTAGGACCTTTATTATTCTAATGTGAATCCTATGCATATTTTTGACTATGGTATAGACACTGAAACAAAGAAACAAACCAGCATGTGCAGGGGTGTGTGTGTGTGTGTGTGTGTGTGTGTGTGTGTGTACATGTGCACTGTGGGGAGGGAGGTTCACAATTCTACAATTCTCAGATTTACATAGCACTTTCCTCACAACCCTGTAAGGGTGGGCATATAATTATTGTTATCTCCATTCTATAGATGAGAAAACAGAATCAGTGAGGTTAAGAAAGCTAGATGGTACAATGGACAGAGTAATGTACTTAGAGTCAGGAAGCCCTGAGGTGGATACAGTGTCTTAGACACTGTATGACCTTAATCTCTTTAAGCCTCAGTTTTCTTATCTATAAAACAAAGGGCTTAGATTGGAGGCCTATAAGAGTTTTTAAGCTCTAAATCTACAATCCTATGATCTGTTGGTCCATATTCACAGAGCTGGCAAGTGTCCAAGTCAAGATGTGAACCCAAGTTGAGTTCAATCTAGCGTTCTTTCTATTGTTATCTTTCAAGGAACTGGGACAAGGGGAACCTGACAGATCACCAAGATGTCAACATCATTTCAGAATGCAGTGTTTAGCAAACCTGATGTTACAAAATGGGGAGCCTGAGCATCGAATAGAATAGCCAGTTTCTTCAATAGCAGGCCTTGCCACCAGAGTTATCCAAATAATCGCTGTTGCACAAACCAGATCACTGAAACCTCTGATTTGTAGAGGGTCACAGTCAGTGGGGAAACTCTGGGTGAGGTATAAGACCCAGAGGGATCCTGCTGACGATGTCTGGTTCGGCTCCCCGTCTCCCCTAAGGGTTCTCGGCCTTCCTGAGAAGTCAGGGGGCGGTGATAACCTGTGTTGTGACTGAAGCAGAGCGATACCGGGTGGCAAACTATGTACAATAGCAAGTTGTTATGTTGTCCCATGTGCGTGCAGTATATACTGGGCACATGGCCAGTGTTTTTGTTACATAAGGGTATGAGGGTATAAAAAGGGGAAAGTCCTTGAAATAAATGGACTCCATTTTTCCGCCTTCCTCGGGAGTCCCGCCTCATCACTTCTCCACTGGGAAGGTATATTTTAACCACCCTGGCGTGGGGGCAATGGTACGTTTTGTCACCTCAACTTGGGGTTCTAGAAAGTAGGACACAACACTGATTCATTCACTGGGCGAGTGAATACTGATGGAGCACTTGAAACATTCCCACTCTGTATCTGACAATTTCAAATATAGGAATGAAGAACATTCTATAGGGAGAACTGGAACATTTTCCAAACGAATCATTTTCTCTAATAACAACCCAACTAAAAAAATAAAAATAGACCATTTAACATTCATCTACATAGCCATGGCAGTTCAACACATTAAATCAACTTACTACTGTCAAGCCACCTTATTAGTCAGAGAGCTAAAAATAAAGTCATTTCTCCCAAGATTCACCATGGAGCTTCCTAATCAATGGCAAAGAAATCAGACAAAATTGTATAGACTCCAAAAGTTTAATAACTTCTGGAATAACATTTTCATTGTTTGCAAAGAAATATGGCATTCAATCTTGATTTAATTTATTTGGATCCACATTTTTTATTATTAATAACAAGCAATATTGAATGTTATCAGAGCCTAAACAGATCCATCCATTTTCCACATGGGAAAGAAAGAAAATTTTCAGCCCAGTTTAAACAAAAGTCCTTACAGACTTAATTTACTCGATTTCTTGGGTGTCTAGCAATAGATTTCTTTTGAGAAGACTTTATTTTGGGAGGAGAAATTTTTTACTAAGAAACAAGGAAGAATAAAACCAGAAAGTCATATTTTGCTCACTCAGATAAAATGTAGACACACACACACACACACACACACACACACACACACACACACACACACACACACACTGGTAGAGCTGGAAAGGACCTTAATCTAGCCCTTTAATTCAACCTTCCTTGGTACAGATGTTGGAAGGGATCATAAGATCACAGATGTTTAGCTGGAAGGGCTCTTAATAAAAGCACTGATTCTAAACCCCTAATTTAACCGATGGAGGAAATGAGGCTCAGAGAAGCCCATATGGCAAATAAATATCAGGAATGAGATTTGAACTTTGGCTTCCAATTACAATGTCTTTCCATTTCTCCATGCTGCCTGTTCACTTTGATTGAACCAACTCCAAACTGTCTTGACTTTCTTACTCTTTATGTCACAATCCTTACCACCCTCACCATCATACCAGAAATGGCCCCTACTTGCTCGCCCAAGTTGAACACCCCCAAAAAGCATCTTCAGAAATCTCAGGTGCTGATGACAGCAAACAATTACATGCAGCTCTAAGGTCCTTCCCTGAAAGGAGCAAAGAAATATTATGGGGAACATCTGGTTCACCTGCACAATTATTCTGTGATGCCTTTTTTTGACCTTCTTGCAAGCTCTTTGTCCCCAGCATGTGAGGGAGCTGCGGGAAGTAAGCCCCAAATGGTTTGGCAGGCACTGAGCAGCACAAAGACACATCACGATTCCATGCCCGACACTCAGCACCAATCTTTATTCCTTGGCTCAGGCTGGAACACTTTGGAGGCCCGTTGTCTTACAGCAGCTCTTACTCTGCAGCTGTTGACATTTGGAAATGATTTGACCCAGGTGATCAGGGGGTTCCCTATAGACAAAAGTCAATCCTGCTGTAATGGGGGCATTTACACATGTCAGCAATCTTCTGCATGCAAATGGCATCATGATGGGATTCATCTATTGAGCATGGTAACTTTGAAACAACAGTGCTGTTCCTAGAGTGTCACAGGTAGAAGGGGTTATAAAGTTCTTCTAGTTCCAGCCCTTTTGTTTAAGTGAGGGGGAAACTGAGTCTCAGAGAGGGCAGAAGTAGATGCAGGACTAGAAGACATATCTGTTGGCTCCCAGTCCACTACTCCCCCACCAAACCATACCCCCTCTGTCCATTTCATTTACGATGTCAATCACAGGCAGGCATTCACAAATTTGTGGTTGAAAGAGACCCTTGCCATCAGGAGAGCTCACACATGGGCTCAGCAAACCAGTCTAAACAACAATCACGATCCAACCTTTGATGAAATTATTGGCAATCACAGTGATATCGAGGACAATGAAGAAGGTCAAAGGAGGTTCAGGATGTCCCCAGCATTCTTTTCCCTATTACAACCTAACATTTCTGTCAAGGCAGTGTATTCTCTGGCCCTCAATGAGATCTCCCTCTTGAGAGTTCCTATGGTAGCTAGAAGATGTTAGGTAGACCCTTGTTTACGTATGTGGCAAATGGAAAATCACAAACAAACCATCAAGTACATTCCTGGGGGCCATACTTGGGAGCTGGGCATCGTACCAAAAGGCAGAATCCTGTTGCTATGGATTTTGCATCATCAAGTCATCTTCGAATGTATTCCATGACTTGTAGCCATACAGCATCACTGGAAGAATATTGATATTACAAAGATGGGTCTTTCCTTCAGGGAGAAGCTGGGACTTATTAATAATCAGTCATCAAACGAAGTTATCTCTATAGTTACATTATTCAAGCAATTCTGCATGATTCTGACATTTGCATGAGAGTCACGTTGTTGGAGAAGAGCCCGTAAGGCACTGTGTTGGTCTACTGAATCAAAAGCTTTTTTTTTTTTTTTTTTTTTTTTTTTACAGTCAACAAAACTTCAGTGGCTCCCCACTGCCTTTAGGTGAGAATATCACCTCCACTTCAAGCCCTTTAAAATCTAGCTCCAGTTTCTCTCTCCAGGTTGATTACATGTTAATTATTCTTCCACAATATGCATTGGTCAAAAGGCCCACTTGTTTTCCATACACAATATTCCATCCCTGGTCTCAGCACCTTTACACAGTGTCCCGTCCCTATTATATTTAGAATGCTCTGCCTCCTGCTTCTTGGAACCCCTCCTTCCAAAGGCAAACTCAAATGTCATCTCCTTCAAAAGATTTTTCCAGAATCTCCCAACAGTTACTGACTCCTAAATCATATATATATATATATATATATATATATATATATATATATATATATATATATATATATATATATATGCATGTGTGTAGGTGTGGATGTACACATGCATGTGTACATTTGTATGAATATACATGTTTATGTACGTGTGTATATTTTTGTACACACACACTGTATTTGTCTCTGAACATCTTGTATCTCCCAGTACAATGCAGTCAGCTTGAGGGCAGCCACTCTTTCACCCTTGTGCTTGTATTGTTAACAACTAACAGAGTGTCTGGAAGATAAATGGTACTTAAGAAACACTCGATGACCCATGGCACAAAACAGTAATCACAGTGAGCTACTGTACTCTCTATGATTTTCAGTCAATCTTTGTTACAGGTGGATGCTGGAGTTGATGCTCACCGGCTAGCTTGTGAGAACTGACAAATTTTCAGTGTGAGCATTTACACCATGGAATTTGGCAAATATTATGAAATGGGGCTTGACTTAGTGTTTTGTTAATTATATAGGCTTCAGAAAATGCTGGAGTAAATGTCAATAATGCAGATGGAACTTTTTAAGTGTGTCATCCATACTTTGGGAAGGGTGTTAAACATTGAGCAGCACAGCCTTAGAATGCTAAATATATGTTTTGTTGTAGAATATCATTTGCAAGAAACTTCCTGTTTTTCCCTTATACCTTCATTTAGAACACTTTCAAGATGTATATAGGTCATCTACATTAGATTTTGTACAATGAAACCTTACACATAGAGGTCAGTATTTATTGATATTCTTTTGGTCACCATTTGATTAACATTAAATTCAATGTCTTTTTCAAAACCTTTGGCAATGCTTTCTCATTCCATCACCTTGAAAATCAGTTCCTTCCAGCCCTCAAAAATCGTGCCCCCACCAAGCAAATATTTCCCTTTGTGTCCTCTTGGACTGGCCAATCTTGTTGGCCTTTAAAGCCACTGATACTTTTTTCACATAGAACACTGAGGACTGATATCGGAATTCAAATCTAAGGGTTTCACTATAATTGATGGAGTATAGAAGTACAACTGCATCTTTGGTCTAGCGAGTGTCCCTATTCTCATTTTAACCTTTTTTTCCTTTTTGTTGCTTCTCAATATTTTATGAGGTTCTGCCATGAACCTCTCCCATATCCTCTGTTAAGATTTAACAAATGCATTTTTAGTCTATGTTACTACTTCTCTTAGCTGTTACTGATTAAGGTGGCTTCCTGGCTTTGGGGAGGAGCATCATTGTGGCACGGTGGATAAAGCACTGGGCCTGGAGTCAAAAGGATTTGAATTCATATGTGGTCTATTTATTCACTAAGCTATGTGACTCTGAGCAAGTTACTTAAGCTTTGCCTGCTTCAGTGTCCTCAGTTGTAATAATGGGAAAATATCAGCACCTACCTCTCCCCGGGTTGTTGTACACTCAAATAATACTACTTGCAAAGTGCTTAGCATAATGCCTGGATTATAATAAGTGATAAAGGTAATGGTGATGATGATGATGATAATGATGATTTCTCTTGTTTTACATTGGCCAACCACTCTTAGGAAAGACTGATAGTCGGTGTCAACATCAGTTCTTTTTTCAACAATTCCTCTAAATATGTCACACGTTGGAAGTATTTTAATTGCCAGTCATCTCACTTTTATCCCTTTTTGTAGGTTGTTATTCATTTTAACATTTCCTCTAGCGTAAGTCAGTGGCCCAATAACACACAGACAACTGTTTCAGAAATGCCTTCCCCACCAGTGACCCAGCCTTTTCTGCCAATATATGACAACTTTGAAATTAGATTATCTTATACTTCCCAAAACTTCTTTACATATACATACACACCCAAACACACACACACACACACACACACACACGCACGCACACACACGCACGCACACACACACACACACACATTTTTGCATGGTCTTTACTTATGTTAGCATCCTTCGCCACAGAAAATGGCACAAAAACTTCAATGATTTTCATAGTGCTGCCTCTACAAATAATTGCCATGAGCAATCCAGTAGGAGGTGACTGAATTCCCAAAGATAAGAATTTTTTTTTTGTCCTTGGATATGTGAATAAAACCAAATTCCCGAATCCCTTCATTTGCCTATCTTTTCGGTCAGCAGCAACTATATCTTCTGCATTACTCTGTAGTGATAGAAAGATTCATATGATGAAGTTTGCACGATAAGAAGTCTTCCTTATCACCAGACAAGGATTTCCCACAGCGTGCCAAAAGCTCAGCCAATGCTTGTGTAGCTAAAATGGAATCATTTTTAGCACCTTTGTCCTTTTCCCCACCATTCATAGAAGAGGCTTTGCTGGCTCAGGGGCCGTTTTCTATCACCATCATCATCATTGCCACTGGCAAGACTGCCATGGCCCAAAAATCTATGCTCAGAAGTCCAACCACCTGTCGATGAGTCTCTCTGTACAGATGTAGGCTTGGCTTCTGAAAGCAAACAAAGTCTATTTCTAGGCCGATCTCCAAAGTTTCCTAGCAGAGAAGAATTCTGAGTGTTTTGCTAGGATGGCTTCTGAGACAAAGGCAGCTAGCTAGGCAGTGTTGCGATGGATAGAGTTTTGGACCATGAGCTCGATCGTTCTGTAGAGACTTTTTAGCTGTGTGAACCTGTGCAAGTCACTTAACCTCTCTCTGCCTCAGTTTCCTCAAATGTAAAATGGGGATAATAACAGCACCTACATCCCAGAGTTGTTCTGAGGATAAAATGAGATAAAATTTGTAAAGTGCTGAGGTGCTGAATCAATATCCATTCCTTCTCCAGGATCACTTTTATGCCCAAATGGGGCACCAAAGGGCTTTGTCTATTTGTATACGAAGAGGAAGGAGGGAGTGCACTACAGGATTATAACTCCCAAACAGAGCCCTGTTTTAAAGAATACCATCATGCAAGACAAACTGAGATAATACTATAATCAAGTATGTTAACAATTCAACCAAAAATATCTAGCAAAAGAGATTTAAAAGAACATAATATCCCCAAGAACACAGACGTGGTGGTTCTACTTTATGGGAAGACCTTAAAAGTCTTCCCAGAGTAACTATTCATTGAAGCGGCCATAGACATGGTACAAAAATGTTCTTACCCTTTGGCAAAGAAATTCCATTGCTGGAGAAGGAAAAGGCAGAAACTGAGTACTATGCAATGATGAGTCTTAGTTCCAGAGAAGAGATGAGGAAATATATCTATTACTCTTTTCCTCGAAGAGGTAAGAGGCCAATGGGTGTATAACATTGCATACACTGTCAGATGTGATTATCACTTGATTTTTCTTAGCTGTTTTCTTTATTACAAAGGAAGGCTTAGTGTGATGGGATGGGACATCACATAAGACTGTGCTGTAAAAACTAAAGCTACTGACAAAACATGACTTCAAAAAAAAAGAATGCTATCTTTTACCTTGGCAACTGGGGTCAAGAGGGAGATTCTGCATATATCAGTCATAGGAATAAAGACTGGACAGGCTATTTGCCGGTATACAGAACTCCCAGCTGATAAAACCTCCTCCATCAAGAAAAGCAATCGCCTTGTCTGCAACCTGGAATCTCTGAAAGTGGCCAATAACACTAAGAGATTAATGGAGTTGCCAGGGTCATACAGCCAGTAGGTTAAGAGATGGAATTTGAATCCAGGTTTTCCTGGCTTTGAGGCTGGCTTTCTCTGTCCTACTCATTTGTCACACACCATTTTTGTGTTCCCTCATATCTATTCGTTATCATTCAAAAACCCTTAATTGAGCAAGTACCCGGAAAAGGGCATCAAGTTGAGTGCTGTGGGTGACAAAGAGATGAAGAGACCGTGGTCCCTGCCCTCGAAGTTTATCGTCTAGTCTTATTTATCAATGGAACATTTAGACACAGGAGGTGATGTCCAGCTTGACAATATTTTATCACAATTTTCTCACTCATTCTAACTCATTTGAAGTTCCTGTAAGATTCATCTGCTCTAAAATAATAGCCATCATAACACATTGGACATACACAGGGCCTTTCTTCCTAAGCACTCAAGTGATATCATTGGGGCAGATCTAATTATTCCCATGTGGGAGAAGAATAGACAGGGTCAACCTGCCTTTGCAAGGAGGTAGCTGAACATCAGCTAATAAGAAACAGCAAAATAATCAGGATTATTAATTATATTAATCACCTTCACTTTGGAGACTTGATGCCTTCCCCTGAGTCAATAGGGCTATATTGTGCCGCTGTTGCCAATAACTAATCACTTCTTGGTGACCAGTTCCCTGGTGGTAATCCTCCCTATATTTTGAGGATGAACCTCGGACATAAGATACATAGCACATCACTGGTCTCACATTTGAAGCCTTACCAGCTTGTGAAAAGCTGCTAGCGTTTACTCTCTTCTGGCCCAATCCTTTGAGAACTCAGATCCCTTTTAGTTCTTAAGCTATGATCCTAAAGATATTATCTCACCAGAGTCTCATAGCAACCTAGAAAATGATAGATTTAGAGCTAACGAGACCCTAGTGATCAACTAAGCCAATCTACTCAGATAGCTAGTTGATACACTGGATAGAGTATCAGGTCGGATGTCAGGAAGATGAGTCTTCCTGCATTGAAATCTGGCCCTCAGATTTGATCACTAGCTATTGTGACCCTGAGCAAGTCACTTGACCCTATTAGCTTCAGTTTCCTCATCTGTAAAATGAGCTGTAGTAGGAAAGAGCAAACCACCCCAGCACCTTTGCCAAAAAGCAAAAACAGATGGGATCATGAAAATGTACTTTATTATCAGTAAATGTTTGATTTGTAGGTCAATTTTATAGACTTATACTTGGGGACACATAAAATCTCAGGTGAAAAGGGGTTGTGAACGGAAAAAAATTTAAGACTCCCTGGCCTAAGGAATAGCACACTGGCCTGGGATAAAAATAGTACATCCAAGCTTTGATGCTGAACAATAGTAGGATCAGATCTATGAGTATCTCTTGAATTTCTACATTGGGCAAGACAGGGAAACCCAAAATGATCATCAAGGCAGCTGATCTGGGATTCTGGTCTTAGTTTTGTCACAGGCTAATTATGGGTGACTTTCAACAAATCTCTCTCCCTTTATATGCCTATTTCCACATGTATGATTCCACATGTAGCTGATCTTGAAGCTTTTACTTTTCCCTTACTTTTCCACCTAGAACTTTCTGTATTTGCTTCTCTGTTATAATAGAACACCCTATATTTGCTGCCTTTGACCCTATCTCAGAGGAAAAATGGGGGGGGGGGGGGGAATGAAGTATTTCAACTGATAAAATTGAGAGTTTTACCATCTCAATTTTCCTGGCCAGTTTTTAAAAAAAGTGAAGTGTGAAAGATAATGATGTCTTAATAATAGCAATTTTCATAATTGCACTTCTGATTTAGTGGCCTAGTTTTAATTAAGATCCCCTATTTGGTTTTCCCATGTTCCAAAGTGGGTTTCCAAGGTCTTTTTCAATAGAACCAGCCTTACATGTAACTCTCATATCCACTGAGAAATATAGGAATCACAGTTGGTGTGATAGGGTGGGGCATTAGGGAGAAGAGCTGTCTTCCTTCATTAGGAGATAAAGCATGAGTACATATCACAGGAATATAATCCCCACATAATTAAGAGAAATGTTTAACTTTGTGTTCAATTTAGAACAGCAGCCAAATATTTGAAGCACCTAAAAACTGTCCGCAATTTTCCAATTAGCCACACTCCCTATATTTTGCAGATCTCATAGATAACGAGGATGGCCACTTGAATAATTGTCGATTACAAAGGAATGGTTTTAAACAATGAAAAAACACACTCAGCAAGAACTAAATGAAGGAGATCGCCCTTATTTTAAATTCATGTTTTCACTTTGTTTATATAACATACATACATCCCTTTTTATTTTCCTGGACGGAGGATGGGAGAGTCCTCTAAGTTCATTGTCATAATAAATACCCTAGAGAGGCTCCCAGTGAAGACACTAAACTTTGGTTTTTCTTGGTCTCAATGCTGAATGTTAACTCAGGTCCCTTAGAGGCTTTCCTAGTGAGATTATTTTAACCAGAAATGACATAACCTATTTTAATCCTTCTGTATTTTAATTTTTGGTAGCAAACTGCAATTCCTCTTCAAGGAGAATTAGTTCCAACTTTCCGGCGCCTGCACCAGGCTGTATTTGCATTCAGAAAACACCCCCAGTTTCCAGAGCTCTCAACTCTCAAATTGCATTTTAAGAAGGGAAGCAAATATTGCTTTCCATAGTCACTGACAACTGGGCCCAATAACTGGTACAAAATCAGCATGGTGATGAAAGGATGTAGCTCCAGTGGACTACTGGGGCTGGCTGGAGCCAAAATGGTGAAATAGCTAAGGTTTATCCTCCATACCTTCGGATTTCCCTGTCTTCATGCTTCTCCTAGCTGGCATTCCTCTATTAACATTAAGATATCCAGTGGCTTTAATCACTGGGGAAACATGTCCATCCCCTCCAGTCCTCATGATGCTCCTGGCTACATAGGACTTTCCCATCTACCTCTCAATACATTCTTTTCCTACTCGAATTGTCCCCCATATTTCAAAATTCTTCTTCTTTTTCTCTTTTCCCAAACTAAAAACTCCATGATATCAGTGGGGTAACCTCATTCTAGGTGTGAAGAGGGAATAAGTAGAATTCATCCTAAGGTATGAATGACTCCTCGCTTTTAAACTTCCCAGAGGATATTTACATATTAAAGGACATTTTAAAGGGGATACACATTAAGGCAAAGGAAGGATTTGTGTTTTTTGAGTAGTGGGTGACACAGTTTTTTTGGTGGTAGTTGTTCTTCTGTTTGCTTTTTTTTTCTTGAATAGAGAGGAAACTTGAATTCAAACCCAGTATCTGTTACTTATATTAGTTTGTATCTTTTGGGGGGGCGGAATTCGCTTTACTCTGAGTCTTCATTTTCTCCTAATTCAATTAGTTTGGAATGTAAAGTTCTCCACAACTGTAAGGCACCTGTGCACGGCCAACCTTGGCATCCCGCTAACAATTAGAGAATACATTTTTGGAAAAATCATTTTTTGACTTTTCTTATGGGAAAGCTTCATGTGTTTTGAAGAGCAATTACATTCAGTTCCTGCAGAAATTCTGTCTTAATGATTGAAAGCAGAAGAGATGGTGGGAGATGACAGGGAAATGGAATACTACCTTGAATTTCATTATAGTCCAGGACACAGGCAGATTGGATCTAAACACACAAAATGAAGTGTGAAGGCTATTATCCAGAGAATTCAGACTTTAAAAAAAATGACTTAGGGGTTATGAACCTGGTAGCATCTGAAGAAGATTTGAGATGGCTTTAAAATAAACATAATATAAAGCAGGATAATTAAAGACGAAGACAGAACAAAAATCTGCTAAAAGGGAGCAGAGGATTAGATGTTAGCACATTCCTAAGACAAACTAATCGTGGCAGCTGGAGAACGAACTAAGCTCTAAAACTCCTGACCATAAAGGCCAAGCAGGAAACCCAATGGACTAGATCATTACTATTGTGTGAAAACATAATCTGGCAATTTTCTCTGCAGAGACAAACTTTTCCCTAACATTGCATTATCTCATCTGAGAATTCAGCCATAATCCTTCTTATTCAGAAAAAAAGAGTCATTTGGCAGAACTGCCCAGTTGGCTGTCTATAATGATCAATTTTGCCAATGATTGCTCAATTCTCCATATTGCCATGCTTGGGTAGGCATAGTCTTTATTTCACTTCAGATTACCCCAGGATGGTAGGCAGATGGAATAGTCCTTGGCTCACAGAGAGCTGGACGGACTTCCTACGATCACACGGTAAGTGAGGGACCAATATTCTTCAGATGACACCAGTAGTGACGGGAATGGTTTCTTCAAGACTCTAAGCATGATGCAGCCCTAGTCAATTCTTTATACCACAGGAAATGTCTTGTCACCAAATGGGAGTCTTAATCAGCTTCTTCACCAATGGACCACAAATAGGGCCATCAATAACTTGTTCCAACGACTACCAAAATCAAGACTGAAGTAGGAACAAAAAACAAACATGAGAAGGTATTTCTTACAGCTGAAGACTTTATATCCTAAGCCATTTATGCAAGCTACTGATGCCAAAAAAATCCACAGGGATAAAAGAAAAGATATCCACTCAACTACTACCATTTCCAAAGAAAGCTCAACCAGTGGAACTCAATCAACAAAAAGAATAGACAAAAAGGATTTAAAAAACACCTTAGCAAGCAAACACATGTATTTATCAAGACAGATCAACTATCTTTCCATTACCATTTGGTTCCTTTGGAATCTTTACCCAAAGTCATCCAGCTATTAAGTAGGAGCTGTTAAGTTAAAGTTCAAATAAAGGTGTCATAGTCTCAAGATCACAGCTTGAAAGTCAGCATTCTTTCGACTCCACCAAAGTGTCTTTCCGTTTCAGGACACAGAACATGGAGACACTCTTCTTCATGAGGTTCCATTCCCAGTTTTGATTCTTAGGAGATTTATGAATCTCAACAAATTCTACTTGTAACATTTGTACCTTTTACCTCACTTGATCATAACATGATATAATGTGTAGTGCTTAGTAATGCTAACGAACAGAGTGCCAGACTTAGGATAACAAGGACAGCTGGTTCGGATACCACTTCAGATGCATGCTACTTGTATGACCCCGGGCAAATCACTTAATATGTCAGTTTCAATTTCCTCATCTATGAAATGGGGATAATAGCACCTATCATACATAATACTGATACGAAGACCAAATGACGGAATATGTATAAAATACTTTGGAAAACTAAGTTTGAGCTGTTATTAATTATATGATGTGTCCCAAAAGTGGTAGTGTGGTTTTGTTTTGTTTTTAAATGCAAGGCAATCAGTGTTAAATGACTTGTTCAGGGTCACATAACTAGTAGGTATCAAGAGTCTGAGACCATTGAGCTCAAGTCCTCCTGGCTCCAGGGCAAGTGCTCTATCACTGTAGCACCACCTAGATGCCCCCTTAGTGTGGTTTTATTCTTGAATAACTTTACAAGGATAAATGCTACAAATTCATAAAAAGCAGCATTTCAGCAATTCCTACGCATCTTTTTCTACTCTTGGTAACTAACTGTCAGTCATCTTCACCTATGGTTTGGGGCTCTGCTTCTCACTCTCAGTTAACCATAAGCATCCTAATTTAACTGTTAGGATACTTTTTTGTTATTGCAACAGATGGTGCACTGGATAGAGCAAGAGTGATAAAGATCTAAGCTCAAATAGAGCCTCAGACAACTTCCAAGCTGGATGATCCTGGGCAAGTAATTTAATCTTAACTTCCTCATTGACAACACGAAAACGATAGGAGACGCTAACTTCTTAGAGCTAGTGTTTGTATGAAATAAGGTAAAGACATTTGTAAATTTTTTTTCCAAACCCTGAAGTGTTAAATAAATGCTTATTATTATCATTCTTCTTTTTAATGTTTTAAAGCTTGAAGTAAAAAGGTAAATTAAGTAGAAAAGCCTTTTAATTAGGTAAATGTTGAGCTTCCAGTTATCTAAGCACTGATGACGCTAGTTCCTCACCTGGTTCAATAGAGTTAGCAACAGAAAGAGCTTGAACTAGGAGAGCCCTCCAGTGTCCTCTAGCTCTTATCTGTGATCCACAGCACTAAACAAAAGCTCTACTGTACCATGGTGGCTAGTCTACTTTCCACTTCCTATGACTATATACTGATTTATCAGTGAGACTGAAGACATGTGAGTTCCCACTGCTTTTATTCTATGTCTCCCAATCAGATTAAAAAAACCAAAAACAACTTCCAGTTATTCCTTCTGTGACTTTGCTCAAGTCACTTTTTCTTTCAGGGCCTCAGTTTCCTCAACTATAAAATGAGGTGTTTGGACAAAATGTTTTCTGAGGTCTAGTTTGTACTCTCTGTAAGGTGGTGGGAGTTAATCTCACTGTCCTACATAACTGGTTTATTGATAATTCTTTTTTGTTCACATAAGGCCACCTAACGGCGCCATTTCTCCACGCCAGTTGCTAATGACAACAAAAGTTAAAAGGTCTGCATTTTTATAATTACATATGCTCATTTTATTATCATCAAAACAGATGCCATCCACGGACCTTTAAACCAGCATCTGATAAGTCTAAGTTGAGTCACTCTTCCTCCAGCTTTACTGCCAACCCTGAATATGTTGCTTTCTCGTGAGCACCTCCAAGCTCTCAGTGGCTGTTAGCTGGGAAGCCTTGAAACCACCGCCTCCTTCTCGGCCCTGCACGTGCTGTTTCCAGGTTGCCCAAGGTAAAGAGAGACTAAAAAATGCACTGCAGTGGGGAAAGTACTCCTTCATCCCCCAAGTCCCGAACTCACTTTCCTTAAGGAGAGATAAACAATCCCACCAAGCCCAGCTATCATTCCCAGTTAGACAAGACTGAATTGTATATGGCCTGACTAGCAAGCAGATGGATTTTGCTTGGGAAAAATCAGCCTGCAGCATTAGCCTTCTGTTCCATTATGTCTTGACGTTCCATAAGCAACCTCTCTCATACTTTAAAACATGCATTACCATTCATGGACTGGCTCAGCAGTCCCTGAGAACATAAACAAGTGATTTGAGAACTTTTTTCATTTAGTGTAATGGGAGGCTGAAAAGTCTCATATGTTTGCTCATCAGATGCCACCTCAAACTTTTCTCTCATAGAAAATGTTTTGATTCAATGGGTGTCTTTAAGTTATCTGAAGAGGGAATAACTCGAGGGATGGATTTCATGTTTCCCATTGATTTCACTACCAGTCCCACTCTGGTAAAAGAAACAATAAATGCCCTGGTTTTTAAAGGCATGATAGAGATGATAGAAATAATCCTACTGTATTAAGAGGAAGAGGGGATTAAACCACTGGGTCCTATATAAAGACAAGGAGGAAGCATACACATACACACATGCAAACATACACTTGCATACACATGCACACACAAAAATTTCTCTAGTCAGATGAAGTAGTGATGAGTAGAGCTACTACCTAGCAGCATGTGTTCATGGTCCCAGGTCTGTCACTGCCTATCATTGAGGCTCAATGTTCTCATCTGTATAATGGAAATAATATTACCTGGCCAGCCTAAATCACAAATTAATGTGGGAAGAAAATGAGATAGTGTGTATTAAAGTGCTTCAAAAACTGGGAAGTACTCTATGACTGTAATGGGATTATCTCCAAAGCCTAGCCTCCCAACACAAGGTCATATTTAAGTCTATCTGTGTGTGGGTGAAAGGTATTTTAGCTATTATTCAATCAGCCAACAAAGAGTAGGAACTGTGTAATGCGATGGGGATTCATAGTACCCATGAAATACAATACTAATTACATAAGCTGGTCCTTTCAGTCTTCCAAATCATTACTGAATCAAATTTAAAACACAAAAAACAAATAACCTAAGGTTGTTTGACATCGTCTGTACAAAACAATGAGTTGTTTGCCTAAATTTTCCACTTTTCCACTTATGGTTGTAGTACTACAGACATAGCTTGAAGTTCCATCAAACTGTTATCTGAATACAGAAGCACTGGGGTTTTCTTTTTGCTGTCACTCAAAATGATGAAGGACAACTCTACCTATTTGAAGACTGTGACTAAAGCATTCTTTCCAAATGACTATACTGTCAAAAGCTATTGTTTAGCTGAATTGCCCGGCTTGTTTGGTATTGGAGAGTGTTAGTTTTTTGAGACACCATCAAATTATCTGCTTCCTGTGAAAAATTCATGCCAAAAAGGTACAAGATACATTGAAAAGAGTAACTCGAGACTAGACATGGCATCCCTTGCTTAATGGCAAATTAGCAAATAAGTTTTTCCAAGTAGGATTTGGAAGAAAGATGAAAAATGCTGAATTTTATCCTACCTTCCATTCACAAAGGGTTTTAGTGAAAGGTAGGTTGGCATAATGGTTAGAGAGCTAGACTTGGAGTGAGGAAGATCTGGGAATTTAACCCCACCTCCTACAGGAACCTAGGTAACTCTAGTTGAAGCCTATCAGTTATAGATGGGTTGCCAATCTGCAATGAGGAAGGAAATGTTCACACTGAGAATCTATAACTCAATGACACTTCAATTTTGGAACAAAAGAAAAGAGAAAAAAATTGCACTTTGAGATCTATAAGGCATTCTTCTCACAACAACTTGATGAGATAAGTGATATGAATATTATTATCTCCATAATATAGATGAGAAAACTAAGACTCAAAAAGGTAAGTGTCACACAGTCAGCAAATGTCAGAACTAAGTTTTGCACCCATGCTTGGAAATCAGAGCATCTGAATTCCAGCTTTGCTATTTATGACTTATATGACTTTGGATTTCCTTGAGCTCTCTGGGTCTCATTTTCCTTATAAAATAAAAGAGTATTCAGTCAATTAATAGCCAGTAGGCATTTATTAAGCATTTACTATGTGTTAGACACCATGCTAAGCACACAGCTACTGTCCTCAGAAACATATAGACTAATGGAGGGAACAACATGTAGATAACTAAAGATGGCTGGAGTACATGATATCTAAGGTTCCTTCCAGCTTAAGACACTTTGGGTCTGTGATTCTAGGACATCAAGATGAGTACTTTTAAGTCAACGAGGGATTCCCTTTGGTGACATTGGTCACCTGAGTTTCTGCATCCCCTCCCAAAAGACTCAAAAAGCCCCAATGCCATCATTCCAAGGTGAATACAGTTCCAGATAGCTTGTGGCCATCTGATGGTGGCAAGAAAACCCATTCTCTCTCTCACCTCTAAAGGAAGCACAGAAAATACTTGCATAAGGGTAGAAAACTACAACTCCCCAAGATACTTGCAATGATTGCTTGATGATTCCTTCTCCCATATCCAACACACTTGGATTCACATTCTACTACTGCAGAACAACATGGCAGGAGCAGAGAAGACAGGAGTAGACATTTAGATGAAGGATATTTTTAAAACCACTCGAAGAAGGTTGCTTTCAAATGATCAACTGTATATTTTACAAGTGACCCTGACTCTTAATAAGCAAAACAACCCACACATCAAAGTATTAGCTCCTAGTGCCTATGTGACTATGTAACCCCATCTCTTTCTGATCATTAGACTGGGAAGAAGTATTGGGAAAGTGGGAACAACCGCATTTCCTTTGTGGTAAAAAGACTATTTCTTAGGGATGAAGTACTGCTTTCCTGGAATTTTAGAAATGAGGACCTGTTTAGCGAGCTTTATAAATTAATCCTCTAATTCTTACTCTGATACTATCATGTGTGTGTGTGTGTGTGTGTGTGCGCGCGCGCATGTGTGTTCAGTTTATGAAGGGTCTTTCAGTAAATAAACACTCTGCATGGTCCTGCTACATAGGAAAAGGTCTGGATGAAAGTTATACTTAGCCCTGCTCATAACCAGGCTAACCACCATAAAACGCCCCATAGGGTAAGCAACAAGAAAGACACAATGCCACTTTTTGAAGAAAACTCAGTCAAAAGGGAGAGAGAACTTAGAGCAATTGCTAGGCCATTGCTGAGAGCCTATGGCAATGCTAAAGGAGGGAATGGGATGAGGGCAAATTGAAGAGAGGTAGCATACTACCTAGCAGTATGTCACTGGAATTAGTTATTCAGCCTAACTAGAAACTCACTTAGTTTTTAACTATTCAAAAAAAAAAAAAAAAAAAAAAGGACCATCAGTGCCCTGTATAGTGTGCATCTGGAGCCAAAGCCCCAGTCACCCCACCCTAATTGCAGTTTCAATTCTAAGAGTAGTCCTGGTGGTTGACTGTTGGGTAAATAGCCTAGCTAAGTTCAGAGGGAATTTTTGCCAGGTTGGTTATAGAACAAAAAGTCTTTTGCTTATAACAACTCTTGAATACTGTTGAGTAAGTGACAAAAAGGTTGCAATTTTTGACATTCATTGGCAGCAGTGAGTGGGCAGGAAGGAAGGACCCACGTTGACATGATTATACAACCTTCTAGTACTGAAATAAGTAAAATGCCAAGTCAGTGGGAGATTGGTGAGAAACCCAGGAAAATTATTAAAGCTTTGGCATTAGTCTCCACTACATGGGGGGCATCATGGTGCTAGGGATCCCATATAGGTTTGGGATGAATCTAGAGCTGTGATTTTTGCATGTAGGAAGCACCAGGGAGATGCCCTTTACAGATCAAGAGGGGTGACTTATCTTTAACTTCTAGTCTTAGAGAAATACTAAGGAGCACTGAGAGACTGATTAGCCTATCTTCACACTGCTATATGCATCACAGGAAGAACTTGGACTCATCTTCCTGACTCCAAAGTCAGTCCTTTGCTTTCTCTGCCATGTTGGATCTCTTAGAGTTTCTGGTACTATATTTTATTTGTATTTGCTTTCTTTTGATTTTGAAACTTAGACTGCTGAGAACAGAGTAGCAGGATTATTAGTTTATCAGAAAATTATCATTTTTTCATCAAAATGTATAACTTGAAAAACATTCTAAATCATTCAATGTGATTTTTGAAAATGTCCAAACCAAACTGTACTCCCATCACTCAGTGGAATCCATTTCTGATTTCTAATGAAAGTCAATGGAAAAATAGGATTTACGTAACATAAAACTTTGCTGGAATATATCCATTCCATTAAGGGAAGGATATCTATTATCAAAACAGAAATCACCATTTTCAGGGTCTAATGTGGGCTCTAATTTTCCTCTCTAATACTTGGCTTAACTGGCATGCTCTATAAAAAATGCAGAAGTTATTGATTTTGCATTTCTTCTGGCTATATCCTACTGCCTTAGAATTTTTTAATGGGCCTGTTCCTATTGTCAACAAATATGATTGCCCAGAGAGCCAGATTCTCATCCTTCAAATCTCTACTTAAGAGCTTGCATTGAACTCTGATAGAACAGACCCTAAATATGTTCTTTTGAAAACAACTTTCTGGATAAACAGTACCTAAGAGCTAAGAATAGATAAAATGCTGGAAAGCAAGGGGAAAATAAGAAAAGGGAACTGTTAGGGTAATGTCCCAGCCTGACCTTTTTACCTGTAGAAAATTTACATTCACACATATACTTACATGCATACACACGTGGATCTTACCTTATGAGTGTGGAAACCATAAAAACAAAGATGGTTTAAATGTTCATTTCCTCTGTCCTAAAGCTATTCCCCTGATCTAAATTTATTTTTCAACTATGCACATGCTGCCAGGGAGGTAGATAATGACTTTTCACACAAATCATTAAGCATCGGTGTCCAGTCTTTGTGTCCCACATTCTGTTGTCAAAGACATGTCTTTGGTTTTTCCCCCTGAGGCAACTGGGGTTAAGTGACTTGCCCAGGGTCACACAGCAAGGAAGTGTTAAGTATCTGAGGTCAGATTTGAACTCAGGTGCTCCTGACTTCAGGGCTGGTGCTCTATCCATGACATCATAATATTTTTCTGGTTAATGCTCACAACTCAATGGGAACTCATTATATTATTATTCTCAGCTTATGAGTAGGGAAACTGGGGTATGGGGAGGTAAAATGCCTCCTTCAATTTATACTAAGGCCTAATGCTGGGCTATAATTCAAGTCTCAATCCTTCAGTTCCTAAATGTGTTTATTTTCAGGAATCTTAGGGATTCCTGGTGATGTAAAAAAATTAGTCCATTTTTCAATGGGGGTGAAAAGGCATCGTTCTTTGGAGAAAACCTCTCCATTTTGTAGCTTGGGTAGTGTGCCAACTCACTGCAGAGCCTTTATTATTACTTATTGGGTTTTGTTCTACAATAAAAGTTTCACAATGAATTTTGGCTAGAAAATAAATGGGCAAAAAAATCTTTTCATGAATCTGGTGAAAGGGAATGAATTTCTCTCTCTTTCTCAGCCACATCTGGACTCACTGAAAGCTATAAAGTCAAGATATTCTAAGAGTGAATGGGTCCATAAAGCATAGTTGGCAGCCTTTATAGCTGACATCTATACAGGTGTGCCAAGCCCATTGGATGCATTCTCTCCTTTGAGGCTCAGGACAATCCAGGGAGGTCGCTGCAACTGTTATAATCACCATCTTTCAAAAGAAGAGACTAAGAGCTTTCTCTGAGGCCCAGAGAGGTTAAGTAGTTGACTTAGGGCCACACAGTCAGGAAAGGTCAGAGGTAAGATCTTCCTGGACTTCTAGTACAGCAACTGATCCACTTCATCACTTTGCCCTTTCACGAAAAGTTCAGAGCCTCAGTAGAAGTAGCTCTCGCCTTTTCTTCCCCCTTTGTCACCCAAAGGCTTCTTTAGCTCATCTTTGGCACAGCTGACAAAAATACTCTTCTCAAAAAGCACAAGCCACCCTGTGTGCTCAAAAATCTTCAGTGGCTCCCACTGCCTCTGAGATAAAATGCAAACCCCTGGCTTTCCATTCAATCTAACAAGCATTCCTTATGGCCCTACTACTCCTGCCAGCAACTTGTTAAGTTCTAGGGGGACACAAAGTTATTTTTCACTTTGCGTCCCCCTAGAACTTAACAAGTTGCTGAAGTTGTGAAAAATAAAACTGTCCCTTGCCTTCAGGAGAGCACGCACAACAACATGTATCTAGCCAAGTCAATAGGAAATACAAAATAAATACAAAACACTTTTCAGAGAGAAGGAGAAGAAGAGAGAGAAGGAGAGGGAGGGAGAGAGAGAGAGAATGTGTGTGTGTGTGTGTGTGTGTGTGTGTGTGTGTGTGTGTGTGTATGTCTGTGTGTGAGTCAGTGTTGGGGGTGGGTGGGATACAACATGATACTTTCTGATTTGCCCAGTGCAGGCAGGTAAAATTACTAAGTTCTTTAAGAAGAAAACACAAGTATGTACACACTTAGAAGCAAACTTGACTTTAATCTGCATTGTTAACCCTATTTAATGTCTAGAGTATCAACAAAACAACGAATCAAGCCCCATTTCCATTGTGCTGCAAGCCAGTTAGAACTGGCCCTGGATCTGCCCCCCTGGATCTGTCCCACCAGACAGCATCATTAGGGCCAGATTTTCCCATAATGACAACTCAGTTCGATAGAACTTGAGTCTTATTGAGTGTTTTCTATATAACAACTGTGTGATATGGGTAGTTTTGGAATTTTTATCTCCATTTTAGAACTGAGGAAATTGAGGCTCCCTAAAATTAAGTGGATCATCCATGATCAGCTAGTAATTACCAGAGCCCAGATTCAAACCCAGACCTTTTGACTCAGTGATCACTGTACACAGAACTTCTGCTAGCTCTCAATAGTCCACTTAGGAAATATATGCTATTGTGTAATAGACAGAACACTTAACTTAGAAATTACATCCCAGTTCCAACGTGTATTAGTTATGTGACCTTGGGCAAGTGACTTTCCCTCTCTGAATCTCACTAGTTTTGTCATCTACAAAATAGCCTTGACATTTAGAGCCCATATCAGTCTAGAGGCAGCTAATCAATGGAGTGCTGGACTTGGAGTCAAGAAGATCTAGATTCACATTCTGCTTCAGAATTATACATCCCTGGGAAAGTCAGTTTCCTGTATTATGCCTCCGTTTCCTCATTTGTAAAACATGAGGGCTAGACTTAATGATTTCTAAGGTTCCATGCAGCCCTAAATCTATGATCCCATGATCTGATTACAGTCTGTCTTACCAAGCTTTTTTCACGATACTCTTCAAACATTCCACAATTCCAGCCAAAATGGCAGAGTTGCTGTTCCTGGAACTCAACTTTCCATCTCTCACTGTTGTGCTTTGATACGTCTATTATCGCCCAGGAGTAGAATGTACTCCCTCCTTGCTTCTGCTTTTCAAACCCCCCAACATCTTTAAAGATTCAGTTCACATATCCTCTTCTAGGAGAGGCCTTTTCAGATTCCCGGAGAGTTCAATATGCCCTCCTCCTCAAATGATTTCATCTTTGTTTACTTATTTCTTGTTTCCTTAAGCAGAATGTAAGGTAGGGATTTTTTCATTATAATTATGTATCCCCAGGGCATGGAAGGTATTTAATATCTATTGTAGGTTTACTAAGTTTAATAATTCCTCTTAACTAAAACCCATTGCTAAAGTTCCTTCAAATTATATATATATATGCATTCAATGGAAGGTCCAACAGATCTGCATCTGCCAAAAAGGATGTAATGTTCCTTCTAGAGAAGGTATGTCCAAAAATCTCCATCTATAAAATATCATTCCTCTTTTCAACCTGATATACCAATCTCCCTACCCAATGCACTTGATTTAGTCTATTTTATTGATTTCTATTTAGCAGCTATTTTGAGAGGGAGAGAAAAATACTTAACTGAAAAAAAAATTTTAAAATACATTTTTAAAAGAGTGCTTTAAACTCAAGTGAGAAAGTAATTAGAGAATATTCAACTGCTCTTAATGAATTCAAGTCCCCCATAGGTATTAAAAATCACTGAGCCACTCCCATTAATATTGAAGGAATCATTTCACATGAGGAAAATGCTACAGGACTGGGGACAGAAAAGTTTCATCCTAGTTTTCCCTAAAGGGAAGAATATCGATACTTTACTTTGTAAAATTACATTGATTCTCGGGAAATTTTCATAAACAGATTAATAAAGGGATTCCTTGCGACATTTAGAGAAGGAGTGAGCAATGTTACCAAGAATGGCTTTACTGAGGGCAGGAATTGTTCAACTAACTGTATGGGGCAATTTTTTGCGGTTACATCAGAAAAATAAAGTAACTATAATATCCTTGGGTTTCAATGAGGCATTTGAAAAATCTCGTATGCTAGCTATCTATACTTATATATGAAGTAGAGAGCTTAATAACTGACATTTCTCTAATGCTTTAGATTTACAAAATGCTGTCATCAAAACAACCCTGAGAGACAGTCGGTCTATTTTTATGTCCATTTTACAGTAAATAAGAATAACTAGCATTTATTTTGTGTTTTAAAGGTTACATAATGACTTTACATATATTGTGTATTTCATTTGATCCTCACAAAAACCCCACAACTAGATACAGTTATAATAATAACAAAGATAATAAATAAATTACAAATAATAAATAATTTACAAAGAAGGAAACATTGACTCAGAACAAACTGATGATTTGCCCACAGGGTGACATGGCTAGTAAGTTTCAAAGCAGGAATATGGGTCAGGGTTTCTTGACTCAAATTCAGTATTTTGTTCTCTGAAGATATTAGGAAACAAAAGGTGCTACATTAAGTTGAATTTAATTATGTAACAGTAAAATGTATTTTGAACTGCTTAAATGATAAGATTCAGGGTCCGGTCCTTGGCCAGTACCCAGAGTTCAACATTTTTATAGAAAAAAAGAACAAAAATAGGTTGGCATATGAGATCTAATAAAAGTAAATGTATAACAGGGTTTAAAAAGTCTACTGCATTACAACAGATGTAAGAGAGGTGATTAGAAAGTAGCTAATCATAGAATAATGGAAAGGTATCTGTGTCCCTCTACTACTTCTATCTGAAGTCTATCAAGTGCCATTAATGAACTCCCTAAGAAAAAATATCCCCAGAACCAGAGACATTCACAAGTAAATTCCACCAAACATTTAAAGAACAATTAATTTCATTATTATATAAATTATTTGGAAAAAAAGGCAAAGAAGAAGTCCTACCAAATTCTTTTTATGACACAAATATGGTACTGATACCTAAGCCAGAAGAACAAAAGTAAAGAAGGACAATTATAAACCAATTTCCCTAATAAGGTAAAAATTTTAAGTAAAGTGCTAGCAAGGAGGTTATACAACGTATCACAAAGATCACACATTATGAACAGGTGGGATTTATACTAGGAATGCAGGGCTGGTTCAATATTAGAAAAATTATGAGCAAGACTGATCATATTAATAATAAAAACTACAAAAATCATGATTATCTCAATACACATAGCAAAAGTTTTTGACAAAATGTAACACTAATTCTCTTTAAAATATTAGAAAGCATATGAGTAAGTGAAGTTTTCCTTACTTCATAAGTAACATCTATCTAAAACCATCAGCAAGCATTGTCTGTAATGGAAATATGTTAGAAACATTCCCAGCAAGATTAGGAGTGAAGCAAGAATGCCATGATAACCGTTGTTATTCAAAAGTTTATCACAAATATTGCTATAGGAATAAGACAAGAACAATGAATCAAAGAAATTAAAATATGCAATAAGGAAATAAAACAATCACTCTTTGCAGATGATATGATGGTATCAACTAAAGAATGATTTCAACTTCAGCAAATTTGCAAGATATAAAATAAACCCACATAAATCATCAGCATTTCTATATATTACCAACAAAGTCCAGCAGAATAAGATAGAAAGAAAAATTTCATTTAACATAACTGCAGTCGATATAAAATACTTGAGAGACTACCAGCCAAGACAAACTCAGGAATGATAAGAAAACAATTACAAAATGCTTTTCACACAAATTCACAAATATTTTCACAAATAAAATCTGATCTAAGTAACCTGAGAAATACTAATTGCTCATGGGTAGTTCAAGACAATATAATAAAAAAGACAATTCTACCAAAATTAGTTTACTTATCCAGGGCCATACCAAATCAAAATGATCAAATAATTATTTTATATAGCTAGTAACAAAATTCATCTGGAACAAAAAAAGATCAAGAATATCAAAGAAACCGATAGAAAAAAATTGTCAAGGAACAAAGTCTAGCCACACCAGATCACTAACTATATTATAACATGGCAAGCATCAAAACAATCTGGCACTATTCTCCAAATGATAAATGGTCAAAGGATACGAATAGGCAATTTTCAGAGAAGGAAATTGAAACCATTTCTAGTTATATTAAAAAAAATACTCTAAATCACTACTGATTAGAGAAATGGAAATTACGACAACTCTGAGGTACCACTGCACAAATCTAAATTGGCTAAGATGGCAGGAAAAGATGATGCTAAATGTTGGAGGGAATGTGGGAAAACTGGGACACTAAAGCATTGTTGGTGGAGTTGGGACTAGTCCAGCCATTGTGTAAGGCAATGTGGAACTATGCCCAAAAGGCTATCAAACTGTGCCTACCCGTTGATCCAGGAGTATCCCCATTGAGTTTGTATCCCAAAGAAATCATGTGCAAAAATGTTTGTAGCAGCCCTTTTTATATTGACAAGGAACTGAAATCTGAGTGGATGCCTATCAGTTGGAGAATGGCTGAATAAGTGATGATATATCTATGTTATGGAATATTATTATTCTATAAGAAACAATCATGAGGATGATTTCAGAAATGCCTGGAGAGACTTACGTGAACTGATGCTAAGTGAAGTGAGAAGAACTAAGAGAACATTATACACAGCAACAACAAGATTATGTGATGATCAATTGTGATGGATGTGGCTCTTTTCAACAATGAGGTGATTCAGGCCAATTCCAATAGACCTGTGAGGGAGAGAGCCTTTTGCATCCAGAGGGAGGACAATGGGGACTGAATGTCAATCGATCACACCATAGGATTTCACCTTTTTGTTGTCATTGTTTGCTTGCTTGTTTTTTTCTTTCTCATTTTTTCCTTTTTGATCTGATTTTTCTTGTGCAGCATGGCAAATGTATGAAGAATTGCACATGTTTAACATATATTGGATTATTTGCTGTTCCTCGGGGAGAATGGTGGGGAAGGGAGGCAGAAACATTTGAAACTTAAGATTTTGCAAGGGTGAATATTGAAGCATGTGTTTTGAAAATAAAAAGCTACTGTTAAAAATTAAAATTAAAAAAAAACCTATCTGGTAGTTGTCTGAGAAATAAAGTGGCAAAGCAATAGAACAGATCAGGTTCACAATATACAATAGTAAATGACCATACAAAGCTGGTGCAAAAACCAAAAATTTGGAGAGAAGAAATCACTATTGACAAAAATTGATGGGAAAACTGGAAAACACTTTGGCAAAATCTAGGCAAAGACCAACATTTCACACTGTATACCAAGATAAGGTCAAAACTTCTATATGATTGAGACATAAAGGAAGACCTTATAAGCAAATTAGGGGAGCATAGAATTTTTTACCTCTCAGATTTATAGATAATGGAAGAATCTGTGACCAAACCAGGAACAGAGAACATTATAAGATGTAAAATCAATAATTCGGATTATACAAAATTTAAAAGGTTTTGCACAAACAAAACCGAGGCAGTCAAGATTAGCAGGAAAGCAGGAAAAGGGGTGGGATGGAGGAGCTTGGCAGTAGGTTTCTCTGATAAAGACCTCTTTTCTCAACTATATAGAGAACTGAGTTAAATTTATAAAAATAGACACCACTCCCTAATTGACGAATGGACAAAGGATATGAACAGGTAGTTTTCAGACAAAGAAATCAAAGCCATCTGTAGTCACATGAAGAATTACTCTAAATTAATACTGAGTAGAGACATACAAATTAAAGTAACTCTGTGGTACCACCTCATAGCTATCATATTGACTAATATGATCGAAAAGGAAAATGACAAACGTTGAAGGGGATATGGAAAAATCTGAATACTAATGCATTGTTGGTTGAGTTGTGAACTGAATCAACCATTCAGGAGAGCTATGTGTAACCACGGCTAAAGGGCTATAAGACTGCATACCCAGCAATGCCATTCCCAGGTCAATATTCCATATAGAGAAAAAAAGAAATGGGTCTATGTGGACAAAATCTTTTGTAGCAGCTCTCTGAATAGTGAAAGAGAAGTGGAAATTGAAGGAATGCCCATCAATTGGGGAATATATAAATGATATACTTATTAGTCTGTGATGGAGTACTTTAAGAAATGACAAAGCAGGATGTTTTCAGAAAAATCTGGGAACACTTACACAAACTGATACAAAGTGAACTGAACAGAACCAGGAGAACATTATGCACAATAATAGCCATATTGTACAATGAGCAACTTTGAGTAAGTTTCTGATCAATACATTGATCTAACACAATGTGAAGGACTTATGATAAAAAATGCTATCTAATTCCAGAGAAAGAACTGACAGCATTAAAGTATACATTGAAGCACACTTTTAATACATATAAAATTAAAGAGTTTCTCTATATAATATATATACACACAGAGAGACTTATACATACATATGTATATACATGTATATTATCTGTGTATTCTTTTGCAAAATGAATAATATGGAAATGGTTTACACAAATGAACATGTATAATCTATGCCAAATTGATGGTCTTCTCCAGGATGAAGGAAGGGAAGAAGAAAGAAAGGTGATACAGAGCTCAAATTAAGAAAAAAATGGATGTTAAAAATTATTTATTACATGTAATTGAGGAAAAAAATTAAAAGAATGCATCCAAAAAGAAGTATTTGAAATCAATTCTATTATGTATTTATCTGAAAAGGAATTATACTCTGTGATATCCATGAAATAAACTTCCTCCAGCTTCTGTATGAAGATTCCCAGTGAGGAAGAACCCAGTGATTCACAGCAGCCACTTCCATTTTGGGATATTTTTACCCTTTAATAAAAATTTCCCTATAGCAAGCAAAGCTAATTTACTTCTGTGCAATATACACCAAATGATCCTAGTTCTTTCTACTGAGGCCAAGCAGAACAAGACTAATCCCTCTCCTAGGTGACAATTTTTCAAATACAAGAGGACAGTTATGATGTTCTCTTCTGCTGCCTAAAGCTTCCCAGTTCCTTCATCTCAGCCTCTGGACAGTATCCAGTTTCTCAATGTCTTTCCTATTCTGGCTCTCAGAACTAATTTCGCTATTTGAGGCAAGATCTGATTGGGGCAGAGTTCAGATCAACTCCTTATTTCTGGAAGCTGTGAGATTCAATGCAGTCCAACATGGCATTCATTTTTTGGCAGCCAAATCCAATTAAAAATCATTTTCAGTATAAAGTCCACTAAAACCCTCAGATCTTTTTCAGATAAAGCTTTCTAGTCATGCTGCTCCTATTTCATCACTGAAAATGATACTTTTGAACACTAATGTAAAACTTGACATTTATCATTCATAAATTTCATCTTAATTTAGACCAAGTTTCAAAGTGCCTACAAAGATCCATTTAAATCGAATCTCTCTCATCCAATGTGTTAGCTATTCTGTCTACCTTTGTGTCATCTGCATATTTTATAAGCCTTTATCCAAGCCATGGCTAACAATGGTAAATGATGCAGGGTCAAACACAGAACCTCTCAAGAGACCCCACTAGATACCTCATGGCAAACTCATATCAGACCAGTAGTGACAGCTCTTTGTGTCCAACCATTTAAGTGGATCCAAAACCATCTACAGTAATTATATTATTTTCTTGTTTACATTTCTTCATCTTTTCCGTGAGAACAACTTGAGGTCCTCTATTAAATGATTTGCTGAAATCTAAAGAAACTATGGCATAAGCATGATCCTTATTTATCCATTTCATACTCCTGTAAAAAATCAGAAATAAGGTAGCACAGTGCCTTGTACACAGTAGGCACTGTAGAACTGTTTATTGTTTGTTATTATTATCATTATCATTATTACTAAACTTGGGATGATAAGCAACTTTTCTAAGTAACTAATTTCACTTTTAAGTGGTTTTAATTACTAGAAAATCCTTGTCTTCTTCATGTCTAAATTGAAGTCCTCTGAAATGCCCAACAATTGTCCCATGTTTTGCTCTTAGAGCTGAGCAGAATAAGACTCTTTTCTCTTCCACATGCCAATCCATCAATCACAAGAAAATGGCCACCATCATCCTTTCCCCTCCCCAAGCCTTCACTTGTCTAGGCAAAAAACTGTAGTATGTAGAGTCAAGGAGATAGGTCTTTCTGCACTCTAACCTAATCAGAACATACAGGGACGACTGTACCCAGTTATGAATTATTAGAGAAGATTACAGATTTAGAGATGGAAGGGATGGAATCCAGGAAAGCTCAGTGGCTTGTCCAAGATCACACAGGAAGTAAGTAGAAATCAAATAAAATAATAATTGTAAAACACCTACCACAGTGTCTGGTACACAGTAAGGGCCATGGAATTATTTTTATTATTGCTACTGTTGTTATTGTAACTATTATGCTTATTAAAGTTGGGGCTTGAATCAATACTGCCTGATCCAAAATCCTATATCCTTTCCATTGTTCCATGGCTTTTTATAAGGAATGTTGACAAACTTTGGACTACTCAAAAGAAAGCTTTTAAAAAAACAAAACAAAACAAAACTTGCTTTATAAAGACGGGTGTCTCTGAAAAGGTGACTACTTTACAACTCCTAGTCCCAGTCTTTCCTGATAAAATGACAGGGATGGATTAGAGATGATTACTGAGCCTCCTTTTGGCTTTGGCTCCATAAGACCCTCTGATTCTAAATGTCCATCTTTAATTTGTATTGCATTTCTTTGCCATAACAATCAGCTCTATGGGCTTTTCTAAAAAAAATTTGCTGGTCTGAGATCAAATCTTTTCTTTTGTACCTGTACCAAAAAAGGAACTATCACAGTTAATTTCATCTTTCATTCTTTTCCTGAAGTTTTCCAGATACAACAGTGCAAGCTTATCTAATTGATGCCCACATCATGGCTTTAATAGATGAATTGCTAATAGGGATTTCTAACCAGGTTAAATTAATGACATTAAGAGAAAGATTGCCTTCTAATGAGAATCATTGATTTGGAGGCAGATTTTTATAGCTATAGGATGTAGTGTCAAAAAGAATTACAGCATTCTTCCTTAGCTTTACAGTTCTTCCACCAAATGGGGAAAACCCTGTAGAGTGTAGTTTCATCAGGAAATTTCCCCCTAAAACCCACAACCTCCCAGTCTTCGCTATCTTCAGTTCAATAAATTAATTCTAGCTGAGAATTCCAACATAAAACAAGAAGAGCCAGCCAATCATAAGAATCTTTCCCCACATGTAATTGAAAGAATACTGGCCCTGGAAGTGGACACCTACCATTTCTGAGAGCATCACATTCATACTTCCATCCAAGCTTTAGTTTCTTCATCTGCAAAAGAAATAATATTTGTTATCTATACTTCATAAGGTTACTGGTGATGATCAAATGAGATTATATGTTTGAAAGAATTATAATTATACTTTGTCATTGTAAAGCCCCAAATGCACATGATGATAAATTATCATTTACCAAAACAAAACAAAACCCTGAAATCTGATTCATTTCAAAGTTCAGACTCCAAGCAGAAGCCATTCATGAATTATTATGAATTTCAAGTGGCTTATATAGAACATAAGACAAAGCTCGTGGAAGATACTGTGGAACAAAAAAATAGAGCCTTGGCTCTGGAATCATGGAAACTTGAATTAAAATCCCAGGTCTGACATTGACTTCCCAAGTGACCTTGAATAAGTTACTCAGACTCACAGGGCTAGTTTCCCTATCTATAGATAATAATAATTGTAGTGCCTACCTCAAAGAATCATAGATTTTGAAGTGGATAAGACATTAGAGGCCATGCAGTAAAGACCCCATATTTCACAGATGAGAAAACCGAAGCCAAGAATGGTTTTGACTTGTCCAAAATAATGATATAATAAATGACAGAATCCCCTGATTCTAAATCCAGAAGTCTTTCCTCTGTATCATGCTATCTCTTGGGGTTCAAAAGAAAAATATATACGAAATATTTAGCAACCCTTAAGCTGTCCAGTTGTTTTCAGTTATGTCTGGCTCTTCACCCCCATTTGAGATTTTTTTTTGGCAAAGTTACTGTAGCAGTTTGCAATTTCCTTCTCCAGCTCATTTTATAGATGAGGAAACTGAAGTGAACAGGGTTACACAGCTAATAATTGTCTGAGGCCAGATTTGAATCCAGGAAGATAAATCTTTTTGATTTCAGACTTGGTACTCTATCCAATGTAGCACTACCTAGCTGACCCCCTACAAATCTTAAGTCACTATTTAAATGTCACTTGTTTTCCATAGTGGAAAGAACATTTGATCAGGAATCAGAGGAGCTAAGGTGAGATCTCATCTCAGCCATTTTACCTTTATGATCTCGGGCAAGCCAAAATATTCTCTGTAACATGAAAAGGGTGAATTAGATGCTCTCTAAGGTCCATTCCAGCTCTAAATCTATAACTCCATGTTTATTTTTTCTGTATTTCTATCTTCCTATTTGTGCATTCTTTCAAAAATGACATCATTTTTCTGTTAAAAACATCAAAACTTAAAGACGTGTAAAACTTTAGCAGGAACTCATTTTCACTAGAGTAGTAAGTAGCCTGTTTTCTTTTTGTCTCTGGGAAGGATAGAGAGACTTGAAATGTAGCCCTGAAGTCAGCAAATTGATCTGTTCATATATGTGATTCCAAGTATAAATAGATTATACTTAAAATCATTTAATATTAAGTACTGTTGTTTTCCATTGGTGCATCTGTAAGTGGTTTGCAAATGGCCACTCCCAACTATTCAAGATCAATATCAATGCATTCTTGGGCAGTAAATGAGAATGCTTTTTTGGTGCCTTTACTAGTTTTATACACCAAATAGAATGGTGGGCTGTTAAAATAACAAGGCATGGGACTTTTGATATTGCCTGATGGACTTCACTTTAAGTAAATGGGATATATAACAAGACAATGCCATAACAGGTACATTCTGAAGTTAGGTTTCTTTGATTTGGGTTTTTATTTTACTCTATTTGATCCAATCCTAAACTAAAACTTTCATTTCTTGAAATTTGTCATGTCTCTCAACATTCTGAGATAGGGGGAGATGAAGGGGAAGAGATAACAGACTCATATGCTGCACTTCTGGCACTAAGAATTTTAAGCTTTCATAGGATGTGTTGCATATAGAGCTCAAGCTTTTACTTAAATATACTTAGTCGTAATTTCAGGTGAGATCACATAAGACTTGGTCAAGTGATAAAATCTTTTGCCAAAATATGACCTTCTGTTTAAGTTCCTTTTGGTGTGGACCTTATCTTTACTTTCTCATACTCTGTCTTGTATTACATTATGGGATGTGTGTGTGTGTGTGTGCGCACGTACGTGTGTGTGTATGCATGTGTGTATGCGTGCGCACGTACGTGTGTGTATGATCCTTTTTTCCCCATAAAACTATGAGCTCCTTGGGCAAAGGAGATGTATTACCTCCCATCCTAGAATTGCTAAAACTTAAACAGTATCTTGCAGAAAGTAGGACCTTCCTAAATATTTATAATATTTATCAAGTCCACTTTAAAGGTGTCCTTCTGGCATAGTTGGGTATTTATAGATAATAAGCTATATGGGGCTACATATGTGGAAGGGAAAGCATGAACCTTGAACAAACGAAAACCAAACTGAAAGGAAGGCTCAACAGATTCAGCCTTGGTCTTGGAGCCAGGAGTTGTCAATTCAATTAAATAAGAACTGTTCAAATATCTGCTGTGTGTGTGACCTTGTGCTCTGTACTATGGATACATTGATAGTGGCAGCAATGACCCTGTTTTCATGAAGCTTAGCATCTAATGGTTATGTCTTGTGGGTACAGGCATGGAAGTAGGAAGGACAAATAAACAAATAAGCATGATCAAGCAGTGAATGAAGCAAGTACCATGCAGAAGATAGAAATTCCTATTTTTGCTTTTCACTCATGTAAATCCTTTCACCTTTTGGACTTTAGGCAAATCATCTTATCTTTCAATACTCTAAATAATTCTCTAGGACAATACATTGTAGAGAAGGTGCTGATCTGAATTGGTAGATGAAGCTTTCTCCTCTGAGAAGTCCCTGAGAGGAAATTATAGTTTCATTTCCTATTACTATCCTTTCAAAATAAAGATAGTAATATTTTTGCTCCCTACCTTTCAGGGCTGTTGTGAGGATCAAATGAGACACATTATGGATGGGAAAGTACTTTGTAACCATGAAAGCACCCTATAAATGTAAGCTATTGTTATTATTAGCAGAGTGCTATATAACTCCAATTTCTATTTCATTTTTCACATGATAAAATTTCTATCATTTGAGGATAATTCCATTATCCAACCACTTACAACTAGTTTTCCCCCCGATATTCAATCTCATTTTCCTTTTTATTAATTTCATCTCATTAATTCTTGTTAAACCTTTCCAAGACAAATGGAACAATTCCTCTTCTACTTAGTCCAGGGGCACTGGTAGACAAGTTCATAGTGGTCACTGCTAACAATTAAGAGCAATCTACACTGGCAACAATATTGGATTGGTATCTATTTCAGTACTTTAACATAACTGCCATCTACGTATATATGATCTCGATTCCAGGGGAGGCTGAGGTTACAGGGGGATAAGTTGATTGAGTGTCTACACTAGGTTTAGAATTAATATGATGAATTCCTAGAAGCTCCTGTTCTACTAGACTGACTAAGGAAGGGCAAAGTGGTAGGTTCAGGCATCTGTTGATAGTGGGATCAGGCCCACAAGTAGACCCTGCACTTCTAGTTTGCATGTGAAGGGGATACCAAGTAATAATAAGAAGAAGAATCCCTAACTCTGATCCCTTACTTGATATTTCTCCTTTGGAAATTCCTATTTATCTACATGACCTCAGAGTTTAATGCATTTTGAGTCACAAAAAGGATTTCCTTGTCTTTTTCCTAGTGCTCATGAAAGCAGGGTTCACTTTTTTGGGGGAGGAACCCTAAGCAATGTTGCTATACTTCTCAATTCCTGGGCCAAGGGTTGCTGGGGAAAACCCCCAGAAAAAGAGGCAAAAGATGACATTTCTAGTTCTAGCTCTGCTAATAAGCTGACCTTAGGTCAGGATTTCCTTACTGAGGATCAATGTTATCCTCTCTAACCTAAGGTTTAGCATCTCTTCAGCTCCAGAATTAGATGACTGAAGAAGTTTTCCAAAAGAATGCCAAAGGGTAAACATATGCTCTTCAGTGGCTGAGGAGGACAATCATGACTTGATTTTTGCAATCTCAGTTTAGAAAACCCTGTATATAGAGGAGTAGTCCAAGTGCTGGGAGAGTTACAAAGATAATTAAGACAATGTGGTAGAGTAAATCATTGGACTTGTGTTCTGCCAAGACCTGGATTTGAAGTTTGCCTCTGACATGGATAAACTTTCAGGTTGTGAACAAATGACTTACTCTCATCAAATCTCAGTTTTCTCATTTGTTTAAAAAAGATACTATTTGGACTTCCGGCCAAGATGGCGGAGAGGAAATACACTGCTGTTTAACCTCCGTGTTTTTCTCTCACTATCCATTTCATTTCATGCCTCTGAATTAATGCTCGACTGAAAAAAAAAAAAAACATACAATTACTTACCAAGAGAAACCATCCTTGAGACTCGTCAAGAAAGGTCTATTTTTGCGTGAGGGCGGGGACGGTATTTAAATCGGAAGCAGTCTGCGGGCAGCAGCTGCAGCGAGAGCACAGATAGCAGCTCAGAGTCTAGTAGAGCGGAGAGGGGGTGGGGCATGATCGCAGCCGTCTCTGCGGGGAGAGCTTTGCTACAGGATTAGATACTTTGCTCCGGCAGCAAGTCAGCAGCCCAGCAGAGAAGCTAAAAACACCGGGGGTGAAGAATACAACCCCAAACAGCTGGAGTCTCTCGGGACTTGGCCACCCCTCCCCCACAGTGTCTCAGAGCGCTCGGATCTCAGAGCGCAGGCGCCATAGCACAGTAGGACCCGTGCCTCACGACTACCCTGCCCCTCCCCCAAAGAAAGCAGCCTCCATTCAAGGGTTTTTTTTCTTCTGTTTGTTTGATAGTTTGTCTTTGATTATTAGACAGAATGAGCAAGAAACTGAAAAAGAATTTAACCCGTGACAGCTTCTATACAGATAAACAGCAGACTCCAAATCCTGAGGAGACTAAAAACAAACAGTCCCCAGGTGAATCCCTAAAGGAGGAGATCATATGTTCCTCAGCACAGATGAATCTCATGGAGGAAATTAAAAAGGCTCTCACAAGGGAGCTAGAAGAAAAATGGGGAAAGAAGAGGGAGGCTTTGCAAAAGGAGAGGGAGACTTGGCAAAAGCAGAGTGAGGCTCTGCAAAAGGAGAGGGAGGCTTGGCAAAAGAGCCTGGAGAAGTCAGTTAAAGAGAGAGTGGATAAAGAAACCAAATCCTTGAAAAATAGGATTGGTGAACTGGAAAACAAAATTGGCGAAATGGAAAAAAATTCCACAGAACAAAAGAACTCAATTGGACAATTAGAAAAAGATCTTAAAAAAGTGAGTGAAGAAAATACCTCACTGAAAATCAGGGTCGAACAATTGGAATTGAATGACTCGAGGAGACAAGAAGAATCAGTCAAGCAAATCCAAAAAAAATCAAACAATGGAAAAGAATGTGAAATACCTTCTGGGGAAGACAACAGACCTGGAAAACAGATCCAGGAGAGACAACCTGAGAATCATCGGACTTCCAGAAAAGTATGATGAAAAAAGAGCCTGGACACTATTTTCCAGTAAATTATCAAAGAGAACTGCCCAGAAGTCATAGAAACAGAGGGTAAAATAGACATTGAAAGAATTCATCGATCCCCTACTGAAAGGGATCCTAAAATCAAAACACCAAGGAATATAGTGGCCAAATGCCAGAACCCTCAGACGAAGGAAAAAATATTGCAAGCGGCTAGAAAAACCCAATTCAAGTATCAAGGAGCCACAATAAGGATCACCCAGGATCTGGCAGCATCCACATTAAAGGATCGAAGGGCCTGGAATATGATATTCCGAAAGGCTAAGGAACTTGGTATGCAACCAAAAATAACTTACCCAGCGAGATTGAGCATCTTTTTCCAGGGAAGAAGATGGACATTCAACGAAATAAGCGAATTTCATCTATTTCTGATGAAAAAGCCAGAACTTAACAAAAAATTTGATCTACAAGCACAGAACTCAAGAGAAATCTAAAAAGGTAAAGATTAATCTTGGGAACTATATTTCGGCTGTAAAGATGTATAAAGAATACATGTATACCTTGTTCTAGAAACTAGATGTGGAAAGGACATTGTACTAGAAAAAAGGAAAGTGGGGGTACTACATTTCATGAAGAGGCAAAGAAAACCTAGTATATCTGAGAGAAAGAATGGAGGGGGATGAAAATAGTGAGTATTTTACTGCTTTCAGAATTGGCATTAAGAGAAGAATTTTAGACATATTCAATCTATGGTGAAACTTCTCCCACCTCATTGAAAAGTGAGAAGGGAAAAGTGAAAATGGAAGGAATAAGCTAAGAGGAAGGGAATACGGTAACTGGGAGGGAAAGGGGTAAGTTGGGGGGGGAACTCTAAGGGAGGGGAGGGATACTAAAAAAGGGAGGGCTGTGAGAAGCAAGTGGTGCTCACAAGCTTAATACTGGGAAGGGGGGTAAGGGAGTAAGAAGGGAGAAAAGCATAAACCGGGGTTAACAAGATGGCAAGTAATACAGAATTGGTCATTTTAACCATAAATATGAACGGGGTAAACTCCCCCATAAAGAGGAAGCGGTTAGCAGAATGGATTAAAAGCCAGAATCCTACAATATGTTGTTTACAGGAAACACACCTGAAGCGGGGTGATACATTTAGGTTAAAGGTAAAAGGTTGGAGCAAAATCTACTATGCTTCAGGTGAAGCCAAAAAAGCAGGAGTAGCCATCCTGATCTCAGATCAAGCTAAAGCAAAAATTGATCTAATCAAAAGAGATAAGGAAGGGCACTATATCTTGCTAAAGGTAGAATGAATAATGAAGAAGTATCTATATTAAACATATATGCACCAAGTAGTGTAGTATCTAAATTCTTAAAAGAGAAATTAAGAGAGCTGCAAGAAGAAATAGACAGTAAAACTATAATAGTGGGAGATCTCAACCTTGCACTCTCAGAATTAGATAAATCAAACCACAAAATAAATAAGAAAGAAGTCAAAGAGATAAATAGAATACTAGAAAAATTAGATATGATAGATCTCTGGAGAAAATGTAATGGGGACAGAAAGGAGTACACCTTCTTTTCAGCAGTTCATGGAACTTATACAAAAATTGACCATATATTAGGACATAAAAACCTCAAACTCAAATGCAGTAAGGCAGAAATAGTGAATGCATCCTTTTCAGACCATGATGCATTGAAAATTACATTCAATAAAAAGCCACAGGAAAGTAGACCAAAAAATAATTGGAAACTAAATAATCTCATACTAAAGAATGATTGGGTGAAACAGCAAATTATAGACATAATTAATAACTTCATCCAAGAAAACGATAATAATGAGACATCATACCAAAATGTATGGGATGCAGCCAAAGCGGTAATAAGGGGAAATCTCATATCTCTAGAGGCTTATTTGTATAAAATAGAGAAAGAGAAGGTCAATGAATTGGGCTTGCAACTAAAAATGCTAGAAAAGGAACAAATTAAAAACCCCCAATCAAACACTAAACTTGAAATTCAAAAAATAAAAGGAGAGATCAATAAAATTGAAAGTAAAAAAACTATTGAATTAATTAATAAAACTAAGAGTTGGTTCTATGAAAAAACCAACAAAATAGACAAACCCTTAGTAAATCTGATTTAAAAAAGGAAAGAGGAAAATCAAATTGTTAGTCTTAAAAATGAAAAGGGAGAACTCACCACTAACAAAGAGGAAATTAGAGCAATAATTAGGAGTTACTTTGCCCAACTTTATGCCAATAAATTCGACAACTTAAATGAAATAGAAGAATACCTCCAAAAATATAACTTGCCTTAACTAACAGAGGAAGAAGTAAATATCCTAAACACTCCTATCTCAGAAAAAGAAATAGAACAAACTATCAATCAACTCCCTAAGAAAAAAACCCCAGGACCAGATGGATTTACATCTGAATTCTATCAAACATTTAAAGATCAATTAACTCCAATGCTAAATAAACTATTTGAAGAAGTAGGGATTGAAGGAGTCCTACCAAACTCCTTTTATGACACAGATATGGTACTGATACCTAAACCAGGTAGGCTGAAAACAGAGAAAGAAAATTATAGACCAATCTCCCTAATGAATATTGATGCTAAAATCTTAAATAAAACATTAGCAAAAAGATTACAGAAAATTGTCACCAGGATAATACACTATGACCAAGTAGGATTTATACCAGGAATGCAGGGCTGGTTCAATATTAGGAAAACTATTAACATAATTGACTATATCAACAACCAACCAAACAAAAACCATATGATCATCTCAATAGATGCAGAAAAAGCATTTGATAAAATCCAACAGCCATTCCTAATAAAAACACTTGAGAGCATAGGAATAAAAGGACTTTTCCTTAAAATAGTTAGGAGCATATATTTTAAACCTTCAGTAAGCATCATATGCAATGGGGAAAAACTGGAACCTTTCCCGGTAAGATCTGGAGTGAAGCAAGGTTGCCCACTATCACCATTATTATTCAATATTGTATTAGAAACACTAGCCTCTGCAACAAGAGTCGAGAAAGAGATTAAAGGAATTAGAGTAGGCAATGAGGAAACCAAACTATCACTCTTTGCAGATGATATGATGGTATACCTAGAAAACCCAGAGATTCTACTAAAAAGCTATTAGAAATAATTCATAATTTTAGCAAAGTAGCAGGATACAAAATAAATCCCCATAAATCCTCAGCATTCTTATACACCACCAACAAAATCCAAGAGCAAGAGATACAAAGAGAAATTCCATTCAAAATAACTGTTGATAGCATAAAATATTTGGGAATCTACCTACCAAAGGAAAGTCAGGAATTATATGAGCAAAATTACAAAAAAGTTTTCACACAAATAAAGTCAGACTTAAATAATTGGAAAAATATTAAGTGCTCTTGGATAGGCCGAGCAAATATAATAAAGATGACAATACTCCCTAAACTAATCTATTTATTTAGTGCTATACCAATCAGACTTCCAAGAAAATATTTTAATGATTTAGAAAAAATAACAACAAAATTCATATGGAACAATAAAAAGTCGAGAATCTCAAGGGAATTAATGAAAAAAAAATCAAATGAAGGTGGTCTAGCTGTACCTGATCTAAAATTATATTATAAAGCAGCAGTCACCAAAACCATCTGGTATTGGCTTAGAAATAGATTAGTTGATCAGTGGAAAAGGTTAGGTTCACAAGACAGAATAGTCAACTATAGCAATCTAGTGTTTGACAAACCCAAAGATTCTAACTTTTGGGATAAGATTTCATTATTTGATAAAAACTGCTGGGATAACTGGAAATTAGTATGGCAGAAATTAGGCAAGGACCCACACTTAACACCACATACCAAGATAAGATCAAAATGGGTCCATGACCTAGGCATAAAGAACGAGATTATAAATAAATTAGAGGAACATAGGATAGTTTATCTCTCAGACTTGTGGAGGATAAAGAAATTTGTGACCAAAGATGAACTAGAGACCATTACTGATCACAAAATAGAAAATTTTGATTATATCAAATTAAAAATCCTTTGTACAAACAGAACGAATGCAAACAAGATTACTAGGGAAGCAACAAACTGGAAAAACAGCTTTACAATTAAAGGTTCTGATAAAGGCCTCATTTCCAAAATATATAGAGAACTGACTCAAATTTATAAAAAATCAAGCCATTCTCCAATTGATAATGGTCAAAGGATATGAACAGACAATTTTCAGATGAAGAAATTGAAACTATTACCACTCACATGAAAGAGTGTTCCAAATCACTATTGATCAGAGAAATGCAAATTAAGACAACTCTGAGATATCACTACACACCTGTCAGATTGGCTAAGATGACAGGAAAAAATAATGATGAATGTTGGAGGGGATGCGGGAAAACGGGGACACTAATGCATTGTTGGTGGAGTTGTGAACGAATTCAACCATTCTGGAGAGCGATCTGGAATTATGCCCAAAAAGTTATCAAACTGTGCATACCCTTTGATCCAGCAGTGTTTCTATTGGGCTTATACCCCAAAGAGATACTAAAGAAGGGAAAGGGACCTGTATGTGCCAAAATGTTTGTAGCAGCCCTGTTTGTAGTGGCTAGAAACTGGAAAATGAATGGATGCCCATCAATTGGAGAATGGCTGGGTAAAGTGTGGTATATAAATGTTATGGAATATTATTGCTTTGTAAGGAATGACCAGCAGGATGAATACAGAGAGGCTTGGAGAGACCTACATGGACTGATGCTAAGTGAGATGTGCAGAACTAGGAGATCATTATACACTTCGACAACGATATTGTATGAGGATGTATTCTGATGGAAGTGGATTTCTCTGACAAAGAGACTTAACTGAGTTTCATTGGATAAATGATGGACAGAAACAGCTACACCCAAAGAAGGAATACTGGGAAATGAATGTGAACTATTTGATTTTTGATTTTCTTCCCGAGTTATTTTTACCTTCTGAATCCAATTCTCCCTGTGCAGTGGGAGAACTGTTCGGTTCTGCAAATATGTATTGTATCTAGGATATACTGCAACATATTTAACATATATAGGACTGCTTGCCATCTTGGGGGGGGGGAGGAGGAAGGGAGGGGAAAAAACGAAACATAAGTGATTGCAAGGGATAATGCTGTGTAAAAATTATCCTGGCATGGATTCTGTCAATACAAAGTTATTATTAAATAAAATTAAATTTAAAAAAAGATACTATTTATCATGTAAGGATGATTTGAGGGAACAAATGAGATAATATTGTATAATGTTTCACAGTCCTTAATGTGCTATATAAATGTCAATTATTATCAAGACATAGTTCCTGTACTTATGTGAACTGCTTAGCACAGTATTGGACCCATAGAAGATGTCACATAAGCACTTGCTTTTCTCCCCTTCCCTTCATAGAGCTTCCAGTCTAATGGTAGAGAGAGCGAGGTACAACAATAACTAGATTATTAAAGAGAACAGGATCAATACTTAGTAATTGTCCAAAGGTCTAACCAGGGAGCAAGGAGCTTATAGAACCATTATTTTTGCCATTAGCAAAGTAGGGCCTTGCTCTAGTATGCTCATCTTTGTTGAAATTAATGCACAGAATTAATCTAGTTGAATTATCCATTTAATTAGTTGTCTATTAAAATTTTATATGGGAATGAATCATAGTGTTCATTCTAAACAAAGCAGAGGTATATTCCATTGAAATATATGATCCCTGCCTTAACTCAGTGGCTCCTTTCTATTGTGCTGTCCAGTAGAAATTTGTCAGTATGAAACAACGTTCTCACATTTGGAATAAACAATTTCATAGAGGAGGAGAAATGAGGGGAGGAAAAATGTGGGAGAGGGAAAATTGCTTTCTCTTCTTAGCTTTTTGTATATGGACAGTCTTCATGAATATTTCAATTTCCTGAGGGATGACACATCAGAGACATAGGTTAACATGGCAAAGAAGAAATAACAGATAATTAAGAAGATGGAGAACTTTGTGAGTCTGCCATCAGTTTTGTGTTTAGAAATTCTGGCAAATTTATGTCTAAGTCATGAGAGATAAATCCTTTTAACTGCTTATTCAGTGTTGCTGGTTATTTGGGGCTTGGTGAGGGCAGCAGTCCTGAATGTTGACTTCACAGACAACCTAGTCCTGTTGATCTTTCTGCTAGCTTCTCTTTGCCAGTCCTCCTTGTACCTGTCTTGAAGCAGAACCAAGATACATAAAGAGAAACTTGCTAGAATGGAGTTCCAGCAATGGAATGAACTGCCACATGTTGTGTTTACTCCACAAGTGAGAACTCTTCATGCTAACAAATTTGCACTGAATAGCACAATATAAAAGAGCCCTTGACTTAACTGAGGCAGAGATCATACATTTTAACAGAATATCCCCCGGCTTTGCTCAGAATGAATACTGTGATCACAGATTACAAATGTAAAGAGAGCTAAAAAGTATCTTGGAGGCCACACAGTCCTCATTTTACAGATGAGAAAACCTAGGCCCATGGTAATGAAGTGGCTAGTCTGAGGTCTCACGGCAACAGAAGAAAGAGAAAGAATCTCAGGTTCCCTGATGCTTCCATTATGCTGTCTTCCAATGTAGTGAGTTCCCAGTTACTACAAGTGTTTAAACAGTAGCTGCATACCCATGTGCCAGTAATTCTGCCTAGCTGACTTTCTGTCTTGGGAAGATAGTTGAGCTAGATGGCCTACAAGTGTTCCCTGTCATGCAAACACAAGTATAAGAAAGAAACATCAGTGAAAACAGGGAGCTGTCCAGTGCTGAAACTTCATTCAGAAGAAAAAGTGAGTTGAAATTGGCCCTCAAAATTGAGGCTTCAGAGTAAGTCGGCCGAGTCATGTTGTTGAGTGAGTTGAATAAAGAGGGTATACGTCCGCATGAGCTTGAATCTCCTTTGATGATTGGTGTCTTTAAAAGCTGATCTTGATTATATTTTCCTGTTTTTACCATCAGTCCCCATTCTCCAGAATTCTTTTTCAGATCTTCACCCAATACCTTATTGCTCTGGAAGAACTTCTGTTTTTCTTCCCTCATCAAACTGTAATTTATGTCTACCTTTTCTATATTTCTGTTTCAGGAAAGGCTCAGCAATTATGCTTCAGTTCCCTCCCCTGTTCTCTTTTCTGGAACTTTTCTTCCAAAGCTTCACATGTATGTAACATCATTCTCCCATGCTCCATCCAGGAGCCAGGAACCATGAACAATTCCATTCTGCACCGTCCCTTCATGGGATACATTAGCATAATGCTCTGTGATGCAGCTAATATCCCCCTAACCAAAGAAACCCAACCTAACCATCGTTCACCTAGATGCCCTCTATTCCTCATTAGAATTGTAAGCTCCTTCAAGTCAGGGACTTCTTTGGTTTCTGAGTTGGTAATTTTGCCACTTAACATAGTTTAGCATATAACAAGTACTCCACAGTTTTTTTCCTTCATTCATTCACTCACTGCCTCATTACTTTTGGCTCTCTGGGCCTGGCTGGTTGTAAGGTGTCAAATAAATGTCTCTTAATTGATTAATCTGAATCTCATCACCGTAACAGTGCCAATCCATACTCCTTTTCTAATTCATAAACAATTCCTCTTTTGTACCTACTTGTCATTGCCCCACCTACACTGCTCACTGACCCTTTTGGTTCAAATGATTCGCTTCTTTTTCCTAGCCCTAACTACTGGAGACGTCACTGCTACAAACTGTGCTATATACATCAAGCCCTGTGGGCCTGTGTGCATCAAAGTCTGTGCTAGGGAAGGAATTTAGCCAAAGTCCTTGTTTACCATCGAAGGTTTAGGAAAATTGTACATAAAAGGTCATTTCCATTGAAATATCGAATGATGGGGCATTAGGTGGTGCAGTGGATAGAGTGTTAGCCCTAGAGTCAAGAGGACTAGAGTTCAAATCCAGCCTCAGACATTTGACATGAACAAGCTGTGTGACCCTAGGCAAGTCTCAACTCCAACTGCTTCATCCATTCTCCAAACTGAATGATTCTCTGATCTATAAATATATTTAAAACTTCCTGTTACAAAGAGATTTTCAGATTTTATCCACATTGATCATTATTTAGTATCTGACCTCTTGAAGAGAAGATAATAGTAATAGTAAATATTTATATAGTACTTATTAAGTGCCAGGCACTATGCTAAGCACTTCATAATTTTCTAATCGGTGCTATTATTGTCTCCGTTTTACAGATGAAGAAACTGGGGCAAACAGAGATAAAGCAACTTATTTAGGGTTCCATAGCTAGTAAGTGTCTGAGGCCAAATTTGTATTTGGGTCTTCCTGACTCCTGGCTGAGAGATTTATTGACTCTACCTCCTAGTTGACCAGAAGTTTATATTTGTTAATCAGAGATGAAAAAGTATTTATTTCTTTTTCATGTTTAGGGATAACTGATAAAACGCACTAAATACAGATGATGCCCACCAAGATACCATCTCATTACAATTCCCTCTAAGGATTGATTGAAAGAACTGGACATGAAATGACTTGGGTGGGAGAGGGGATGATAACTGTCACAAAGTATTTTGAAGGCTATCATTTGGAAAAGGGAGGTACTAGACTTGTTCTGCTTGTTCCCAGAGAGCAGAATTAGGAGAAAGAGGTGGAGATTGTACTTAGGTAGCTTCTTGTCAGGGTTGTTATCCAAGACCAGTATCTCTTAGGTTTTTGGGTTGGACTGGATGTCTCTTTTAGCTCTTGGAATCTATGATTTCCTAACTCCTCAGAGAACATTTTGAGAAGCATGTTCAGACACCTCATTTCCTACCCCTTGTCACCCACTCTTTTTGAAGCTCTATGACAAGGAGATTCTGCCGTAGATGGCATCATTGCCAAGGACATCCCTTCATCACTTTTAACTAATTCAGTCTCTGTCACATGAGGGTAGACTGAGATTCAAAAATACACTTAATTGCAATTTCTCTTTAAAAACATCAGACAGTAAGCAACCATCTGTGTCCAGAAAACCCTGGCACTTTGCTTTTGGGAGTTAATTCGAAACATGTGGTGTTTATATTTTGGGGTAGATTTCACATAGTTGCAATCTTGTGTTTTATTGATGAACATTAAATTGCCAATTCTCAAAAGAAGGCATTTGGGGTTTGGCTTGGGATATTTAATCTTTGTCATGTCAAATGAGATGTGATGTAAGACTGAGGCAGCATAAGCACGTGGGTCTGTCTCTGGTGATGATGAGAACTGGATGCACACCAGACAGACTGTGTACTAGCCCAGCTTGACCTTTCTCTAGTTCATGGTGCCATTTGTGAAGTGCTACCATCTGTCTTAAACTGAAGGGAATCTCAGAGGCTCTAGGGATGACTTTGGAGACTTCATTCCTTGTTCTAAACAGTTACCTTTAGATTCAAGAATTTTGATTAATTAGGGCATTTCATAAGATCTTGGCCTACTGGGAAGAGTTTTTGAGGAGAATAGTAATTTGGTCCAGTGTTCTCACCCTTTCCTGCCAATCAAGACCAAGCATTATCTATCCCATAGTAGTTAAAAACTTCCTAAGGGTACTTAAAATGCCTTTTGCTACTGGAGTTCTATGACTTTCCATTGCTAATGAGGGCTCGAATAAGTCCAATGAACCTTTATGTGTGCCTTGGATGCTCCCAGTCCTAAATTCTAAAACCCAATGTGGAATTTGGGAAGTCCTAACAACTTGGTAAAACCCCAAAAGAGAATGCTTGAGTTCACATTATGAGAGAGAGCCTATTATTTTATTCATATGAAGTTGGATTTAGTACTGAGTTCTTGTGAGAAAAGAACACTGCACAAAAGAACAGGAAATGCTGTTTATCTGTATATGTATACATTTATTCATGTATGTATATCTGTGTATATATGCACATTTCTATCTGTGCACGCAGATGTGTGTATAATATATATGTATACTGACCTCATTTTTCAACTGGGAGATTGTATAATCTCCCGATTGTCAATTAAGCTGCCTTTCTAAAATCCATAGAGATCAAGTTCAATTTTCTCATTTTGGAGAAGAAAAAACTGACTCTCATTCCTCTAGTCACCATCCTATCCTAGGTTCTCATGACCTTTCCACTGGAGTATTATAACAATCTCTTTCATTGCCTATCTCATTCTAGGCTCCCCTCTCTCTAATCTCTCCTTTATACAAGTGAGAAATTCATTGGTCTAATATACAGCTTTAATACTGTCACACCCAAGTTTACAACTATCTGATGGTTCCCCATTGCCTGATCATTCAAGACCCAACTTTTTATCTGACATTCAAAGCTCTTTTATAACATGCCTCCACTCGCTCACATTTTTATTCTGTATATCCTCTGTTCCAAGAAAAAGAGAGTACTTAGCTGTTTTTAATCGTGCCCTTTGTTTTCCCACCTGAATACCTCCTCTTATGACTTCTCATTTCCCCCCTAGACATGTCATTTATCTTTCCAGGCCTAGCTAAAATCCTAATTTCTTTTTGAAGTTTTCCTTTATCCTTCCCCCACCCCTACCACTGCTCCCCAAAATGATTCTTTTCTCATTTGATCTCATAGAACTTTGCTCTCCTTTACGAGAGTCATTATGACAAACTAATGAGTTTGGAGTCAAGAAGACCTAGGTGCAAATAAGGCCCCTAATTTGTAATACTCATGTGCTTATGGACAAGGTACTTGACATTTCTGGGATTCAGTTAGCTTTGAGACACCCTATATAAATCTCAGTGGTTCATTTCTGAATAACTCCTAATTTCTATAACACTTGTCCCTCTACATGCTTTACAAATTCTACCAGCTTTTAAGATTTGCTGAGGGACAGCAAGCCTTATTTATCTCACATACCTTGATATAGACTGCTTAGACTGTCCCCCTTTTAGCCCAAGACACGGGAGGGATAGTGTAGCTAGAGATAAAGTGACGGATCAATGTATATGAATGCAACTTCTAACTTAGAAATTCAAGAAGGAGCATCAGAGTTCATTTAGACCAACTGTTTGATTTTACACAGAAAGACACCTAAGGCAGAGAATCTCAGTCATTATGGGATTAAGTTGTATGCCTATGATTTGAATTCAAATCTTCTAGCTGCAAATCCATTTCTCTGTCTAGCCGCTACACCACACAGACTCCAAAGGAATTCTATCAAGCTTTGCATTTAGGCTTATCTGGCTTACACTTGCTTGGTTTATTCGAACCAAGGGTTCAAGGGAACCTGGGGACTACTCATCCTAGATTGGTACACTCATTAGAAAATCTGGCTTCTTTGTTAATCTCAGGATAAAAACCAGCCTGTCCTGCAGATCATCCAGAATCTGTTTACTGGCTGGATAGGGCAAGTTCTTTGGTTCACAGATATATTATACAGCTTCATTTTCCCAAACCAGACCAACATAGTAAGTAAGCTAAGATGGTAGTAAGGTAAGCAAATACGTTTTGTTTCTATCTCGTATGTGTAAACGGATTGATCGTTATTCATAAACCTTCTAGTTAGGTTAACAATATAAGGCTTTTGTCTCCATTCCTTCAATTTTTAAATTGAATTTCTAAATTGATTATTACACACTCAAGAACCTTCACTAGGTTCTTAACACGTTAGCTGAATGAAATCTAGAGTTGCTTTGCAAAGATTGCTAAGCAAGTCCAATGTTATTTCAACCATACTGCTCAATCTCTTGGTTCATGGGTCCCTTTCTAGGACACTTTCATTTCTTCATCATGTTCTGTAATTGATGTCTTTTTATATATATATATATACCACAATTAAAGTCACTGCTGTGGCAGAAATGGAAGAGACATGAAGAATTAATTTCTCTAAATATTTCAAGAATACTTTATTGCTAAATTATTTTTTTCTAGGCCAAATAATTAATTCCTTTCACTATTCCTGAAAAGTACTCACTTTTCCATCTTTAATCTTGTCAATTGATTTCCTTTAGATTTTTCTGGAAGTTCCTCATTTCCCTTCTTAGCTAAGGAATCCCAAAGGAAACTAGAGTTTGTTAATGTCCTATCAAATGATACCATTTGATGAGTTATTTCTACATATCTGGTAAACCAAGAAAAGGTAAAATAGCCATGTCCCATATGAAGGAAAAATGTGAAGGTCTGAGATTAAATCCATCAATTTAGTTACACGATGGGATGAGCTTAACTTCAAAGGACTGAACATTTAACTCTTCATTTCTATTGGAGATGGGTGATGTCAGGCATAGCCACTATAAAACACTGCAAAACACAAGTGTGCGGAAAAGTGGAATAAAAGATATCATCAGAGAAAGTTGGGAGAGAGAGAAGAAGGGAGGGAAGGAAGGGAGGGAGGGAGAGAGGGAAGGAGAGAGATAGAGAGAAAGAGAGAGGGGGGGGGAGAGAGAGAAAGAAAGAGAGAGGGGAGGGAGAAAGAAAGAGAGAAAGAGAGGGAGAGAGAGAGAGAGAGAGAGAGAGAGAGAGAGAGAGAGAGAGAGAGAGAGCACACTAATTGGTAAACAATTTATGTGATCCACTACATCCCTCTTTTGTTACTAGAACTACCAGAAAACTCCCAGAACATTCAGTGTATTCTCTGTGGAATGGAACATTAATGATTAAGAGAAAACATGAGAAAGAGCTATAGAGGATAAGCAGGCAGGGAAAGGATATGATTTGCATCTCTGAAGGTAGTACCCACATTACCAGGATAACAAATTTAACCAAGTATTGAGTTATGCTGAAATTCTCAAAAGTTATATGCCACTTCGGGGCATCAGGGCATCCATGATCCCACTGAAGTGTTTACTTCCTCTACTTGCATAGCTCAGAGCCTATCTATGTTTTCCCATTACATTCAATTTTCACCAAGGTCCTCTCATAAATCCACCACACATAATCTATCCAACACATTACCTTCCTCTGGTTACTGTTTTTTATTTCATTTCATCATGGGGGGGGGGGGAGAGAAGAAGACTTTGATCATCTAATGTCTCTTCCTCATTTTTGAAATGACCAGCCCACCTTTTTTCTAGTCATATAAATCCTAAATGATCCATTTTAGGGTGCTTCTTGCATGGCAGTCATTAATAATATTCTGCCACTTACTTATATCCAGCCTTCCATTACCTTTAGGGTTAGCTCAGATTGGATTCTTTAGAAATCATAGCAGGCTATGTTTCACAGCCATAGCTCAACACTAGTATGACATTAATATTGGGTGCTGGTATCAGGGAATAGCACAGGAACAGTTCAGGATAGTTTGAAGTACTGTGTAATTTCTCAGCTATGATTCAGTCTGTTACACTTAGGGGGGAAATCCTCTTTTCAAAATCACTTTCTATATCAGTTGAAAAAAATGGAGGACAGAACATATTTGCTCAAAAACAGGTTTCCATTTTAATTTCGTTTACATTTAAATTGGTATATATTTCCGTGCATGCATATGTGTGAATTAGAGTAGAATTATTCTCTTCTCACACATTGGATAGGATCTAGCATAACTGATGTGTTTCTGTATTTATGTGTCAACATTCTTTATTTGGCTTTCAGAGAGTTCCTATGTGGTTAGGAATGCTGGTCTGATAGCATATTTGAATGAAATCCAATTAATCTGGATTTACATTGAAAATATCCTCCTTGAACTGTTTGGTTCTGCAAATATGTATTATATCTAGGATATACTGCAATATATTTAACATATATAGGACTGCTTGCCATCTTGGGGGGGGGTGGAGGAGGGAGGGGAAAAAAACGAAACATAAGCGAGTGCAAGGGATAATGTTGTAAAAAATTACCCTGGCATGGATTCTGTCAATACAAAGTTATTATTAAATAAAATAAAATTAAAAAAAAAAGAAAATATCCTCCTCTCGGACAGCTCCTACCTACAAGAACGGCTCAGAAGAAATGGCTAAGTTTCTTAAAGCTCTTATTGTTTATTCTGCACAGCTTACATAAAACAGAAAGTTGCTCACTTAAAAGAATGTGAGCCCCAATTTTTTTAAAAAAATGAAATCCTTAGTTACAGAGTTTTCTAAAGGAAGAAGAGTCCTTGTGTCATCTCAAACTCAATATGTTGTCTAGAAGCCAAAACATCTAGTAGATCCCCTTATCTAAGGTTAAAATAGTTGAGCACACCCTTTCTGAAATGTATCCTGCCTCTGGCTAAATTTGGGATTAGACTTGTTCAGGTTTGTCCTAAAGAGAGAAATAAGAATGGATAGATGAAAGCTACAGAAGATAGATTTCACCTTGATGTAAAGAAAAACTTCCTAATAATTAGAGCTATCCCCAAATAGAAAGGGCTGTCCCAGGAAGCTGCCCTGGGTTTCCCCATACTAGAAGTTTTCAAGCCAAGATCAGATGACAACCTGTCAAGGACATTGTAAAGAAGATCCTTGGTTGGACTAGATATCCTCTGAAGTCCCTTCTAATGCTGAGATTCTGTGCTATTGTCAATTCAGAGAAAAGGAAAAAGGGGTGTACCCTTGAATAACCCAGTTATTTAACTGCTGGTGCCATGGAAAGAACAATCGATTTGGAGTCAGTGGACCTAGATTTTTGCTATTTATCACTGAAGTTAACCTCCCTGGGCTTCAGCTTCCTCATTTGTAAAATAAGAAAGTAGGAATAGAGATCTATAAAGTACATTTCATTACCCTATTACCCTGGGTAGGTCACAATCGCACATTTAAAGTCTTTGTTATCCAAATGTTCATGACTCTTGTGTGATCAAAAGCAATGTACAATGGTACTTTTATGGTACAAATCCACAGAAGGATAAACAAATTATCTGGTGAATTCTGGACATGACAACAAATTATCTGGTTAAGTTATACTCTCAGGACTTCATTGGGATATGATAAAGACAGAAATAAGACAAGAAAGGTGGGATACTAAATAGTGAATTACCATTGTAACTTTCTCTAGTCTTGATTTTTTTTACCTTTAGTAACAAATTCCTTTTTAAAAAAAGACCCAAAGGACTGTGGAGAATGAAAACTATCCAACTAAAAACAAAGTCCTTTAAAAAAGACCCAAAGGATTCTGGAGAACAAAAACGATCCAAATGTTTTTCTTAATATTTGTAAATTATTGCACTTGTTTCTGAGTTTTCGAAGCCATTATTTCATAAACAAAAGAAGAAAATCAAACAGCAAGGTAAGTTATTGACTATCTAGGGTTTAGTTATTTTGTGTTATTAGGTTACGCGGTAGAACTAGACAATTGTTTCTGATTCATGTTTATGTTTTTGTATGGATTTTACAGTCTTTGTATCCTCAATACTTAGTATAGTGTCTGGCACACAGCAGTCAATTAATAAATGCTTGTTGATTTGACAATTACAAATTAAAGTAACTCTGTAATGAATTCAGAATTTTAAATGACACTTCATGATCAACTCTTCTTGATGACAAAATGATTTCCACTGAAATGTTTTTGAATCAGGTCAAATCCATCTGCAAAAAGCGATTTTGGATAGAACAGGAAAGCATCCAGAAAGCAACTCAATTACAAAAGAGTATAGTATTCATTCACAAAGCAGCTACTTAAGATTCGAGTGACTATTTACTATAAAAAAGGTTAATATTTTCTCCCAAGATATAACAGTACTCTTCGGTGACTCAACTTTTGCTGTCAAGTTGTTTTTTAGTCAGTTCCGACTCTTCGTGACCCCATTTGGGTTTTCTTGGCAAAGATACTGAGGGTGTTTGGACATTTCTTTCTCCAGCTCATTCTACTGATGAGGAAACTGAGGCAAAAAGGCCTAAGAGACTTGCCCAGAGTCACAAGGCTAATGTCTGTGGCTGGATTTGAACTCGGGTCCTCCTGACTTTAAGTTCAGTGCTTTATCCACCACCCCACTAGCTGCCTCGTCTGTGACTCAGATGCAACAGGATTAAGGACCAATCATGCCATTGTCACAATGCTCTCAGCAACACTGAGTGAAGCAGCCACATGAAATAAGGTTGAAGTTTTTGCTTTGCTCTTCGTTTCTGGAGAACCTAACACAGGGTCTGCCACAGGGTAGATGCTTGTTGATTGATTGGCCCATCCTGTCAAATCCTCATCTAAATCTCCCACAGGGAGATTCATAGAATGTGTCAGGAGGGGTTTCCTCTTGTTTCTTTGATATCGCATCAATACAGTAGAATGTGCAGCTTGTTCATCAGTTGTCAGATCTCCTCCCCCCGCCACCCCCTGTCTCTCACCAGAGAAAACAGTTTTCTAAAAAAGGAACGCAAGCTTCACTAACCTTGTTGTTGGGGGTGGGGAGCTAAGAATGCTTCAGAGATACAGTCAGTTGGGTTAAGACCTCGTTCCCTGTGATCCTTGACCTGATGCCACCTGGATAGCTCACAACTTCATAACTACTACCACAAGCAAGACCACTTCATTATTTTTCTCCTCTTCTCTTTCCCCATCTGTGTTTTGTCTGCCTGTCTAATTGAGATGGAAGTATTCTCGGGGGCACTGGCAATGCCTCTAAACAAAGTATTCTGTTCATATGGAAAACTATTAAATAACATTACAATTACTAGTCGGAAAGAATCAACAACTCGCTTTTGAAGTCCATCAGGAGATGATATTTATTATGAAAATCATAGAAGTAATTAGTTCTTGCTTTATTAGGAAACCACGCGGGTTCTCCATGACAGAAAAGTCCTTTCCCTAATTAATATCAAACACCCTGACACTGCAGAGAAAAGTCCTCATTTATTGTCTGAGATTAAGTTGAAGCTGATTTGATGGGGAGGGGGGAGGAAGAGGAATTGAGGGGGGATTAAGAACAGACATCATTTTCCCTTCCAGAAGAATTTGAAAATCAGCAAAGTGTAAGATCAATTACTGGGTTTTAAAGATATTAGATAAAATGTATGTTAGTGAATTGAATAAATAAAATAAAAACACCATCAATTAACCCAGTCACGAGTCCACTTTGAGTTTCTTGTCTATTAGATTGATTTCCTTTCCAGAGTTGTAACTATCTCCTTTTGAAGTTCCTACAGATCAACACAAAGTCTGTTGAGATTTCCTGCAGTTCTAGTTTTCTCTATTAATTGTTCTGTTCTGTCAGTGTCATTAAGATGATCAAAAGGAAATGCAATGGAAACCCACTGAGAACTCTGATACCATTGGGACCATGAAGAACTACCCTAGACACATTAATACTCACAAGTGATAGGGACTTCAATATTTTCTATTCTATTACACTGTTTCCCTAGTGTAGCTCATTCTGATCTTTCTAACTAACTGATCTTAGACATAACACTGGCTCACTCTGGACCTTACAGAATCTGAAAAGTTTATAGAATCATAGATTTAAACTTTGGAAGAGTACTTAAATTCATCTATTTCATCGGAAAGGAACACAAAGACCATTTGGAGCAACCCGAACTTGAACAGAACCCCTACTGGAAAGAACCCATCAAGTATCAATCTAGCATTTACCTGAAGATCTAATTGGAAGGACAGCCAACAACCTTCTAAGGCAGCCCAATCAATTTTTGATTGGGTGAGCCCAATTGCTATGCATCCTTTCTTGTCATCACACTTAGATATGGCTCTTTGCTTCTTCCAATTACTGCTCCTGGCTCTGCTTTCTTGCCATAAACAGAATAAATCTAAGAGCTCTTCTGCATGACAGCCTTTTAAATATTTGAAGACAACTATCATAGACCCTTCTCCAGATTAAATATTTCTAAGTCCTCTATGTGATCTTCATGGCAGGAACTCAAGGTTCTTCAGCATCCTGCAAGCTCTCTTGTGGATACTTTCTAGCTTCTCAGTCCTTCCTATGTTGTAGAGCTTAGAATTTAATACGTTTCTCCAGATGTAATTTTACCAGGGCAGAGTTCAGCAGGATTCTGATCTGCCGATTCCTGAACACTAAGTCTGCATTACCTTTCTTGGCATTATAACATTCTTTTTTTTTTTTTTTATAAATTTTATTTTATTTAATAATAACTTCGCATTGACAGAATCCATGCCAGGATAATTTCTACATGACATTATCCCTTGCAATCACTTATGTTTCGTTTTTTCCCCTCCCTCCCTCCTCCCCCCCCCAGGATGGCAAGCAGTCCTATATATGCTAAACATGTTGCAGTATATCCTAGATACAATATATATTTGCAGAACCGAACAGTTCTCTTGTTGCACAGGGAGAATTGGATTCAGAAGGTAAAAATAACTCGGGAAGAAAATCAAAAATGCAAATAGTTCACATTCATTTCCCAGTATTCCTTCTTTGGGTGTAGCTGTTTCTGTCCATCATTTCTCCAATGAAACTTATTATTAAGTCTCTTTGTCAGAGAAATCCACTTCCGTCAGAATACATCCTCATACAATATCGTTGTCGAAGTGTATAATGATCTCCTGGTTCTGCTCATCTCACTTAGCATCAGTCCATGTAGGTCTCTCCAAGCCTCTCTGTATTCATCCTGCTGGTCATTCCTTACAGAGCAATAATATTCCATAACATTCATATACCACAATTTACCCAGCCATTCTCCAATTGATGGGCATCCATTCATTTTCCAGTTTCTAGCCACTACAAACAGGGCTGCTACAAACATTTTGGCACATACAGGTCCCCTTCCCTTTTTTAGTATCTCTTTGGGGTATAAGCCCAATAGAAACACTGCTGGATCAAAGGGTATGCACAGTTTGATAACTTTTTGGGCATAATTCCAGATCGCTCTCCAGAATGGCTGGATTCGTTCACAACTCCACCAACAATGCATCAGTGTCCCCGTTTTCCCGCATCCCCTCCAACATTCATCATTATTTTTTCCTGTCATCTTAGCCAATCTGACAGGTGTGTAGTGATATCTCAGAGTTGTCTTAGTTTGCATTTCTCTGATCAATAGTGATTTGGAACACTCTTTCATGTGAGTGGTAATAGTTTCAATTTCTTCATCTGAAAATTGTCTGTTCATATCCTTTGACCATTTATCAATTGGAGAATGGCTTGATTTTTTATAAATTTGAGTCAGTTCTCTATATATTTTGGAAATGAGGCCTTTATCAGAACCTTTAATTGTAAAGATGTTTTCCCAGTTTGTTGCTTCCCTACTAATCTTGTTTGCATTCGTTCTGTTTGTACAAAGGCTTTTTAATTTGATATAATCAAAATTTTCTATTTTGTGATTGGTAATGGTCTCTAGTTCATCTTTGGTCACAAATTTCTTTCTCCTCCACAAGTCTGAGAGATAAACTATCCTATGTTCCTCTAATTTATTTATAATCTCGTTCTTTATGCCTAGGTCATGGACCCATTTTGATCTTATCTTGGTATGTGGTGTTAAGTGTGGGTCCTTGCCTAATTTCTGCCATACTAATTTCCAGTTATCCCAGCAGTTTTTATCAAATAATGAAATCTTATCCCAAAAGTTAGAATCTTTGGGTTTGTCAAACACTAGATTGCTATAGTTGACTATTCTGTCTTGTGAACCTAACCTTTTCCACTGATCAACTAATCTATTTCTAAGCCAATACCAGATGGTTTTGGTGACTGCTGCTTTATAATATAATTTTAGATCAGGTACAGCTAGACCACCTTCATTTGATTTTTTTTTTCATTAATTCCCTTGAGATTCTCGACTTTTTATTGTTCCATATGAATTTTGTTGTTATTTTTTCTAAATCATTAAAATATTTTCTTGGAAGTCTGATTGGTATAGCACTAAATAAATAGATTAGTTTAGGGAGTATTGTCATCTTTATTATATTTGCTCGGCCTATCCAAGAGCACTTAATATTTTTCCAATTATTTAAGTCTGACTTTATTTGTGTGAAAACTTTTTTGTAATTTTGCTCATATAATTCCTGACTTTCCTTTGGTAGGTAGATTCCCAAATATTTTATGCTATCAACAGTTATTTTGAATGGAATTTCTCTTTGTATCTCTTGCTCTTGGATTTTGTTGGTGGTGTATAAGAATGCTGAGGATTTATGGGGATTTATTTTGTATCCTGCTACTTTGCTAAAATTATGAATTATTTCTAATAGCTTTTTAGTAGAATCTCTGGGGTTTTCTAGGTATACCATCATATCATCTGCAAAGAGTGATAGTTTGGTTTCCTCATTGCCTACTCTAATTCCTTTAATCTCTTTCTCGACTCTTATTGCAGAGGCCAGTGTTTCTAATACAATATTGAATAATAATGGTGATAGTGGGCAACCTTGCTTCACTCCAGATCTTACCGGGAAAGGTTCCAGTTTTTCCCCATTGCATATGATGCTTACTGAAGGTTTAAAATATATGCTCCTAACTATTTTAAGGAAAAGTCCTTTTATTCCTATGCTCTCAAGTGTTTTTATTAGGAATGGCTGTTGGATTTTATCAAATGCTTTTTCTGCATCTATTGAGATGATCATATGGTTTTTGTTTGGTTGGTTGTTGATATAGTCAATTATGTTAATAGTTTTCCTAATATTGAACCAGCCCTGCATTCCTGGTATAAATCCTACTTGGTCATAGTGTATTATCCTGGGGATGATTTTCTGTAATCTTTTTGCTAATGTTTTATTTAAGATTTTAGCATCAATATTCATTAGGGAGATTGGTCTATAATTTTCTTTCTCTGTTTTCAGCCTACCTGGTTTAGGTATCAGTACCATATCTGTGTCATAAAAGGAGTTTGGTAGGACTCCTTCAATCCCTACTTCTTCAAATAGTTTATTTAGCATTGGAGTTAATTGATCTTTAAATGTTTGATAGAATTCAGATGTAAATCCATCTGGTCCTGGGGTTTTTTTCTTAGGGAGTTGATTGATAGTTTGTTCTATTTCTTTTTCTGAGATAGGAGTGTTTAGGATATTTACTTCTTCCTCTGTTAGTTTAGGTAAGCTATATTTTTGGAGGTATTCTTCTATTTCATTTAAGTTGTCGAATTTATTGGCGTAAAGTTGGGCAAAGTAACTCCTAATTATTGCTCTAATTTCCTCTTCGTTAGTGGTGAGTTCTCCCTTTTCATTTTTAAGACTAACAATTTGATTTTCCTCTTTCCTTTTTTAAATCAGATTTACTAAGGGTTTGTCTATTTTGTTGGTTTTTTCATAGAACCAACTCTTAGTTTTATTAATTAATTCAATAGTTTTTTTTACTTTCAATTTTATTGATCTCTCCTTTTATTTTTTGAATTTCAAGTTTAGTGTTTGATTGGGGGTTTTTAATTTGTTCCTTTTCTAGCATTTTTAGTTGCAAGCCCAATTCATTGACCTTCTCTTTCTCTATTTTATACAAATAGGCCTCTAGAGATATGAGATTTCCCCTTATTACCGCTTTGGCTGCATCCCATACATTTTGGTATGATGTCTCATTATTATCATTTTCTTGGATGAAGTTATTAATTATGTCTATAATTTGCTGTTTCACCCAATCATTCTTTAGTATGAGATTATTTAGTTTCCAATTATTTTTTGGTCTACTTTCCTGTGGCTTTTTATTGAATGTAATTTTCATTGCATCATGGTCTGAAAAGGATGCATTCACTATTTCTGCCTTACTGCATTTGAGTTTGAGGTTTTTATGTCCTAATATATGGTCAATTTTTGTATAAGTTCCATGAACTGCTGAAAAGAAGGTGTACTCCTTTCTGTCCCCATTACATTTTCTCCAGAGATCTATCATATCTAATTTTTCTAGTATTCTATTTATCTCTTTGACTTCTTTCTTATTTATTTTGTGGTTTGATTTATCTAATTCTGAGAGTGCAAGGTTGAGATCTCCCACTATTATAGTTTTACTGTCTATTTCTTCTTGCAGCTCTCTTAATTTCTCTTTTAAGAATTTAGATGCTACACTACTTGGTGCATATATATTTAATATAGATACTTCTTCATTATTCATTCTACCCTTTAGCAAGATATAGTGCCCTTCCTTATCTCTTTTGATTAGATCAATTTTTGCTTTAGCTTGATCTGAGATCAGGATGGCTACTCCTGCTTTTTTGGCTTCACCTGAAGCATAGTAGATTTTGCTCCAACCTTTTACCCTTAACCTGCATGTATCACCCCACTTCAGGTGTGTTTCCTGTATACAACATATTGTAGGATTCTGGCTTTTAATCCATTCTGCTAACCGCTTCCTCTTTATAGAGGAGTTTACCCCGTTCACATTTATGGTTAAAATGACCAATTCTGTATTACTTGCCATCTTGTTAACCCCGGTTTATGCTTTTCTCCCTTCTTACTCCCTTACCCCCCTTCCCAGTATTAAGCTTGTGAGCTCCCCTTGCTTCTCACAGCCCTCCCTTTTTCAGTATCCCTCCTCCCCCTTAGAGTTCCCCCCCCAACTTGCCCCTTTCCCTCCCAGTTACCATATTCCCTTCCACTTAGCTTATTCCTTCCTTTTTCACTTTTCCCTTCTCACTTTTCAATGAGGTGGGAGAAGTTTCACCATAGATTGAATATGTCTAAAATTCTTCTCTTAATGCCAATTCTGAAAGCAGTAAAATACTCACTATTTTCATCCCTCTCCATTCTTTCTCTCAGATATACTAGGTTTTCTTTGCCTCTTCATGAAATGTAGTACCCCCACTTTCCCTTTTTTCTAGTACAATGTCCTTTCCACATCTAGTTTCTAGAACAAGGTATACATGTATTCTTTATACATCTTTACAGCCGAAATATAGTTCCCAAGATTAATCTTTACCTTTTTAGATTTCTCTTGAGTTCTGTGCTTGTAGATCAAATTTTTTGTTAAGTTCTGGCTTTTTCATCAGAAATAGATGAAATTCGCTTATTTCGTTGAATGCCCATCTTCTTCCCTGGAAAAAGATGCTCAATCTCGCTGGGTAAGTTATTTTTGGTTGCATACCAAGTTCCTTAGCCTTTCGGAATATCATATTCCAGGCCCTTCGATCCTTTAATGTGGATGCTGCCAGATCCTGGGTGATCCTTATTGTGGCTACTCGATACTTGAATTGGGTTTTTCTAGCTGCTTGCAATATTTTTTCCTTTGTCTGAGGGTTCTGGCATTTGGCCACTATATTTCTTGGAGTTTTGATTTTAGGATCCCTTTCAGTAGGGGATCGATGAATTCTTTCAATGTCTATTTTACCTTCTGTTTCTATGACTTCTGGGCAGTTCTCTTTGATAATTTCCTGGAAGATAGTGTCCAGGCTCTTTTTTTCATCATACTTTTCTGGAAGTCCGATGATTCTCAGGTTGTCTCTCCTGGATCTGTTTTCCAGGTCTGTTGTCTTCCCCAGAAGGTATTTCACATCCTTTTCCATTGTTTGATTTTTTTTGGATTTGCTTGACTGATTCTTCTTGTCTCCTCGAGTCATTCAATTCCAATTGTTCGACCCTGATTTTCAGTGAGGTATTTTCTTCACTCACTTTTTTAAGATCTTTTTCTAATTGTCCAATTGAGTTCTTTTGTTCTGTGGAATTTTTTTCCATTTCGCCAATTTTGTTTTCCAGTTCATCAATCCTATTTTTCAAGGATTTGGTTTCTTTATCCACTCTCTCTTTAACTGACTTCTCCAGGCTCTTTTGCCAAGCCTCCCTCTCCTTTTGCAGAGCCTCCCTCTCCTTTTGCAGAGCCTCCCTCTCCTTTTGCAAAGCCTCTTTCTCCTTTTGCCAAGCCTCCTTTCCCTTTTGCAGAGCCTCCCTCTCCTTTTCCCATTTTTCTTCTAGCTCCCTTGTGAGAGCCTTTTTAATTTCCTCCATGAGATTTATCTGTGCTGAGGGACATAAGGTCTCCTCCTTCGGGGATTCACCTGGGGACTGTTTGTTTTTAGTCTCCTCAGGGTTTAGAGTCTGCTCTTTATCTGTATAAAAGCTGTCCAGGGTTAAATTCTTTTTCAGTTTCTTGCTCATTCTGTCTATTTATCAAAGACAAACTATCAAAGAAACAGAAGGAAAAAAACCCCTTGAATGGAGGCTGCTTTCTTTGGGGGAGGGGCAGGGTATTCGTGAGGCACGGGTCCTACTGTGCTATGGCGCCTGCGCACTGAGATCCGAGCGCTCTGAGATCCAAGCGGGCTAAGACACTGTGGGGGAGGGGTGGCCAGGTCCCGAGAGACTCCAGCTGTTTGGGGTTGTATTCTTCACCCCCGGTGTTTTTAGCTTCTCTGCTGGGCTGCTGACTTGCTCCTGTAGCAAAGCTCTCCCCGCAGAGACGGCTGCGATCGCATCCCACTCCCTCTCCGCTCTACCCGGTTCTGAGCTGCTATCTGTGCTCTGGTTGCAGCTGCTGCCCGCAGACTGCTTCCAAATACCGTCCCCGCCCTCGCGCAAAAACAGACCTTTCTTGACGAGTCTCAAGGATGGTTTCTCTTGGTAAGTAATTGTATGGTTTTTTTTCAGTCGAGCATTAATTCAGAGGCATGAAATGAAATGAATAGTGAGAGAAAAACACGGAGGTTACACAGAAGTGTATTTCCTCTCCACCATCTTGGCCGGAAGTGGCATTATAACATTCTTTTGACTTAGCTTGCAGTCCACTAAAACCTCAAAATCTTTTTCTGATGACTGTATAATTATGCCTAACCAATCTTTTATCTCACCTGGTCCCTTAGAATTATAAATCTCAGGCCCCAAGGATTGTATCTGAGTAAACTTAGGCAAGACAGTTCTTTTTTTCTGCATCTCAAGTTCTACCTTGATAAAATGAGAGGACTAAATATTACTTAGACCTGTACATCAACAAGATGAGTTAATTAAATTGCCCTCTGTGACTGTTTCATGCTGACAAACCCCAACATGCAGCTTATGATTAAACATAGAAACCTTCCTATGGATGAAAAATAGCCAATATCAACAATGTGTTTTAAGGTTTGTAAAATGTTTTGTAAATTTTTAAGTCGCACAACAATCATAATGATAATCCTACTATGGGCATTATTATCTCTATGTTATAGATGAAAAAACTGAGCAGAGAGGTAAAATTAATTGCCTAGGGTCATACAGCTATTAAGAATTTGGTTAGAATTTGAGCCTGGGTTTCCACGGGTTGGGATGCCTCTCCTTGTTTGTTCTCCTACAGGTGAGTGATCTTCCCAAGACTCCTTTTTAGCATTCACTGAGAGAATGCGAAAATGGCTTTGAGTCTTTGAAGACTGTCTACACTGCACTGAGGTAGAGCCAAATAAACTTGAATTGATTTATAAGCACATTATAAGTGCCACAGAAAATCTAGGTACAGCCAGACAGAAGCAGATCAATATCAATTTGTTCATTGTTTGGCATGAGATCGAAAATTATAATTAGCAGAATAAGATTGTCTCTAGAGTCAAAACCAAAAGAAGGAGGGCACAAGTACTTCAGTACCATAGGTGAGACAATCCTGAACTAAAGGACCAGGATATTTTGAGCTCAAAGGGGCCACAGAGGTAACGTTACACGGTCTCTTTTTAGAGTTAATTCAACTGATGTTTGAGGAAGTTATGTGACTTGCCCAAGATCACATAGAAAGTAAGTGGCTGGGTCAGGATTTAACCCCAGGTTTTCTGACCCCCAATACAGTGAACTTAACACTGCACTAAAGCACATAATATTTTATGATTTTGCCTACCCTCTATTCAATGCCAGAAGATGAGAAGAGTTAGTTACCACCATAACCACCCCAGAAAGAGAAAATCGCTTCGTTCTCCCAAGATTCCACAGCAGTTAGGTGACTGAGTTTTGTGATATTCACTTTATTCTTCTGGGGTCCCTACAGGCAATGATGGCTGAACCATAACATTATTACCTAGATCTCACAAAGGGAGCACATTAGTTTAGATAGTGGTGGGAAATAAAGTGTAGGCAGTTAGCTCCACCTTCCCACGTGGCCCTTTTCAGTTTTTCATCACAGTTAATTTGCAACTTAGGACATTATGGGGATGAAACGAATCCCCTCATCATCTTAGGATGATTTGAAGAAACCCGGACCCCTGATCCAAAGGAATCTGGGGGCTATTACTCAGATAAGAGTTTGGACTGAAAATTTATTTGAATGGCAGATGAGACAAAAGTAAAATGAATTCAAAATAGAGATCTGAGAATTCCTTGCGGCTTCTCTAGCTAGATGGCTACGAGTAGTTGGCTGGGGTCTATATCACAAAAAGGATAAAATTAACTCCTGGGACTATACTCTAAGTGGATGGCAGACTACTCCTTCTACCGTGCCACATTATAGCTGGAAGATCAGCATATGGCAGCAAAGAGCAACTCAGCAGAGATAATCAGAGTGATTATATCACCAAAATGGCATCAGTGACTCTAAGACATCAGATAGGTGAGTTGTACAGGCCACTTATATTCTATGAATTCATATGTTTTTTAATGGATCTTTCAAGTGCACATAATATTCCTTTCACTTGTTCCCTTCTTAAGTAGTACATGGGTACTATGGGCGATTAGATCCTTTTACGTATTGGGGAATCTTTTGCATTACTTATTTTTCTCTGCCGTTGGATTAAATGTCTTGACTACTGTTTGCTCAGACTCATCGGATGAGTTAATTACAGCTGTGGGGGCTGGTAAAATAGGATTTTAAATGGATGTTGATTCATGAGCTGCCTCTAACCTCATGTAGATTCCTGGAGACATAGGTTTATGGTGTGTATATTAAAATAGTGAGCTCTACATTTGTTTTTAATGTTGTGACTGATGAAACCAAGGATAAGAGTTTAACTGATAAAAAGGCAGCTAGGTAATACAGTAGACAGGGTACTGGGCCTAAAGTCAGAAAAATAAGCACTTACTAGCTGTGTGAACCTGGGCAAATGACTTAACCTTTCTTCATCTGTAAAATGGGGATAATACTACCACCTCCCTCCTAGTACTATTATGAGGATCAAGTGAGAAAAGTATTTGTAAAGCACTTAGTTCAATGTCTGGCACGTAGTAGGCAGTATTTAAAATGTTCATTGTTATTATTTTTATTAAAAGAGACATTTGATGGCAGAAGAACTGAAAGAGAAAAGGCATAAAGATGAAGTAATTTAACTTGGAAGTAGGTTTGGGCACTGGAAAAAGATGGTTTCTCATGCAAATGGACTTCCTATGCTTGAAATCACAGTGAGCTCTGCAATGCTATTAAAGACCACAAAAAGCAAAAAAAAAAAAAAAAGATCACAATAAAACAAAAGACACAAGGTGTTGATTTCATTGATGGAGAATGACAGAACTCACAGAAAATAACATGGGACAGAAGACAAATCCTAGAATACAAGAATCTCAAAAATGGGGGGGGGGTTGTAGAGAGCATCTAATCAGGCTTATACATATTCAAGAACTCCCTGTCCTCCAAAAGTGTTCATAAAAACATCATGTGAAGACCACCACGGACAGAGGAATCTCTAGAGTCCATTCCATTTTTTAGACAGCTCTAAACTTAAGGAAAGTTTTCCTCTCATGAAACAAAATTGGATTCTGTACAAATTCTACCCATCATTCATAGTTGTACCAAGCAGAATAAGTCTTCTCTTCCATGACATCTCTTAAAATGCTTGAGGACAGCTATCATGTGCATGTTCCCAAGACTTTCTCTTCTTCAGACTTTAAAAACTCCACTTCCTTGAGGCTAAACATCAGTCTCCATATGGCAGAGTAATAAGTGTCCTAACACTCTTTTATGTCTCCTATGGATGTGTTCTGGCTTATAAAAGTCTTTCCTATGATGTAGTGCAGAGAACTGAATAAAATACTCCAGATGTTGTCTGACCAAATGGGACTTTCAGTACAACGGAACAATTAAGTTGCTCATTCCAGACTCTATCCTTGTATGATGAATGTGGCCTAAGGCCTCATTAGCATTTTGCCTGTCATCACACTGCTGATTTATTTTAGAGCTTCCCTCCTTCCAATACCCACAAGTACTTTCAATTCAATATTAAAAAAAAAAACATTTATTATGTTCAACTGACTATGTCCCAGGTGCTAGGGATATAAAGACAAAAAAGAAAATGGTCCCTGACTCCAAGGAGCTTTTACTCTACTAGGGGCAACAGATATGCAGCTAAGTCAATAAAAATACACACAACATATATTGTGTAATGATATGACTTCATTCTTTATGTGGTTGTTGTTTTTTAAACCCACTTACAGGATTTTTTATTTATCTCGATTTCATTGGTTGTCAACTCATCCAGCCTTCTTTCTTTTCTCAGACAATCCACAGCATATGTAAGGATGAGGCTTCTGTTCAGTCTATGTCATTAGCTCTTCTTGCTTATTCCTGAACTTATTTCCTGCCATCTCTACTTGACCTCATCTTTTAACTGAGGTAACCATATTTCATAGAATATATGATGGTTTTACTGCAAGAGCCTGATTGAGCTCTTTGTAGAATTTCCCTATCTCTTCATCATTTACAGCAGTTGTTCAACATGAGTTGCAATTACTCTAAAGTGATCATTTTTGCAAATAATCATTATAAAACACTGCAATATATGATAAGCCAAAAGCCTGTGAAATAATTTATCTTGTCGTCTTTGGGCATTTGATTAAAACAATTCTTCCAAAGTCTTTATTCAGTTCTCCATGCTGCTTTCTCACCCTGTGAGCTGGATCCTTCCTTCCTCTCTGCAAACATTCCACAGGTCTCCTCTGCCTAAAACAAAACAAAACAAAACCGAACACCCTCACATTCATTTAAGCTTCTCCATTATGTTCTCCTTCCTTTTGCAGTTATTGTCCTAGAAAAAGCTGTCTACACTCTGTGCTTCCACTTCTTCTCCCGAGACTCATTTCTCAACTCTTTGCAATCCGACTTCGAATCTCATTACTCAACTGAAACAGTTTTCTTCAGCATCATCAATAATCTCTTAATTGCTTTTTCTTAGTTCTTCTCCTTGACTTTGCTGAAAAAATTAGATATTGTTGACTGCTTTCTCCTCCAGGATACTTTCTCCAATTTGGGTTTTTATGACAGTTTACTCTTCTTCATTCTCTAATTTAATGTATTGACTAAGCTCTTTCCTGGGTTCTTTCCTCTCCCCTTCCCACATTCTTTCACTTTGTAATTCTGTATTGGACTTAATAATCTTCTCTATGGAGATAATTCCCAAATCTATACATTCAGCCTTATTGTCCCATCTAAGACAGTATTCCTACATCAACAAAGAAATATCAGACATTTCCAAGTGGACTTCTCAAACACATTTTCCACTCAATATGTGTAAAACAGAACTCATTATCTTTCTTTCTAAAACTAACCCTTTTTTAAACATCTTTTTTTTTCTGATAAGGGCACCATCATCCTTCTAGTTATTGTCAAACTCAGCTCTTATCTCCTTCTCACTTCTCATATACAATCATTTGCCAAGTCTTGCTAATTGGCTATCATCAACATCTGTTACAGTCATCCTCTTCTCTATACTCATATAGCCACACTCTAGTTCAGTCTTTCAGCAAGCCTCACCTGTACTACTGTAACAGCCTGAATGGTTTCCCACAAGTCTCTTCCCTTCCCAAACATCCATACAGAAAGAAGCCAAAGTAATATTTATTTATTTTATAGCTTTTTATTTACAAGTTATATGCATAGGTAATTTTTCAGCATTGACAGTTGCAAATCCTTTTGTTCCAATTTTTCCCCTCCTTCTCCCCACCCCTGCCCCCAGATGGCAGGTTGGCCAATACATGTTAAATATGTTAAAGTATAGATTAAATACAATATATGTATATATGTCCATACAGTTATTTTGCTGTACAAAAAGAATCGGACTTTGAAATAGTGTACAATTTGCCTGTGAAGGAAATCAAAAATGCAGGTGGAGAAGAAGAGAAGGATTGGGAATTCTATGTAGTGGCTCCTAGTCATCTCCCCTAGTTATTTCCCTGGGTGTATGTAGCTGCTTCAGTTCGTTACTGATCTATTGGAACTGATCTGGTTTACCTCATTGTCGAAGAGGGCCACGTCCATCAGACTTGATCATCATATAGTATTGTTGTTGAAGTATATAATGATCTTCTGGTCCTGCTCATTTCACTCAGCATCAGTTCGTGTAAGTCTCTCCAAGCTTTTCTGAAATCATCCTGCTGGTCATTTCTTACAGAACAATAATATTCCATAATATTCATACAAATAATATTTATAAAGTACAGTTCTGACCATGATATACCCCTGACCAAAAAATTCCTTTAGATCCCTATTTTCCTTAAAGTAAAATACAAACAGCTATCTGGTATTAAAAATCTCTCACAATCCTTCTCTATACCAGAAGTGTTAAAACAGATGCCCAGCAGGTCATAATATTCCCTATTGAGGCAGGAGAGGGATTCAAAGGAAACTAGGAAATATTTCACAAAAGAAAAACAGATACAATAGTATATGGATAGTATTAATATTTTCTAAGTCAATAGGAGGCTAAAAGGGCTTATATATGGTTTAGAGGCCCCCATTTCTATTTAAGTTTGATGCCACTGGTATAAAGAAAGTGATGGACAAAATGTTAATAATGAAGACTAAACTTTCTTCAATAGGAACAGAAGAAGAGTAGGTTGCATTGCCTATGGGTAGTTGCAAAGCTCCTTTAATAACCACTAATTTCCTTTGCAATAAACATACATATTTTAGATTCAAATAACTGAAAAAAATATCACTCATGGAACAATGTAGAAGTACAGTCTAGGTGTGAGCACACTACAACATGTAGCAAAGAAGGAACTGTAGAAAAAACTCAAGTAAGCGACGCTAACCAAGTATAACATAGGAAATAGACATATTGGTCATGTGGCAAGATAAATGGATAACTTTGACAGCCAGTGCAACTGCTCCAATGGAATCCTCACTGTTAAAACAGAGTGAGCAAAGCTCTTCTCGCCACATTGGTTGACCCCCTGGAGCAACCTTATGGGGAATCCAGACAAAAGTGGCACAGCATGGGCAGGCACCCATAGGCTATATCCACATCAATGATGTCCTGGCACCATTTGAATTGTGTAAGTTGCTTTTTGAAAGATCTGACCCATCATTTTAGCTTATTAATTTATTTTGTTTCTGATTTTATCAGTTTGTTTCATCTACAAATTGAATAATTATCATGCCAATAATGTAGGTCTGTTACTAAATCCTAGGCGAAGTTCTTTCATGTAGAAGTATTCACATAACATATTTTTAAGTGATTGAATTGACCTAGGTCTAAATAAGCACACGCAGATACTATTTTAGAGTAAGTTTTCCTTCAAACTATCACCCACCTAATGACTCTGAATTTTGTGGACAAACACTACTTCATTTTCACGGATGAGGCAAATTCTCATGTTTGTCATTCTTGAACAACTGAGGCACACACAGACACTAAAGGCTCTAGTCTAGTCATCCTGCTTTCTATCTTTCCCTTTCATTTTTTCAACTAACAAACATATATTGTATGTTTGGAACTGTGCTTTCTCACTGGTGTGTACCAATATATTGTACTTTCCCACAGGAAAATAGAGCATTTCTTGTACTAAAATGAAATCTTGCAAAAAGGAATTATTAAGGTGTGATTAACTTTAAAATTCTCAAAATTGCTAAGTGGCTTCAATCAGTTCCTCCAATGAATTATATTTATATTAGGAATCATTTGCCGTGTCCTTTAGAGAGGTTTCTTGATACATACAATCATAATAATACTGATATCTCACCTTGACAACTTAACTGACCATAAGAGTCCCTTCAAATGAAAATATTCACATGTTTCGGGCTCTTAATTTTTTTTTTGGTTAGATAAGTTTCCCTCCCCATTCAATTCTTTCTTAAAAGAAAATTATATCACCACTTTATATTTTTCTTATTCTTTATGATAAAATCCATCTGTTAACAAGATGACAGCAATTTTGGTCTCTGGAAAATATCAAACCATCATTAAAATATAATTTTAGAAGTCAATATAAATACAGATATTAGAGAGTAATTTCTAATCTTTGTAAAGGTTACAAAAATACAATTTCCTGAGGAAGAGTTCACAAAAAAAGATTAAGTTGTAATATAAAATACAGTTTTTGTCTCTAGGGAACTATCACTGGCAACTACTGGTTTTAATGTTTCAAGAAAGGTGGGTGTCTCTTCTATCTGTACAAAGCAAACATTATATATGTCAGAGTGTGGGTCACCTTGACTTCTCAGTTAAAGCTATTAATCAGAGTTACAAACTAACTGTGAATAAGACCTACACATCTCTATTGAATCAATTATATCTTTATAAATATATATATATGTGTGTGTGTGCATGTATAGATATAAATGTATATATCTATATGCAATTATTATTTTTTATATTTTTAGAATTGTTTCTAAATAGGCACATGTACAAATGTACAGATCTATATATCTATCCAGCAACTTGTGTAGGCTGAATCAAAGGAGGATGAGAACCCAGGTACTTTGGCTTCAAGGTCAACTATCTATCCACTGCTCTTACATGGCTATTGCCTGCCTATATGTTTGTCTCTCATTATAAACAAAGGTATATTTATTTCTGTCTTCTTAAGATGTTGAAGGAAATGCCTAAATTTGGTTCTGATCTCTATCTTATAAATCCCATTTTGAGCCTTTGAGTTCCGGTTATCATAATAGTCAAAGGAATTAATAAAATAGCATACGTAACCTGGGTTGACATGGCACATTCAGTTAAAATATTTCAGCTGCAGAACAGACTTTTAAATTTGTCAGGAAAACATAAGTCAATTAATTAACAAGACTTGGTAAGTCTTTACAGGTCAGAGCCAAGGGGAAGTTATTATGAGAGCACTGGAAGGGACCTCAATGGGCATCTAGTTCAACCCCTATCTGAAAAAAAAAATTCCTACCAAAACAAAGGTGGTCATCTAGTCTTTTCTTGGAAACCTGTAATGTAGGATTGGCCATCTCCCAAGGTAGCCTCTTGTATTTTAGAATAGCTCTAATCCTTAGGAAGCTTGTTCCCCAAAAAGTCGACATTAACTTCTCTGAAACGTCCTCCCAATGTTCCTATTTCTATCCTGGGAAGCCAAATCAAACAAGACTTTTCCTTCTTCAGCATCAGAAACCTTTAAATACTTGAAGATATCTGTCATGTCTCCATCTAAGTCTTCTCTTCCCCAGTTCTTTCAAGTAATCACAAATACTAATGACCCTCATCAGGGCAGAGTGCACTAAGACAATCTCTGATTTGTTCCTAGAGGATCTTACTTTCTAAATATAGCCTAAAACTGAGGTACATTGCTCTTGCTTGACACATAAACCCATTGATTAATACTGAGTTTATAGGCTACCAAAATCCTATGATCTTTTTTGAATGAATCCCTGTCTCGCTGTTACCACTCCATCCCCACTACATCTTAAATTTGTGTAGTTTTAAACTGGTATAGGTATCTACTGTGTGTAAGAGCTACATAGCACAGATCAGTGAAAAGTGGAAAGGCTGAACTCTATCAGTGGACTGAATATACTTAGTAATAAGATGGCAGACCTATCTGACTGCATGCAAAGCACTCTCAAGCACCTTACATTCAACTAAGAAGGCAGAATAGGTAAACAGATATAAATACTCAAATGAACCTAAAACCTCAGCAATGTGGATATTCCTTTAGATGCTACAAGTTACTATCTATATTTATGGATCCAGCACGACTTTGGTTCTCATCTTTTACATTTGTACAGGTTGGATCCAATATGCTGGATCTCCTTGGGGTGGATAGGGGAAATGAGTACTTCAGGGTACCTCTCCTTATGAGCAAGGGAAGTAACTGTCAGAGATGCACCCAAGCTCAGAAGAGGATGTATCCAGAGTCATGGGGACCCCTATCATCAAAGGGAACAAAGGGACCTGAGGGACTCACCAATATATAAATGTGGAGGTTTGCTGGCACCAGATGATCACAATCTTGTCCTTCACTGGCCAAACGTATGTGCCCAAGATACACACAGACTCTGTCTCTGTCTCTGTGTGTCTCTCTCTGTCTCTCTGTCTCACTGTCTCTCTCTCACACACATGCACACACACACAAACACATGAACACACATAGACACACAAAGGAAGTTTTGTGCATTTGGAACTAAGTATGTTGTTCTTGCACAAAGCTAACCCCTAAGCACTTAGTTATGTCACAAGCAAAAGTAAGAAATATGATTATAATTATATGTTTCTATTTTTAATGCCAGAGTAAGGTGAATTCCAAGACATTCCCACACAGATACAAAGCTAGATCCTAGACCTTAAAGCATGGCTAGGAGAGGTGGAAACATGATTATAGAAAATTATTTTTTTAAAACATTTTAAAAAACAGCAAACCGACCAACAACAATAAAAGATAAACAGCCTACAGAAATGCTGTATTGTGGCATGTTTATTGTCTAATAAATCACTGTGTCTAAAATAATTTCAAATATATATTCTCTGAGTCAAGATCGAAAAATGCAGGAAAATGACATGCTATTTGAAAGAGGACTGTTTGTAAAAAGCTCCTTAGCCTCATTTTCGGGCTGTTTGGGGGAGCTAGACAGAGAGATTCCAATGTGTTTCTGAAGAAAGGTCAACACACTGGAATGGTCATATGAACAACTTCAGTCAGGTGGAAGTTATGAGGCTGATAGTGAGGGAAAGGACATAGTTTAATATTGAGAAAATAAAGGAAGACAGTAGGGTACTAACGGGACTGCTTAATGCAGTCTATGCCTACTGTGGGCATACTATAAAGTCTCCACATTTATCTCAGTCATTATTTTAAATCCCTCTCAGAAGACCACAGACTTCAAGTGGGTTGTCCATAGTCTCACATGTTGTAAGAGTCCTCCAACCACAACTCCAGCTCTATTTCTACCATATTGTTTCTCAAGAGGAATCCTTGACTTCAAATCAAACTGCTGGCCATTATTAGCTATATGACTCTGAGCAACTCACTTTACATTTCAGTGGATCAAGGAACTACTATGACTTTCAGTAATTTTTCAGTTTTGTCTAATCCTTCTTGACCCCATTTGGGGTTTTCTTGGCCAAGACATTGGAGCGGTTTGCCGTTTCCTTCTCCAGCTCATGTTACAGATGACAAGCTGAGGCAAACAGGGTGAAGTGACTTGCCCGGGTCACCTAACTCCTAAATGTCTGAGGTTAGATTTGAACTCAGGGAGATGGGTCTTCCTGACTGCAGACCAGGTACTGTGTCCACTGCAGCACCACCTAGCTACCCTACTACTTATCATTGATGGGTTATGACTAACTGCACATGTAGAGGTAGGCATCCACTCTTGGAATTCCTTATTGTTGACTAAAATGACTGATTCTTGTATAGCATAGAATCACAAAGTTTGGAAGAGACCTGAGCAGTCTATAAGAAAAGAATCTTCACTAAAAATGCCTAGTAAATGGTCCTCCAGCCTCTGCTTGAATACAGGCAGGGGACCCACTGCGCCAAAAGTGGCCTGTTCCACCTAAGGAGAGCTTTAATGGTAAACAAGTTTTTTTGGACACCAAGCCTAAAATTGCCTTTTCAAGTTCCATTGACTGTTCAGAGGTCAAAAAAATAACTTTAACTCCTTTCCTACATGACAATCCTTTGTATGCCTGAAGACAATATCATGACCCACCTCCATTCTACCACAAGTCTTCTCTAGGATAATCCTGCTTGTTTATTTTAATAATCTTATAACATGGAATCAAAGCCCTGTATTCTTCTGGTTAACCTACTCTGGACTCTGACTTAACAATGTCCACTTTAAATCATGGTACCCAGAACTGAACATAGCACTCCAGCAAGGTTTAAAATTTCTGATTTTCTAATTTTTTCAAACACCAAGGTTCTATAAATTTCAACTCGACTGCTTCTATTTTTCATCACTGAAATGGCAGTGTTAATACTTACACCACTTCATTCCACATGACTGTGGTGAGGACCAAAGTGCTTTAGGATTACATGAATAGGTGAGCTGTTATTCTCATCTGTTCTTAGAGAGCCTCCAATTCAAGTTGGAAGGGTCATAGGAAGACATCTAATCCCCTTATTTTATTTATTTTTTTGACTTTCATTTAATTCTTTTTTAATAATAGCTTTTTATTTTTCAAAATACATGCAAAGATAGTTTTCAACAATCTCTTTATTTTATAGATGAACGGAGGCAGAAGGAAGAGACTTAAAATGAGTATCATTCACAGATAATGGTCCATAAACAGTAAGGAGAAATAACAAAAGCCTTTAATGGGAACAGTGTGGCGAGTAAAAAATGACTTCACATTGCGTTTAAAGACCCAGGTTCAGGTCTCTTTCTTGTCATTTACTGGCTCAACTTAAGGAAATCCGCTCCCTTCCCTGGGCCTCATTTTTCTCATGTGAAAAAGCACTGCATTTGGAATAACAGCATCTACACTTGAATCCTGGCACAAGTGAGACCTTAGGAAAGTTGTTTATTCTCTCCATAAGAAACTTTAGTTTCTCCTCTTTCTCCTCTAAAAATGACAAAAAGATAGGTAGCTAGGTGGTACAGTAGATAGAGCACCAGTTCTGGCATCAGGAAAATATGAATTTAAATCCAGACTCAGATACTCAATAGTTTTGTGATCCTGGCACTTAACTCTGATTGACTTAAAAACCAAAATAAAAATGATAAAAGGCAGGGGTGTCAGGGGAGAACAGATGAACTCCAAGATCTAAATTCAGGATTCTATGATAGGTAAAATGAAACGGGTAGATTAAGTCCCTTGAGTTTCCAACACCCTGAGAATCTATAACTACATTGATTTAATCTACAGGAGAAAAAGTTAGAAACTGATGCTCAAGGTGCCTTCATAGATTTTTCTGATTTCCACCTCCACTGCCACCTACTTTTCTCAGTTTCAGTGATGCAGCAGGTATCAGCTTTTTCTAGCACCCTTCAAGCTTCCTTGTTTCGCATCCCCCACCATTTTAATCACTACACCCCCAGCCCTACTGTCTTTTTTTCTAAATACTTTTGTTGATATTTTCAGTTTTTACATTACCTTCATTTCCTAATATACCCAATTCTGTCTCCCCTCCCAGAGAGACATCCCTCATAATAAAGCATAAAAAGAAAAACAACAAAAACAGTTATGAAAAACTAAATATATCAATGGAGTTGGAAGGTATTTCTATAGGATTGCACATATATAGTTCTGTACTTCTGCAGAGAAGAGAGATAGGGATCTTTTCTTATGTCTTCATTAGGACCGTACTTCCACACCAAATTTTAAGGGGTCTTTTCCAGCCTTTCAGTTTTATAAAACATTGGTAAAGACCCAAAAGCCTTGAAAATGCATATAGAATATGAATATCTTTTCTACATCTTATACAAATTACCCTCCATTTCTGTGGGATGATGCAAATGGAGTCTCCATTCTTTGGAAAATCCATTTGGGTTTGTCTCCCCCCCCCCCATTATACTTAGAATAAAACATCTGTAGCGGTTTAGAAAGCTTAGGCTATTAAAACAAAATAATCGGCATTTTCACACTGATCTCAAGCTGTTCTGTGAACAATGAATCACTGAAGCTGCCAATTTGATGCTATGAAATAAAAAATGCTTCATACAATAAAAGTTTATGTTCCTAGGGGCTGCCAATGTATTATTTTATTTAGAAAGATTCAGTTAACATCCAGCTGTTCTCTTCTAGGTGTAGTTTGAAGGAAGTTTGTCACTTACATATTGATTTATATGCATGGAAAACATTATAATAAATGAATTTTTTTTTTCTGAACATCTTCATTATAAAACTGAAGTGCTTGTAGTTTCTCTCTCTCTCTCTCTCTCTCTCTCTCTCTCTCTCTCTCTCTCTCTCTCTCTCTCATCACAAGGAATAGAGTTTGAGTTGATAACAACTGATAAGGGAAAATAAGCATTCCAAGGCTCACTGATAGGAGAGAGTTCAAATATGTTTAGGGCAGAAGGGGCAAGGAGCTCCCTTTGAAGTATTCCGAGGACCCAAAGAAGAGATTTATAAATGTAATGTCCTTTCTTTGCAAGGACAGGTGTGGAACACAGCATATTGCTGGACTTAGTTTTTATACTAGTCAGCTTTGCTAAAATGTGGGTTTTTTCTTTCCTTTGATTTTTTTGTTATAATGGACAGTTTTCAGGGGTGGATATATTAGGAAAAGAAAGTGATGTAGAAATAAAAAATAGCAATAATTGTGTGTGTGTGTGTGTGTGTGTGCGCACGCGCTTGCATATGTGCAGGATGGGGAGGAAGAGGAAAAATAAAATAAAAAGTACATAGCAGAGAAGAAAAGAAAACTTAGAAGGAAGTACAGAAAATCTGGGTAGCTTTGAAAACAATGTACAGTATTATATAACTTTGCAAAAAAAAAAGTAAACAGTTTGAAATGGAATTTTTTGTTTTATATTTTATATTAAATGTTCTATGTTCTGCTATGTTCAGGAAATTTTTTCCTTTTTTGTTTTGTATTTAAGTTTAAAACTAATTTAAAAAATTAAATTAGCATACACACAATATTTCATTGATTCAGTCTCCATTCCATTGAGAGATAATGCAGCTGATGTAGGGCCATAGGCCCAGAGTGTCAGGTCATCCTGACTCAAGATCCTGTGTTTTGTCTACTATGCCACCTAGTTGCCCCTTAAAGCAAAATTAGGGCTACAAAATTCTCACCCAGCCTCATCTGAAGGATTCTTAGTACAACCTAAATGTAAATTATATGAAATGTCTCTCTCATTTCTCTCTATGAACCTACCTTTGTTGGTAGTTACCAATCCCTTATCTATTTTCTCATTGGATACTATATATTAAGTTTTCTTTGTCCTCAGTTTCATTAGTCAGGTGAGAGGGTTTGAATTAAATACCCTTTAATATCAGGAAAGTATCTCATACATACATACACACATATCTATGTACATATATATGGAGACAGAAAGAAAGAAAAAGAGAGATGGAGGAGGGGAAGAGGGAGAGAGACAGAGGCAGACAGACAGGCACTGGACAAGCTTATCAAGGTCTATAAAAATATGACTCCCCATCATTCTCTGCATTGGATGTTGGTACATAAGCTATAAAGACCTTCCTAGTATTAAGGGACATTTAATTCAAGCCCCCTCATTTGACTGATGAAGACACTGAAGAGAAAGAAAAAGTTAAGAAACTTATCCAAAGTTTCCTAAGTAAACAGGGACAGATTCAAGGTGCACTATCTTCAGATTCAATACTCCCTTGGCTACTCCTATGTTTTCTTCACCTACACATATATTTAGTGCTCTAAGGCATGATGACTAAGTGTCCCCAAAAACATGATGACAGCAATTTCACCAACTCTGAAACTTAGAACTATTGTCCCATTTAACTGCAACTTCTTTCCATTTTCTCAAAGTAGATAAATAATTATTAAGTGCTTACTATGTGCCATGAACTCAGCTAAGACCTGGTAATAAAAATACAGGAAATAAAAGCCCAGTCTCTGTCCTTAAGGAACTTAAATTTTCAAAGGGAGAAGAAACAATATAAATGGGAGCTGGAAACAGGAGAGGGCAATAATAAAGAAGTAAAGCTGCTAGCAAGGTTGTGAAGTCCCAAGAATGTGTCGAGTTGAGAGGGAGGGGAACATAGCTGGGTTCGCTCATGAAATGAGCCTGACAAAAGCTCCCACCCAAACCAGGAGAGTAGGCTCCAACCAAACCAATGGCATCTCAAGGGGAACAAAGCTTCTGGTTTGATGAGCAGTAGGAACTTGACTATGAACAGTTCCTCCAGCAGCTCAGAGCTCATCTGTCAGATGAAGATTTCATATCTAGGGTGCCAACAATCATGTTCATGTATGAAATGGGATTGTTAACAATCTCAGTCTCCTTTACAGTAGTCCACCATGGTCCTTGTGACAGCCGAAGTGGCTTGACACTGGATTTTTTTTCTTTCTTTCACAGTTCATTATGTTCAATTAATTTATCACCATCTGGTCACTCTTCTTTCTCCCTTTACTTAATTAGCCTGGGATATGTTTTAAGTTAGTAAGATTTGAAGAACACAAGTTTGCTGAGAGACTGAAGTATATCTTTCATGTTATTTTTTAAATGACGCTAGGGAAAGGAGTCATTTCAACTAAGCTTAAGACAAAATTTTAGAAGTCATCTGGTCCAATCCTCTCATTTCACTGGTGAGGATACTGAAGCTCATTTAGGATGATGAGCTTTTTGTTCAACATTCCCCATCTAGTTGATGGCAGAGCCATTGAAAATAATAGGGTCTCCAGAGTTCTGGTCCAGCTATTTTTCATCCCATGATGCTGTTTACTACCAAACTTGTTTGCCTTAAGGTATATTTGAGACTGTAACAAGTCAAAATTTTAGAATTTGAAATTTCATTTACTACCTATGTGATATTGGGTAACTCAGTTCAGGTCTCTAACCCTCAGCTTCCTCATTTGTAAAATAGAGGAGGTAGGCAAGGTGGTCTTTGAAATCCTTTTTTGCTCTTGAAATGCAATCCTATGGTCCATATGAAATTGTTATTATCGATAGACAAATATGCCATAATTGAATTCAGTTACTCAATAAATTCTTATTTAAAAATGAATCCTTAGAGGACTCCTGCATTTCATTTTCAAGTTGATTTCCCTTATGAGGAAATCAAAACATGTCCTTTTCGCTGTAAATGACTCATGTTATCCAACCCAATACCCTAGCCCTATACCACTGATGAATGAAAAATTCTCTAAAATCCCACTTCCTCTCTGAAGCCTTTCAAGACTGACTTATGGTTCAGAGAAGAGTTGCCTCTTATGGGAAGAGCACTTACTGAGGACTTAAAAGACCAAGTTTAAATTCTAGCTATCATGTACTCCCTTGTGTGATCTAGGATAACTCATTTTACTTCTCAGTGAAACCTCAGTTTCTTCAGTAATGTAAAGCCACTTAACAGGAAGTTCTTTTAAAGTCTTCCAGCTCTCAGATGTTCACACTGCATATCCATTCAAATCTCTCTCCAGTTTTCATCCTGATCCCCCATCCCCTCTTGTCCAACTTTTAAGTCACTCACCCCTAATATTTATGTGATAGAAACAATTCATATTCCCTTCATGTATTATTTCAATGGTTTTATTCTCATCTACATATCTTATCTCACATCTACCCCATTTAGAGGTGAAAAAAACTAAAAACTCCAGGGTTTTAAATCTTTCGCTTTTAAGTCTTTTGTCCACATTTATAAGTCATTTAATGTCAAAGCCACTTTTTTCATTACTCATTAAATTAAATTTCACAAACATCGATAAAGTACCTATCATATGCAGGACAATTCTAGGAGCTGAGTAAGGATACAAAACCCAAAATCAAATCATCTCTGCCTTCAAGTAACTTATATTCTACAGAGGAGACACATGTATACTGATCTGTAAATACAGGATAAAGTGAGAAACAAAATATCATTAAAATCAGGGCTTGGGATTGTTGTTGCTCATCCTTCATTCTCGAAGAGGATCGATGAATAAAATCATGAGGATAATGTCTTGATTTGAGGATGAATTGGACATAAGTGCGGAAGGGCTGTGCAAAGTCATCAGCCTCACTCTCTCTACCAGAGTCATGAAAGTCCAGAACTAGAAAAGTATTTGTGTAAGAAGGGGCACGGGAACTGGGCCTAAAAAGTCAGGGAGTCTAAAAGGCAAAGTTGAGGAGGTTGCACATTCAAGGGAAGACGATACCCTGTTAAAAGGTGTAAGAGATACAATGCTAAATTCAATGAAAAGCCAGCAGAGCACTGTGATTGGGATATAGAGAGGAAACAATATAAAAGAAGTCTCTAAAGGTATTGCGGAACAACATTAACCAGGGTTTTAAGCCAAGCTGAGGGAATTGTAATTTCTTCAAGGAAGTAAGAGGGAGCCATTGAAGGTTTTTGAGTGGAGGGAGGGGGAGAAACATATCTAAGGAATATTATTTTGGTCTGTTTGGATTTTGATTAAAGTGTAAGCTTCAAGAAGTCAACATCTTTGTGGAGTTTTTCCGTGTGACCCTTAAGCAACACTCTTCTGACTCAGATCACATTATCAGTTGTTTCTGTCACTGTAGCCCTTGAGTGATGTCATTTTCTGGCTAACTTCATTTGAACTAATTGAACTTCTTTATGCAAATGAACTGAGGATAACAAGGTGGTGAATGGATAGGGGAAGCTGAGAGCACAAGGAATGTTACTACTCAACAGCAGCTGAGATTGCAGGGGGTGAGGGTACAATGCAGGGAGAAAGGAAAGGGAAGAAGAAGCAAGTCAGGTAACTGATACCGTTTTCTGAGAACAAGGGTTAGTTTTTATATAAATGCATGCATAAACATTTGATACCTTATGTTTCTAAGTGCATCCAATCAAGTGCACTCCCAAAATATCTGCGCTCTCAGACATGCTGTGCTCTGCTGTAATTCTTCTCTCAGAAGGAACGTCCCTGATGGTTCCACTTTCTAATTTGAACTTGAATTAATTACTTTAAGTAATTTCACAAATGCCCCCAAAATATCTTTTTGAAAACAAGTTATTGAACTTGCAATATTTAACTATGGTGGCAAGAAGAAAACACCCAGGGAACAAATGGGAAACTGACATCTTAATTATCATCCACGATTTTTCTTTCGTGTCTTTTCCTAGTTCCAGAAATAGACACTGAAACAACACCTTGTTCAATCAGAGGTAGAGAAAAGTGAATGAAATATTTCAAAAGACTTTTTTTGGAAGTTTGCCCCCTTCTTGTGGTCCATCTGTTTGGGAGGGATTCTTTTCTGAGTTGAAGTATCTTTGGAAATTCTCCCATTATGAGCACACGTTGTCAGAGATCCCCATTAGTCAACTTATCATACAGGATACTAAAAATACAGCAATTTAAAATTATATTCAAAGAGAAGCCCCCTCACTAGGTTGGCCTATTTTTAGCAAGCAGGTGACTCTGTTGAAATTAAAGATGGCTATTATTACATAAAATGTTCATGCTTTGAAATCTACTGGTCTTTTCAAATATCATCAGCCTTTCCGGGATGAGCGAGCCCCAGCAATCGTCTCCTCACTTACAGAAAGTTCTAAAAGGTCAACTTCCTCCAAGGAACCATGTTATAAGATCAAGCACAACAGGAGTTAAATCCTCATTTTCCTCCTGGGTCCTGACTGCTCATTCTAAATGACTAACAGCCATTATAGAGTTGATGTCAAAATGGCTTTCAGTCTCAGGAGCTGTACTGCCAACTTATCCAACTGCTCTGGTCTCCTGCCCATCACAACACAGAATTTTCAAAGGGGGGTTGATTTTATTATTTTTTTCTTGGCTCTGTTTTACTTGAGTCTAGTTGAATTTTCAACATTAGATAGGGTGTTGGAGAAGCAGAGAGATGAGCTCTAGAAATAGATGTTTTCTGCACTGATGAAATCATAGGTATGGTCTGAAAAACACACTAGGCATTAGAGCTTCAAAGGCAACAAAGAAAACAATCTCTGCCTTCGAGGAGGTTCCATTCCTATGCAAATATCCATTTGCATAAAGGATATGCAAAGAAATATTCAAACAAAATATATATCTGTATTTGCTAGCTGAGAGTGGGGGTACTAACCACTGGAAGGACTAGAAGAGATCTTATGTAGAGGAGGAGAGAAAGTGAGGGAGGAAAGAAGAGAGGGAAAAGGAAGGGAAGAAAGAAGAAAAGGAGGGAGGGATGGAAAAAAGAGAGAGATGGAAGGAAGGAAAGAAGAAAAGGAGGGAATGAAGAAAGGGAGGGATAGGAGGGAGCAGAGGAAGGAAAGAAAGGGAGAGAGAAGAAGGAGGGAGGGAAGAAAAAGAGGGATAGAGGGAGGGAAGGAAGAAAAAGAGGGATAGAGGGAGGGAAGGAAGAAACGGAGGAAAGGAAGAAAAGGAGGGAAGGAAGGAAGGAACGGAAAAGAGGTAGGGAGGTAGGGAGGGGAGGATTTGTTATATTCCTGCTATGTGCCAAGAACTTATGCTTTTCTCATTTGATTCTTATACCAATCTCAGGATGTAAATGATGTATCACCCCCATTTTACACTTGAGGAAACTGAGGCAGAACGTTGTTCAGGGACTTGCCCAGGGTCACATATCTTAATTTTCTGAGACCAAATTTGAACACAAATCTTCCTGTGTCTTGAATTAAGCTCTGAAGGGATCTGGGAATGGGAAAGGGGCACAGACAAGAAGGAGAGCATTCGTGGCATGGGGTGCAATCTGTGCAAGAGCCTGAAGGTGAGAAATATAGTATCATATCTAGGGAATGCCAAATATACCAATTAGATGGAAGAGTGTGTGTGCAAAAGAACAGAAAAGTAAGTTGGAGCCAGATTGCAAAGGGCCTTAAATGCCAAATAGAATTTATATTTTATCCTAGAGGTACTAGGGAATCACTACAAGTTCTTGAGCAGCAATGGCATGATAATATCTGTGAAATAGGAATACCAGTTTAATAGATCTGTGGGAAATCGCCCAGAATAAAGGAGAGAGAATGAAGGCAGAGAGATCATTAGGAGTCTAGGTATTGGCCCAAACTAGAGGGATGGTTATGGAAGCAGGGGGTAGGAGAGGGATATGAGAGATTCTGTGGACTGTCTTTGTAAGTACTGAAACTGAAATAAGCAAGTATCTTTTCCCTTTGTGATAGAGTTGATGCTTCAATTCAAAAACTTACACACAAAAGACAATGTATTTTCTGCTACAGTTTTCAAAGACCACATTTTAGTCAAATAGCTTGACAGTAACTATTACTCAAAATTGAGACTCACATATTATCACGGAAATGGACTGTATTGCCCTTTGTGATTGTCTTCTTTGCATTCTAACAAGCAATTCCAGCAACTGTTCTTATTTTTGGTTACCTTTAGATTTCTAATGATTTGCGCTGATTTAGCTGTGGGAGGGAACTTGTACATCTGATTATTGTAATAGTCACGACTTACATGGAAACATAAAACCAGTAATAGTTTTTCAAATAGGTTAACCCCAACTTTAAGTTGACCTTGCTTTCAGAACTCAGATTTTATGGCTAAAAGCTTCTAAAGTGACTCAGAATAAAAGATGACTGAGAATATAAGATCTTTTCTTGTTCTTTAAAGAAACAGATGCCCAAGAATGATTGTAATTTTGAAACAGTCAATTCAATCCCATTAGGCAAGCACTTATTAATACTTACAATGCCCCAGGCTCTGAATTAGGTACCAGGGACATAGAGACAAAAATGAACACAGAGTTATTTGGCATAACAGCTATTCTGGGGCAAAATGACCCAGCTGGGGAAAAAAAAAAAAAACCCTGATTTACAAATGTTCATCCTCTGTCCATTTGAGTCAGATAGATAAACCCCACCCACCCACCCCTGCTTCTTCTGAATTCTGAGTGTGGAAAGTCAGAAGTATTTCAAGGCACTGAGGGGCCAGTAAGAACTGCCTAGGAGATATTTCTTTTTTTTAAGAGTATTTCATTTTTTCCCAATTACATGTCAGGAAAATTTTTGGCATTCATTTTTACAAGATTTCTCCCTCTCTCCCTTTCCTCCTCTCTTCTGAAAAGTGTAAGCAATTTGATATAGTTTATACATGTGCCATCATATAAAACTTATTTCACTATTAGCCACAGTTGTGAAAAAAGAGATAAAAAGGGAAATAGTTACAAAAATTAATAATGTGAAAAAAGTATGCCTCAATCTGCATTCAGAGGCTCAGTTCGTTGTCTGAATGTGTGTAACAGTTTCCTTCGTGAGTCCTTTGTACTTGTCTTAGATCACTAGGCTGCTGAGAAGAGCTGAATCATTTGCTGATACTGTATGCAATTTTTTTTGGTTCTGTTCATTTTACTTTGCATCAGTTCGTAGAAGACTTTCCAGGTTTTTCTGAAATCTGCCTGTTCCTACATAATTTCTTACTGCACTGTAGTACTGCAATGTAGTATTTACATTCATAAATCACAGAAATCTAATGCTATTCTCCAATTGATGAGCATCTCCTCAATTTCCATTATTTTATCACAATGCAAAGTTTGCTCTAGTTTTTTGCATGTGGAAGTCCTTTTTGCCTTTTTAATGAATTCTTTGTGATATAAATCCAGTAGTGGTATTGCAGGCTCAAAGGGGATGTACAGTTTGCTTGCCCTCTGGCATAGTTCCGAATTGCTCTAGGGGATATTTTTTGAGGTAAGGCTATGATACTTATGTGGAGATATCAAAGTATCAAAAACTCCAGGCAGTTATATTTGCATTATTTTTTTCATACCTCTGCATACCTATGTATATCTACATCTATATGCATACATACACATATGTATATTTTACTTCATAAAATAGTAAATTCCAATATGGAAGTGAAATGGCAACAATGGCCATGTCTGGCTCTGGACGTCTAATCCATCTCTGCCCAGAGGAAGAGGTACATTTCACCATCCATATTTTTAAGTCTATATTTTGGGCAGAGTTCAGATTCAGAGTTCCCTTCATGTTTTTGTCGAGGACACTGTCAAAATTCTTCTCCAGATTCTGTTCATTTCACTGAGTTTCAGTTCATATGTCTTTCTCAATCTCTCTGAAATCAAAGTATTTCTAGGGGTACAATGATACTCTATTGAATCAACATACTACATTTTGTTTCTTAATTTCCCAATTGATGGACATTTGATTATAGCAGAACAAAATGCTATAAATATTCTTGTGCATATGTTCAATTTCCCTCTATTCCTGATGTCACTGAAGGGTATGTCTAACAGTATTATATCATGGAGTTCTGATTTGGCGAAGGGAGGTATAATTGTGAATTGTTTTCCAAAATGACTGTGGACCAACTCATTGCTTCAACAAGTTAGTGTGCCTCTTCTCCCTCAAACAATCTTCATTTTCCTCTTCTTTCATCTTTGTCAATCTGATAAGAGTGAGGTGGTATGTGAGAAGTGTTTTAATCTACATTTCTATTATTACTGATGAGAGGAAGTATTATAAATAATATAGTTGATAGATGGCATTTCTTCATTTGACATCAGCCTTTTCATATCCTTTAACCAGATATTTTTTAGGGAATGGCTCTCATTTTTTACCTATCTGTACTATATCATTATTTAGCATTGGATATTAGACTTTTATCAGAACAATGTGCTATGAAGTTCATACACACACACACACACACACACACACACACACACGTTGCTCTTTTAATTCTAAGTGTGATTATTTTGCTTCTAAGCTTTTTTATGTAATAAATGCCATACCTTTTATCTTGCATTTTCACCTCTGTTCCTTATTTAGCCATAGTTATGAAAGTTATCTCCTTTCCATCTCTAATTTTTTTTCAATGCCCTATTAAGACTTCAGGCTTATTGCGCTTTGATCACTGAAAAGCATGCCCCCTCTAGAGAGAAACTTCTGTGATTCAGTGCTGCTTCAGCTCAGTGACCTCCACAGTTCAATATGGGAGGCAGGAGGTAGTATATCACTGGTGGCCAAGTGTGGTAGTGCAAGTTTCTGCCACAGCTCCTGATGTGAGAGAGGCCTAGATTAAAAGGGAACAGTTGAAGACCCAGAACAGCAAAGGCTTGGGACTGCACTGTAGCTTTTGGTGCCTCTTACTTCCCGAGCCTTATGATGGATACAGATTTGTCAATAAAATTCAAAACCTCACGAGGAACTCTGTAAGCCCCAGAATCCCGTTCAAATATTTGCTAATTTTGCCCATGGGTAGGAGCTGTGCCATCTCCCCTCCCCCTTATTTTGTGTAAAGATTTTACAGTCAGCACTCAACTCATTTTATACATGAGGAATAAGTTGCTCAGGTTCACATATGAAGTAAATAGGCCATGAAGGTGGCTGAAGGAGGTACTTGGGATTGCTTAAAGACTGGTCAGAAATTGAAGATGGCAAGGTCATCTAGGCTATTACTAGTTGTCTTGATTTTTGTCTCTGGAAGAAAAAGCAAGGCTGACAACTCTGCTTAGCTCTGCATCATTTAAATTAAATTCACAAGTCAAGACATAATCCCATGTGGAAGAGACACTTAAAGTGTCTTCTGACCCTCTCATTTTGCAGGTAGAGAAACCGGGGCCCCAAGAGATAAGGTAACATTACTGAGGCAATGTTATGAGAATTTAGGAGAAGAACATTTACCAGCTATGTAACTAGATTCAGTTTCCTTACATGTAAAATGAGAATAAGAATACTTGTACTCACTATTTCCCAGGGTAGTTATGAAGGAAATACTTTGTAAAATTGTCAATTGTTAAATAAAAATACTTTTTAATTATAAAAAGGCACATAACCACATGTTGCCAATGGTCCTCTTTCAAAATGAAGGACGAACAACAACAATAATGGCAGCAGTGCCCGGATTCTTGAACTTCTCAAGGTACCTATTCTGCAGCCCCTCTCCCCCCTTAAGTTTTCACAAAAAGGGAAAGCAGTTGAGTCTCTTCACAAAATGGGTAAAGAGATCTGATCTATTATGTTCTCTAAGAGCCACCAGGAGCTAGACAGGTAAGGTGCAGCTACAGAAGAAAGGAAGAAGGGAGAAAATTAATTCTGAACAAGTAAGTCAGAGAGGTGAATTTATACCTGATGTTTAGAAATTTTCCTAACATTGGGAGTTATCCCAAAGTGTAACGGGTTTACTTAGGAAGTCCTCCTCACTGGGGAACTTGAGAATAAGACCAAATGACTATTTGGTTGTAATACTATAGAGAATTTTGTTTAGCTTTGGTTTGGACAGGCAAATGCTCTACGTTTCCAAGAGGAAACCTTCTTAATAAGTGAAATGGGCAACTTTCAGAAGCAGTGGCTACCTTATTATCATTGAAGGCTTTTAAGCAGAGGTCACTTGAGAGTTTGTCAACAATAATTTATTAGGACCAGGCTGGACTAGCTGATCTCTATGGGATTCATGATAAGACAACAATTCTTAATATTTAAAACTGGCTCACAGTAGACTGGGCTATCTTGGGAGGGAGCGGGGTATCCCCTCACTGGACACCTTTAAGTAGATACTGACTAGATGCAATACTGCAGATTCTTCTTCTTCTTTTTTTTTTTCATTTCTCTATCATTTTTCTTTTTAAGGACTTACTATAAACTTAAATGCTAAATGAGAAAAGAAAACTAAAACATTGCCATGTGTACAGCAGAACATAACAGGATTCAAAATATAAAGCAACAAAATTCCATTACAAGAAAGCCTATATGATAAATATTATATATGATGTTCAAAGCTGGCCATCTTTTCTTTCCTTCCTTGTAAGTTTGCATTTGTTCTCTATCATGCATCTTTTGTTTTATTTATCCCTTTCCCCTGCTTTATTGTGGTAAGTAACAATCTAGACCACTAGCAAAGTTCTTTTTAACTCTGAGAGTCTGTACATTGATATATTAACAATAAGAACTATTATTTTGATGCTACTGAAAGGTTTCCCAACAACTACTTGAAGCCAATAAGTGTTAAGTGCTCTTGTACCCATTTTCTGTCTGGTAAACTTTCATCTAGACTACCATTGGAATTGCTTCTAAATTTTTTCTGTTTTCCAGAATATGATTTTATACATTCTCTGGTGCTTGCCAACTGTGTAAACAAGGCCAATTTAGTCCCTTTCCCCATCCTCAATTTCTTCTGCTGCAAAGTGGAAACAACAGAGATATCTCAAAAGCTTACCACGAGATAAAAATGACATAATGAATATAAAGTTCTTTTAATACGTTAAAGTGCCAGAGAATATCATCTGTTTGACTAAACCTGTGATTCTCCCGATAATTCCCAGCGAGGAATCCTTCTCTGCTAATGCAGATCAGAACATGTTCAACTTATGGGACTAGAGTTGCCTACAGACCTTGAGAAGTTAATCAGCTTATCTGTGTTCACCGAGTAGACATATATCAGGAGTACAAATCAACTGGCTAAGAAGACAGATAATGCACTATTGGAAGAGCTATGAACTTGTTCAGCCCTTCTGGAGAATAATTTGAAATTATGCCTAAAGGGCTATAAAAACTGTGTATAGCCTTTGATTCAGTGGTATTACTAAGTATATACCCCAAAAAAAGATCAAAGGAAGAAGAGGACCCATATGTACAAAAATATTTATGGCAGTTCTATTTGTGGTGACAAAACAATTGAAAACTGAGGGGATATCCATCAATTGGGGAATGATGGTGATGCAATATTATTATACTATAAGAAATAATGAAAGGGGTGGTTTCAGGGGAAAAAAACAACAATCTTAGAAGATTTATATGAATTGATGCAAAATGACGTAAGAAGAACAAAGAACACAAAGTATATAGTAAGAACAAGATTATAATGATAATCCCCTGCAAAGAACTGATCACCAATGATGAATGCAATGATCCACAACACTTCCAAACAACTCATGATGAAAAATGATGGAGTCAGGATGCAAATTGAAGCATATTTTCTTCTATTTATTTTTCTAGTTTTTTGTCCACAACATGACTCATGTGGAAATTCATTTTGCATAACTTCATTTGTATAATGGACATGATGTATCTTGCCTTATTGATTGAGTACGGGTGGGGTGGAGAGAGGGAAAGATTTGGAACTCAAAAATAATTTTTTTAAAACTTAAAAGTAAAAAAAAAAATGATCGTTACTATCACTATCATCACTGAAGGCAATCTTCTAGAAAAGCATATGCCTCAAATGCATGGCTAAATTATATTCTGTTCCATGACTATGGTAGTCTGGAATGTCATATGTGTCACCAGATAAACTCTGTTTATGGCATGTTGATAAATAGCACTTATTTGTTTGTTATATGCTGAAAAAAGGAAAGTGCCTTGGAAAAATGATGACCACCATAATAAATAGACAATCTAAGGAGTAGGTGGTTATAAAACATTTCTGTTTCACAAATAAAGACAGTTGGACAAAATATTTCAAACTGAATAATTAAATTTTCTCTTCTGATATTTCTAGACTATATAAGATTTAAAAAAGAAGATTCAATCATTGCCTAGTCACCCACTGCAAAGCTTTATTGATCACCGATACTGTTAAAGTACAGCCATTACAATATTATTTATTCTAAAGCTACAGAACACAGAAAGTATCATTAATCTTCTTGGATCAGTTGTCTTCAGGACAGTTCTGTTAAGTATGTAGGCAAAATGTTTCCAAATATTGGACATTCAGACATTACACAAATCAAAGTAACTATCTGAAACATTACTGAAAAGAAAATTCTCATCTATGACCCCGTGCGAAGAGTTTGATGCTCATTTTTATTTCACCTTCTTACTAGTTCATCTATGACTTTTCATGTGTCAATCCAGCACACTACTGACTCTACCACGCTACGTCTGTCAACATGTCCTATTTTTCAGAGTAGACTGTATGTTCTGCGAGATCAGAAACTAGGTCTAATTTAGCTTTATCATGATCACATAATACATGTTCTATAAACGTTTGTTGAATGGAAAGAGCTGCGCCAACATGAGACAAAATCTCTCCAAATCAATTCAATGGGAAATATCCTAGTTGCTTGGTGAAGGGAAGATAAAACTTCTTTGACTGAATTTTTCACTTTTGAACCAACCATTTCTGCACCAAAGTCCTTTTATGCTGCATCCTTATAAAATAGAGGTAATCCCAGATTCTAAAAGGCTCTGTGGACAGAGCACAACAAAACACCAGAACAGAGCAGGCCAAACTAGAATCGCCTGATGTAGAAGCAAGAGGGTGGACTCATATGCACATTATCTTAGGATCCATCTATCAAGCCTGAGAAGCTCACTGTCAGAAGTGGTCTACAGTGGGCAATTATTCAATCCCATCAATTCGTGAAGAGCATCTACCATCATAAGTCACAGTTGGCCTGCAATCCACAATGAGCATGAGAATACTCATACCAGTGAAATGACAGAGCCTTGTAGAACTCCAGTCTGGACAATCTATGAAGAATCAGAAAAATATCAGAACTAGAGAGGTTTCAGGGGGGATATCAAATTCTATCCTCTCATACGAAAGAGAAAGAAACTAAGGTCCAGCAAGGGTAAATGGCTTGAAACCAACTGCAAAGGTAATCAATTGCAAAGTCGTTAACAAATCACCCAAGTATTTTTTCCAAGACCCAAATCAGATGTCAACTTTTCCATGAAGCTTTCTATTATTCTCCCCAAGTGAGAATGACTTATCTTTCCCCAAATTCTCCAAAGTAATTAATTTTATTCTCTCCTTTTGAAAGTAATTCACTTGAACTTGAGGGGGTTTGTACATGTCTTATCTTTATTGGATTGCAAATTCCTTGAGGGCAGCTACTATGTTTTAAATCACTTTTGTGGTCTCAGATTCAAGCAAAATGCCTGGCATCTCAAATATATGCCTAATATATATTTGCTCAGTTGAAGCTGAGACCAGAGCCTTTTTCTCCTGACTCCTAGGCCAAGGCTTCTTCCACTACACTGTGATGTTTCATTCTGATCGAACACAAAAAGTATTTAACTATCACAAAAGTGTTTATCTATAATTAACATATGAATTTACCAAATCCTGTATTTAAAAATCCATGTTTACTTTCAGTCTTTCCTTTGGTACAGAAACACCGAGATTCTGCACTGATGAGAATAAAGCAAAAAGCCAGTTTTCACTTATTTGTTTTGTTTTGAATTTGCTGCTGACCAATATATACATGACAGAGGAAGAAATATGGATGGGAATGGTGGAGGGTAACGACTTTGTCTTCTGTCTTAGTTTTCACGCTTGGTTAGGTTTGTATGCATGCTAATTGATAAAGGATCTTGGGAAAGAAGCAAGCTTTGTGGCCCCAGTCCTCATACAGCTCATGTAGGGTTTCTTTGGCAGAGCTATCTGAGATGTGTTTTAGGAGCATCGAATCAATATAAAGAATTAAGAGAGAGTGACAGGGAATATCTAACCCTACCAAATGAGATTCAGCACCAGACATCAAAGTCCCACACAAAAACAGATAATTTTAGAATAGGAGCACTATGTCTGGCTTTTGTTCAGCAAGACTTACTTAGATGTATTACTACATACCCTATATATCTGTTGGTTATGGCTAAAGAGCTAACAGCATGCTCATATCATGGAGAGGCTTCCTTATCACTGTACTTAGTAGAAAGATGCCTAACTGATCTCTATGGTCCCATCCAGCAAGCTCTAAATTGATTTAATTTTGTGTTCTTTCCCAGTAGCACTCCTGAATCCATATCAACATTCTTGGCAGAATGGGAAGCTATTCTTTGCTTCAGGGTTGAACTCCATCTGGTAAAGGGAGAGCTACATAACCATTATTCACATTCAAAAGTTCAATGGTACTTTTATTCCCCTTTCTTCCTTTATGTCATACTCTAATACCCTAATTCAGTGGTTCTCAAAGTATGGGCTAGAGAATCCTGGGGATCTCTGAAACCCTTTTAGAAGGTCTACAAATTCCAAAATAGTTTTTATTTCCAATATGGTAAATGTCTATAAATATAATTCAGATAAACAAAAACACTTTGGAGAGATCCTCAATAATTTTTAATAGGATAAAGATACTGAAAACAAAGGTTTGAGAACCACTGCCCTAAAACCATTTGATATAGTTAGGTTACCTTCCAAGAGAGGTGATACACAGGAGGAATATCATAATAGAATGGAGAAGAAGAGAGAGAGCTAGATTTCATTAAGGAAAAGAAGTATGTGGAATAAAGTTCATTCCAAAACTGGTAGAAGGTGATATGAATTTTATTTATGGACAGGAAACTGGTGGAAGCAATCTGATGCAAAAATAGGAAGTAGATAAGGCTATCACACTAGGATAAGAAATATATTTTTCTTCTGAAGGATGTGGCTAGGAAAACATGTCTATCTTAACAAGTGAAAGAATATAAAAGTGTGCATCAACAAGAGTGGATCCAAACAGTATCTATCATGAAGAGAAGAAGAAGGTGAAAAGAATATGATTTGTAGACATAAAATAGTAAAGAGTAATATTGTAGTCATCCAAAAAAGTTATAGGGAACTAATAAAGATTCCTGAGTAAGAGAGTTTCCCAGTCATAAGGTAGCCTTGCCCTATCTCATACACATAAGAAATACTACTATCTGAAGTACTGAACAAAAGCCCTAAGTGAATATTCACATGTTGAATGTACATAGGGAGATTAGCTTGGGAGAGATAATCATTACATCAAAGACAGACATAATGATATTTTTTTTCTATCTCTTTATACCTTCTACCTGGAGAGAATTAGGGAATAAACATTTATATAGCATTTATTATGTGCCAAACACTGTGTGAAGTGCATTTTACAAATATTACATTTGATCCTCACAACCTTAAGAGGTAGAAGCTATCACTACCCCCATTTTACAAAAATAGAAACTAAGGCAGTTTCTTTGCCAAGAAAACCAGAATTGGGGTCATGAAGACTGATATGATTGAAAAAAAAAGACATGATTAAAACAGATGAGGCAAACAGAAGGTAACTGATTTTTCCAGGGTCACATAGTGAGCAAGTGCCTTAAGTCAGATTTAAATTGAAGTTTTCCAGAATCCCAGAATCTAGCTATCTCTAGAGTCAAAAAATGCCTTCTCATGTCACCTCAATGATGGACACATAGTAAGTATGTAACAAAGGTATATTGAAATATATTTCTGCAGATGGAGATAAAAATTTCATGACTATATGATTCTCAGTTCCAGTTATGGAAAAATAAAGAAGTCACTTATAGTAAGAATATAAATTGTATTCCTTTATTAACCTTTGTCTCATATCATTTGACATGGTTAAGGGTAGGTTGTAGAACTGGCATCCATGAAACTTCTGAAATTTCTACCATTTCCTAGGCCTATATACAAGCCCTATGATCACAGATCTTAACTGTATAGGAACCTGAAAAGTACACTTTAAAAAATTTTTTTGACGGGGGATATACTTAGAGGAAAAAAAAAAACATATGACAGTCTCTTCATATGTTTGGGACTTTTTAAATTTTTTTCTTTTGTGTTTATATGGAAGCGAATGTCATTTTTGAGGGATCTCTATTTTTAAAAATCTGTGAAGATAATTTTAAAGGTCCATGATAATGAAAATATTGTACTCCCAGGCAAAGAAGTTAAGGTGGGTTGAAACCTAAGCATGTGCCAGATCTAAAACTATATTACACAGCAGTAGTCATAAAAACCATTTGGTGCTGGAAGTAGAAACAGAGTAGTTGATCAGTGGAAAAGGTTAGGTTCACAGGACAAAATAGTCAATAACTATAGTAATCTAGTGTTTGACAAGCCCCAAGACCCCAGGTTTTGGAATAAAAACTCACTATTTGACAAAATTTGCTGGGAAAATTGGAAAATTGGTATGGCAGAAACTAGGCATTGACCCACACCTAAGACAGTATACCAAGGTAAGGTTGAAATGGGTTCATGATTTAAACATGAGTGATATTATAAGCAAATTAGAAGAACAAAGGATAGTTTACATCTCAAATCTGTGGAGAAAGAAGAAATGTGTAGCCAAAGCAGAATTGGAATTCATTATTGAATAAAAAATAGAGAATTTTGATTATATTAAGTTAAAAAGGCTTTGTACAAACAAAACTAATGCAGATATGATTAGAAGGGAAGCAATAAACTGGGAAAAATATTTTTTACATTCAAAGGTTCTGATAAAGGCCTCATTTTAAAAATATATAGAGAATTGACTCAAAATTATAAGAATTCAAGCCATTCTCCAATTGATAAATGGTCAAAGGATATGAACAGACAATTTTCAGATGAAGAAGTTAAAATATGGAAAGGTGCTCTAAATCACTATTGTTCAGAGAAATACAAATTAAGACAATTTTGAGGTACTACACACCTCAAAAAAATAATGACAAATGTTGGAGGGGATGTGGGAACACTAATACATTGTTGCTGGAGTTGCAATTTGGAAAGCAAATTCTGGAGAGCAATTTGGAATTATGTCCAAAAGGCTATCAAACTGTGCATACCCTTTGATCCAGCAGTGTTTCTACTGGACTTATATGCCAAAGAGGTCTTAAAGGAGGGAAGGGGACCCACATGTGCAAAAATGTTTGTGGTGGCCCTTTTGTAGTGGCAAGAAACCAGAAACTGAGTGGCTATTCATCAGTTGGAGATTGGATGAATAAGTCATGGTATATGAATATTATGGAATATTATTGTTCTATAAGAAATGATCAGCAGGATGATTTCAGAGAGCCCTGGAGAGACTTACATGAACTGATGATACTAAGTGAAATGAGCAGGAGATCATTGTACACAGCAACAACAAGAAATATGATGATCAATTCTGATGGACGTGGCTCTCTTCGACAATGAGATGATTTGGATCAGTTCAAGTGATCTTGTGATAAAGAGAGGACTGTGGGAACTGAGGGTGGATCACAACATAGCATTTTATTCTTTTTGTTGTTGTTTGCTTGCATTTTATTTTCTTTTCCCTTATTTTTCCTTTTTGATTTGATTTTTCTTATGCAGCAAGATAATTGTATAAATATGTATGTATATATTGGATTGAAGATATATTTTACCATATTTAACATATATTGGATTACTTGCCATCTAGGGGAGGGAGTGGGAGGAAGTGGAGGAAATTGGAAAACAAGGTTTGGCAAGGGTTAATGTTGACAAATTATTCATGCCTATGTTTTGAAAATTAAAAACCTTTAATTAAAAAAAGATTCTTTTTTAAAAAACCTAACGAAACTTCTTAAAGAGGGATAATAAAATAGCACTAAAAAGTAGCCATCACATCAAGCTAATTAAAGGAATTTCTAATACCCTACCTAGTGCTCAGAAATAGAGAAGTTTCTGTTAAATTGTGATTTTTTTAAAGGCTGGGAACTGGAATTCACAATTAAAGAAGATTAAGAAAAATAAAATGAATACTCATGCCTTTGCCATAGGGGTTTAAATAGTTTTCTGCCATACAACAGACTGACAAGGATAGGAAAGCAAGACCAACATTTAATGATAATATATTTGAGCTAGAATACACCTGGAAGTTCTTCTCTAACTGCCGTCCCCACTTTTTACAAGTCAGGAAACAAACTATCACAAAGCTGATGAGTGGCAGAACAGAAAGTAGAAGCCATGTCTCTTGACCCCCATCGAACAACTCTTTCCATTTATCACACAGAATTCTTTGCTCCCCCAACAAGCTTCACCCTGACACGGAAACTTAAACCACTATAGAAGAAGGAGAATGACCGAGAAAAATTTTGCTTTACAAGTCACCTTACCACTAAGGGGAGATAAAATACTTATATTTATATTTATAATATACTTATATTTAAGTATTCTTGTGGGCAGAGACAGAGGAAGGAAATTTCAGTTGATGTGTGCATACCATTTTCATATCTATGGGAAATTTGGGGAAATAACCCAACTATTCCTTAATAACAAAAAGAAAATATGTATTTAAGATAAATAGTTTTTGGATAAACACATATCTGGAAAGGTTCATAAGAGATTATATGTCTCATCTTCATCCTCATTTCTTTCTTGAAAAACTTATCTATTGCTCTCCCTTCCTCACTAAAGATATCATGCAAATAGTAAGCACTTAATAAATAAAGCTATTTGACTGACACAAAATAACATACTCCACAAAGAAGAAAGGATTGTTTCTCTTCTACCTTGTCCTGGGTAGATCATATCTGGAACAGTGTTACCTTCAAGAGTTGAACATAATTCCTTTTCCTGGCATCCAAAGCCCTCCATAATCTGACACTAGCCTACCTGTCAAGTCTTACCTCATATTTTCACATCTCTATTCTTTACCACTAGAATAGCAGATATGTAAATTGGTGACAAAAGTAAATTTTACTTTTAAAGTAAGCATTTTCACCAAATTAAAAACCCCCAATCAATTACTAAACTTGAAATTCTAAAATTAAAAGGAGAAATTAATAATATTGAAAGTAAAAAAAAAAAACTATTGAACTAATAAATAAAACTAAGAGTTGGTTTTATGAAAAAACTAATAAAATTGATAAACCTTTGGTAGATTTGATTAGAAAAAGGAGAGAGGAAAATCAAATTAATAGTCTTAAAAATGAAAAGGGAGAACTTTCCACCAATGAAGAGGAAATTAAAGAAATAATAAGGGGTTACTGTGGCCAACTTTATGCCAATAAATTTGATAACCTAAGCGAAATGGATGACTACCTCCAAAAGTATAGGCTTCCCAGATTAACAGAGGAGGAAGTAAATTGCTTAAATATTCCCATCTCGGAAAAAGAAATAGAACAAGCTATTAATCAAATGCCTAAAAAAAAAAAAAAAAAAACCCAGGACCAGATGGATTTACATGTGAATTCTACCAAACATTCAAAGAACAATTAGCCCCAATGCTTTATAAATTATTTGAAAAATAGGGAATGAAGGAGTCCTACCAAACTCCTTTTATGACAGAGACATGGTACTGATACCTAAACCAGGTAGGTTGAAAACAGAGAAAGAAAATTATAGACCAATCTCCCTAATGAATAGTGATGCTAAAATCTTAAATAAGATATTAGCAAAAAGATTACAGAAAATCATCCCCAGGATAATACACCACGATCAAGTAGGATTTATACCAGGAATGCAGGGCTGGTTCAATATTAGGAAAACTATCAGTATAATTGGCCATATTCATAACCAAATTAACAAAAACCATATGATCATCTCAATAGATGTGGAAAAAGCATTTGATAAAATCCAACATCCATTCCTATTAAAAAGACTTGAGAGTGTAGGAATAAATAAATGGACTTTTCCTTAAAATAATCAGTAGCAGCTATTTAAAACCATCAGTAAGCATCATATGTAATGGGGACAAACTGCAACCATTCCCAATAAGATCAGGAGTAAAACAAGGTTGCCCGCTATCACCGTTACTATTTAATATTGTATTAGAAATGCTAGCTCTGGCAATAAGAGTTGAGAAAGAGATTAAAGGAATAAGAATAGGCAATGAGGAAACCAAATTATATGATGGTATGCTTAGAGAACCCCAGAGATTCTACTAAGAAGTTATTAGAAACAATCCACAACTTTAGCAAAGTTGCAGGATACAAAATAAACACACATAAATCATCAGCATTCTTATATATCACTAACAAAACCCAACAGTTAGAGTTACAAAGAGAAATTCCATTTAAAGTAACTACTGATTGTATAAAATATTTAGGAATCTATCTACCAAGGGAAAAATCAGAAACTTTATGAGCAAAACTACAAAACACTTTCCACACAAATTAAGTCTGATCTAACCAACTGGAAAAATATTAAATGCTCTTGGATTGGGCGAGCAAATATAATAAAGATGACAATACTACTTAAACTAATCTATTTATTTAGCTCTATACCAATCAGACTCCCAAAAAACTATTTTAATGACCTAGAAAAAATAACAACAAAGTTCATATGGAAAAACAAAAGGTCAAGAATTTCAAGGCAATTAATGAAAAAAAAATCAAATGAAGGTAGCCTAGCTGTACAGATCTAAAATTATATTATAAAGCAGCAGTTACCAAAACCATCTGGTATTAGGTTCAAAGGAAAATCAGCCAATAACTTTAATAATCTAGTGTTTGACAAACCCAAAGACCCCAGTTTTGGGGATAAGAACTCATTATTTGACACAACTTGCTGGGAAAATTGGAAATCAGTATGGCAGAAACTAGGCATTGACCCACACTTAACACCGTACACCAAGATAAGGTCAAAATGGGTTCATGACCTAGGCATAAAGAATGAGATTATAAATAAATTGGAAGAGCACAGGATAGTTTATCTCTCAGACCTGTGGAAGAGGAAGGAATTTATGACCAAAGAAGAACTAAAGATCATTATTGATTACAAAATAGAAATTTTTGATTATATCAAATTGAAAAGTTTTTGTACAAACAAAACTAACGCAGACAAGATTAGAAGGGAAACAATAAACTGGGAAAACATTTTTACAGTCAAAGGTTCTGATAAAGGCCTCATTTCCAAAATATATAGAGAATTGACTCTATAAGAAATTAAGCCATTCTCCACTTGATAAATGGTCAAAGGCTATGAACAGACAATTCTCAGACAAAGAAACTGAAGCTATTTCTAGCCATATGAAAAGATGTTCCAAGTCATTATTAATCAGAGAAATGCAAATTAATACAACTCTGAAATACCACTACATACCTGTCAGATTGGCTAGAATGACAGGGAAAGATAATGCGGAATGTTGGAGGGGATGTGGGAAAACAGGGACACTGATACATTGTTGGTGGAATCCAACATCCACGCATCCAGCCATTCTGGAGAGCAATTTGGAACTATGCTCAAAAAGTTATCAAACTGTGCATACCCTTTGATCCAGCAGTGTTTCTACTGGGCTTATACCCCAAAGAGATACTAAAGAAGGGAAAGGGACCTGTATGTGCCAAAATGTTTGTGGCCGCCCTGTTTGTAGTGGCTAGAAACTGGAAAATGAATGGATGCCCATCAATTGGAGAATGGTTGGGTAAACTGTGGTATATGAATGTTATGGAATATTGGAACAATAATATTCTGTAAGAAATGACCAGTAGGATGAATACAGAGAGGCTTGGAGAGATTTGCATGAACTGATGCTGAGTGAAATGAGCAGAACCAGGAGATCATTATATACCTCAACAATGATACTGTATGAGGATGTATTCTGATGAAAGTGGATTTCTTCAACAAAGAGATCTAACTCAGTTTCAATTGATCAAGGATGGACAGAAGCAGCTACACCCAAAGAAAGAACACTGGGAAATGAATATAAACTGCTTGCATTTTTGTTTTTCTTCCCTGGTTATTTATACCTTCTGAATCCAATTCTCTCTGTGCAACAAGAGAACTGTTCAGTCCTGCACACATATATTGTATCTAGGATCTACTGTGCTGTATTTAACATGTATAAGACTGCTTGCCATCTGGGGGAGGGAGTGGAAGGAGGGAGGGGAAAAGTCAGAACAGAAGCGAGTGCAAGGGATAATGTTTTTTTTTTTTACATTTTTAATATTTTATTTTATTTTATAATAACTTTATATTGACAGAATCCATACCAGGGTAATTTTTTTTACACTCGCTTCTGTTCCGATTTTTCCCCTCCCTCCCTCCATCCCCTCCCCTAGATGGCAAGCAGTCCTATATATGTTAAATATGTTTCAGTATAAGGGGATAATGTTGTAAAAAAATTACTCAGGCATAGGTTCTGTCAATAAAAAGTTATAAAAAAAAAGAAATCACATGTAAATACAATTTAAAAAAACCTAATTTCTAAAGTAAGCATTTTCATACGTTTAAATGATTGTACATGAATAACCTATATTAGATTACTTGCTGTCTTGGGGAAGGGGAATGGAAGAGAGAGAAGGAGAAAAAAATTGGAGCTCAAAATCTTACAAAAATGAATAAATGTTGAAAACTAGCTTTACATGTTTAATTGGAAAGATTCAAATGCTACTGAAATTGTTAAAATTAAGCATTTTCATCCTATCTCTTTCTCTTTTTTTGCTTTATGGACACATGTACATGCACATACTGCATCAACTGACACACTGGTTAGTCCTTTGAGGGATTCTTAAATTCTGTTTCTTCTATTAAGTGTAAACTGAAGAAACCTTGTCTAGCCCTCATACATACTCTTAACATTCTTACCACTAAGGGTGATGAAAAATGTGCTTCTGGCTTTACTTTGGGTTAACAGGGAGGAAAGAATTAGCTAAAAGAAAAATTGTGGAAAGCTTTGGGGCAAAGGAATCAATTAGAATGTTCATAACAGTAGAGATGAAGTAAGGCAAAGTCACTTGTCCATCATTTTGGAAGGACATATTTTAAAAGATTTAGATAAAAGGTAAGTAGGTTCCAATGAATTAATACTTTGAAGGAGAGTGCCCTGGAGGGATTGGAATAAAATCTAGAGTCTTCTAGAAGAAATTATTCCAACATGAAGTAAAAAATAAACGTTACCCAAAGAGACCAAAGTGTATTCAGAGGAAACTCATCAATAAATTCTGGTAAAAAAAAAATAAGACAGTACAGATCAGGACTTCTTTCCCTTTCTTGTATCATTGACACTTTTAGATGTATAACCTATGGACCCCTTCTCAGAATCATGTTTTTAAATGCATGAAATAAAATATATAGTATTATAAAGGAAATCAGTTATATTGAAGTGCAATTATAAATGTGTGTGTGTGTGTGTGTGTGTGTGTGTGTGTGTGTATGTTTTATGGTCCCTAGGTTATGAGCCCCTGGACAGATGATTGAAGCGGAGGCATAACTGGACTAAAATCTCCAAAGTAGCATGGTCCTGGAAGCACTGCGAAACTGTTTTGGGACTACTTGATGACTACTTGAAACTGAATAAGACTGATAATAACAATAATAATATTTTGTTTTGGTTTTGCCTATATGGTAGGGAAAAGGAATATCAAGGAAGGGATAGGACTCTACTGCTTAAGGTAGGTGGTTTAATGGTAACAGGCAAATGGAAAATGGAATGAACTTGATCCTTTTTTTCTGTTTACTCTTCCAAAGAGAATGATCATAAAATCAGTCATGGAGAGTGGGGAACTATTTAATCATTAGGCATCATTTGGATGTTTTCAATGAGTCACAATCACCAGGTCCAAATTAACGAGTTCCTATAGGACTCAAAGAACATCAACAAAAGAGTATAAGCTGCCATTAATGACTTTTAAAAGATTCTGGAGAATGGGACAGCTATTTCAGGACTTGAAAATGTTAACTACTCCTACAATTTTCATAAAGGGATCAGAGATCTGGTAACTACAGACCAGTTGAGAATGATCTCTATTCATGGTCAAATGTAGGGTATGGCATGTGGAACATTTAGAAATGAAAGGAATAATCACTAAAAAGCCAATATGGCTTCACCCAAGACAAGTTTTGCCAGACAAACACCATTTGATTTTTTGACAGTATAACCAGGATATTAGACCATGGGAATGGTAAAAAAAAACAAAAAAAAAAACAAAAAAAAAACAAAAAAAAAAACCATTGTACATCATTTTCCACAAAACACCTAATAAAGTCTCTCCCTTTAAGATTGTGGGCAAGGTATAGAAACATAGACTAGATCAGGATTCAAACATTTTTTATATACTGGTCATTTCTGTCAATATTACAAACACATGAACCTCTTCTCAGAATAATATTTAACTGCATAAAATTACATAGGAATACAAAGGAAAACAATTGAAATGCAGTTATCAAAACTTAATAATTAAAAAATATATTACAGAAATCATGTTAAAAACTCCTGGGCAAGATGTTGGATAAAATGTTTGAAAGCCCAGACCCAAAAAGTAGTCATTGATAGTTCTACAAGTGTCTCCACAGTGACTCTAGGGTAATACTCCAGAGATGTCTTTAGAAATGTATTCTTCAACATTTTTATCAGTGGTCTGGATGAAAGCATAGGTGACATGTTCATTAAATTTATAGGTGACATAAAACGTGGAAATTGGATGACAGAATCTGGATCCAAAAAGATCTCAGAAGGCTAGATCAATAGGCTAAATAGAATAAGATGCAATTTAACAGAGATAAATATAAATTTATACTCTTCTGTTGAAGAACTGACAGTTTCATTTAACAGGCACGTCTGGACAAGGAGAGAACGTTTTGGGCCTTCCCACAAAGCTTTGTGCTGAAGAGATGATAAAAAGAACTAAAGAGTTTGTGATTGAAAACAGGGACCCTGGGAAGTGGTAGAGTTCATAGAAAGGCCTGCATTTCTATGAACATGAATGGAGAGAGAAGCAAAATGGTGATTGGTACTGAGCTTGTCTCCATCTCACCCACTAGCCATTTTCCTGAGATAGAACTCTAATAGTCTGAGTGCTGTGCTGTGCTGTGCATGAGAAAAACCTAGGACCAAGTGGGAAGGAGATGTGGAGGTTGGCAAGGAGCAGGAGACAAGGCCAGAACTGAGTGATGGGCAGCTGTGGCAACACAAGAGAGGAAAAGCAGTAGCATAGTGGCATCCAGCCAGACCCTTCAGGCTTCATCCTAGTCCAGTGATATACTGAATAAGCGACAAATAGCTTTCTCTCCCTGCAGCAATTGAAGGATGGAGATCTGAAATAAAATTATTTTCCATTGTTGTTACTGTTATTGGTTTTGCTTGTCAAGGAATACAGAGACTGAAAAAGTGAAATAAGTGTTCATGGGCTTAAAATGGGAGAATATATGTGCACATGTAAATATATACATATGTATGTATATGGCACAAACAAATACAAGATAGTTTGGGAAGGAAATATATTACCAGCTAGAAGGATTGTAAAAGACTTTGTGTCATAGGCAGTGCTTGCTATGGGTACTGAAGGAAATACAAAATGACAAGAGTTGGAAGCAAGGAGAAAGTGCATTCTAGGCCTTTGCAAAGGAATGGAGATTGGAACTGGCACAGTGTGTATACAGAAAAGGAAGTTGGTCAGTATATCTGGGTTATAGAGGGAAATAATGTATAGGAAGACAGAAGAGGTAGATAGGAAATAGGGTTTTTTTCCAAGTTAAATGAAAAAAAATAAAGTACCAAGTGAAAGTTTCTATTTAATTCTATATAATGGGGAGCCACTAGAGATGCTAGAGTTGGAAAGTGGTGAAATGAGACCTGAGCTTTAGAAAAACTACTTTGACAGATATATGCAGGTGGATTTGAATGGGGGTGGACTTGAGTAGGTAAAACAAAGAGTAGACTACAGTAATAGTCTTATTGAGATTTGATAAGGATCCAAAGTAGGATCATGGTTATAAGAGTGGTAAGAAAAGGACATAGCATAAAGATATTGTAAAGGGAGAAAGAACAAGATGTGATAGCTAATGGATATATGGAGTATATAAGCGGGGTATAAAGCAAGACATTGATTTTGTGACTCCAGATGACAGGAAAGATTAGGGGAAGCTCAGAAGGAGAGTGGATTTTGAGGGTGGAATGAATTCTGCTTTGGATATGTTGAGTTTGAGATGCCTATAGACTACCTATTATAAAATATCTAAGAGGTAGTTTGTGATATGGGATGGTAGCTCACGAGAGAATCTAGAACTAGATATGGTATTCTGGGAAGTATCAGAATAGGGAAGGTAATTAAATGCATGGGAGATGAGGACGTAATCAAAAAAGTGTATAATAACAATTCTTAACCGGGAGTGCAAGAATTTAAAAAAAAAACACTTTTTTCTTGTATTTCTATATAATTTATTTCCTTTGCAATCTCATGTATTTTACTTTATGTATAGAAGCATTATTCTAATAAGGGGTCCACAGACTTTGCCAGACATTCAGAGCAGTTCATGGCACACAAAGATTAAAAATTTCAAGTGCAGGAAGAAAAGAGAAGAGGGACTAGGGCAGAGTTTTGAGTTGTTAGTCATACAACAGATGATGAATAATCTTCTTGGATTCCTTTAAAGTTCTAATTGAAATCTCAACTCTACAGGAAGCCTTCCCTAATGCTTCTTAATTCTAGTGATTCACTTCTTTTACTTATTTCCTATTTATCCTGTATATAGTTCACTTTGTATATATTAGCTTGGATGTTGTCTTCCCCAATAGACTGTAAGCTCCTTGAAGGCAGGACTGTCTTTTGCCTCTTTTTGTATCTGTAGCACTTAACATATGTGCATGGCACATAGTAGGTGCTTAATAAATGTTGACTGATTGATTAAAGGAGTTGTCAATAAGACTGAGGAAGACCCAGAAAAAAACATTGTTAAGAAAATCCAGAAAGAAGAAAGTATCTTGAAGGAGAAGTACCTCAGAGAGAGAAGAGATATAAGGGAGGCTAAGGATTACAAAAAGACATTTGGCAAGTAACAGCTCACTGGTAACTTTGGGAGCTTGCAGTTTCATTTGAATGTGGAGGTTAGAATTCAGACTTTGCAAGATGACAAGATTTTGCAAGATAGGTTGAAGAAAATTAGGAGATACATTCTTAATAAGAGAAGACTTAGTGGGGACAAGATAGCCGTCTAATTACTTAAAAGACTACCATGGAAAACAACTATTCAGCTTCACTTCAGAAAGAAGCTGAAGGGCTATATAGCTTTAATGATTTAAGGAAATCTTTATAACAATTAGGCATAGTCCAGCTGCTTTAGGTGATCTTGATCCTGATTGAAGATTTTCAAGTAAAGTCAGGATGAAGACTTGGGAATATTAGAGCAGAAATTCTCTGTCATATAAGGGTTGGACTAAAAAGCTTTGAGGTCCCTTCAAATTCTTAGATATTGTGTCTTGCTCCTTCTCTTGCCTGATGGTGAGCAAATTTCTTCCTAATGCTTTCCTGATACTTGGGATTTGGTGCAGCCATTTTACATGACTAAAAACTCATTTCCCTTGCTACTTGTCTCTAAAAACTCATCCCAAACCAAGTCAGGCTTCCACCTCTAAGGCCTTTCCCTTCCATAGTGCCCTATGGAAGCCTTGCAATATCATTAACAAACTTCTTCTTCATTTTCTATCACTTCCTGTCACACATTTCATCCTCTTCCATTCATAAAAACTTGGATTAATCCAGAAGACCTGCTATCCCTTGCTTCTTCTTATATTTCCATATAAGAGTTGGGAGGGGGATCTGTACCATTACTCCTCACTTCCGCTTGCTCCCTCTCCCATGTTCTATATTGTTCACTGAATCAAAGTGATTCTGTCCAGATCTTTGTCAAATCTTTGTCTGAGTGTGTCTCCAGAAGCCTCATCCTCCTTTCTTTTTTATTAAAGTTTTTTTTTTAATTTGGCAAGTAATCCAATATATAGTGAACATGTGCAATTCTTCTATACATAATTTCACAAATATCATGCTGCACAAGAAAAATCAGATCAAAAAGGAAAAAAAATGAGAAGGAAAACAAAATGGAAGCAAGCACAACAAATAGGGAGAAAATGCTATATTGTGATCCACACTCAGTTCCCACAGTCCTCTCTCTGAACGTCCCCCTTTCTAGTGGCATCTAATCCCTGGTTCGTGGTCTTCCTCTGCAGTACAACTCTTACCTGTTTCTTTAGGTATAAGAATCCCATTCTCCCACTTCATGGATCTGCTCACTTTTCATGGCCCACATCTCTACTCACCATCAGTGCTCAATCCAGGTATTCAGAGGTTAGAGCTCACCATCACTCCAAACTCTTTTACTGCCATTATTTCTAACTCCCACATGCCCCCATGGAACTAGAAGTGCTGATTCTGCATTATTTCTATGTCTATTCTTCTTCCTCGTTGCACCTTTGTGTCCTTTCATCTATTCCTATTCTTCCAATCCATCATTGGACAGGGACTGTTTTTTGCTCTTTTCTTATCCCTAGAACTTGGTACGGGATCTGGCTCATAGTAGGTACTTCATAAATGGCTACTCATTTGACTTGTTCTCACTTCCTTCCCTTCATAGTCTTGACCCTGCTATACATCCTCCTCCCCATTTATTCCTGTGCTTATCATGGACAGGCAAACCTCAGTTCTTCGTACTCTCCCCCTGTCCTCTCTGTTCATATCCTAGAGCAATCTGGAGGAAGTTATGTCGTCATGTCTATTGGGACAATCAGAAATTCATGCTGTGTCACTTCAACTAGCCCCTCACAGGTGCATGGCAATTCTATTTTTACTGAACTAGAGTCAAATCAATAAGACAAATGATTTGTTGATTTTCTTGCTTACAAGTGAATTTCTGACTAAATTGTGTGGTCTCTTCAGACAATGTGGTTCAATCAGTTGGAGATATAGACACAATCTCAGTTACCTTCCCCTAGGCACCAACTTAGAAAATAAAAGACATAGAAAAGGAAGATAAAAAAGCCCTTCAGGGGAACTGCTGCCCCAAAATGAAAGGATTCCTGAATTTTTGAGAGGTATAGAACTCAAATGTTCCTACGAGAATGAGAATGGTTGTAATGCTTGTCCCCCAGATGCCCTCAGTGGCACTTGCTTGATTCCCATGCCATTAAAGTTTGAGAGGCATTGTGGCCTAGCAGAAAGCATCAATATTCCTGGAATCAGTAGACCTAGATTAGAAGTGAATTCCTGGTACTTCCTAGATGTGTTACTATGGAAAAGCTACTTAATCTTTTTAAACTCCCGGTTTCTTACCTGTAAAATGGGGTTAAAATTAATTACACCACCTGACTCAAAGAGTTGTTACAGGAGAGTGCTTTGCAAAACTTAAGGCCTTATACAAGCATGATTTGTAATTATTAATGGCAACTGTCATGTGGCTAATAGTAGAGATAGGCTGAAATAGTATATTTCTAAATGATATAATTTTATATCATCACGTATGACTACAAATATTTCTATGAGTTTGAATAATATTCACTTTGTGGAATGAACTATTATGACCCAAATACTTGAATCCAAATCCTGGATCTCCAATTCACTACCTGTGTGGTTTTAGGCATGTCTATTTCTCTTCTAGTGCCTAAATTTCCTTCTTTACACACTGAGAACATTGGGATAGATGGTAATGAAAAGAGTACTGGCTCTAAGGTCAGAGATAATAACTCAGCTCCCCCAAAAAAGTATTTCAGTAGCTAATCTATTAATTTTCAAGGACAATTAAAAAATCATTAACATTCCTAATTAAAATATCTATAGCTCTTATATTTAATATTGTACCTTAGATCTTCTCTATATTTGAAGTTTATGTTATTGTTTCTTGAAGATCTAGCACATAATGATTTAAATCATCTGATTAGGGTTTAACTGAATAGCTTTTTAATAATAGGTAGCAACAAGAAATATATATATATACACACACACACACATACACACACACACACACACACACACACACACACACACACACACATCTAAGTCTACTGGTGATGAGCCTGTCCATTCAAAGCAAAAGCAGATTAATTTAGATAGATGATACCAAATGTCTTTGCAGCATAGTATAAGCTGCCAGAGGTTTGTGTCATTAGCATAACCTTCAAGAAGCCACCATGACTTTCACACCAAGATAAAGCAATGAGGTAGGACTCTGGTGTCAAGAGGAAATGATGAAAGCTCCCAACCCAAAAATAAATCTGACTTTTACCCTCTTCTGTGGGTGGAAAAATTATGCAAGAACATGGCTGAGACTCATTCGGGATAAACATTTGTGGATGGAAAGTCGCCGACATGATTGGAGGAACTAACCACACTAATAAGGTTCTGTGTTATTCAATAATAGACTTTAACAATGGAGTATCTTTACTATATAAGAACAGATAACATTTCCAGAAAGCTATAGGGTTTGCATTTCACTCGACCTGTAACACTCTTGTTGTAGGGGTATAAGGCATCATTATCCTCATTTTATATATCATAAAACCGAGGCTTAGAGATGACAAATGACTTGCTTATAATCATATAGCAAGGAAGCATCCTAAATGCTGGAAATATATTACTCTGGACCCTTATTAGAGCTTTTCACCTTCTTGTTATTCCAGGACTTGTAGATTCAGAATGTGGGGCAATTAGTCTTATACCTCTGGGCTAATGGTTTTATATACAACTCTCTGAGATAAGGGTACCTTTGGCATTTGGGAGACTTGGGAAACAAGGCACCTGGGATAATCTCTAATTGTTTTTCTAAGTAGTTCTTTAATATACTACTGAATAACAAGAGTCTATTAGCTAGCTGATGATTCTTATTCTTACCATTATTATCATTATCACCTTTATTATTATTTATTGATTTCCTATCAATAGAGATGAATTCCATTGTTTGACAAAAAACCATGTGGCTGAATGCCTGGGTTTATTTGTATTAATCGGAGATGATTTTTAAGAGATTGAAGCAATAACAGTAATAGCTACTGTTTTCTATAAATGTTGCATTTATTTTTAAGATTCTTCTTTGATTTGTTTCCTTAAGGAGCTATTTGTTATTTCTTTTTATTATTATTAAGATTAAGGAATGTGTGAGAGAAACATAGATGACATAATGAGATCATTCTTCCTGCTCCCAAAACTCTTTCAGATATAAGGGTTAGAAGCCCAGGTAGTTATGGATTGGGGGATGCTTCTGTTCTCTGAACTTTCCCCTCCTAGTAACAGATGCTATTCCTTAAGGGTACATCAGGAATAATTAGGAAGGCATTAATTCCTAGAGGACTACTGAATAAATACCAACCATAGGTCTAAAATACATGCTTCCATCTAGTTCTCAGAGCTCTTCCTTGAAGCTCCACAAACCTTACTCATTCATCATAGACAGAGTAGTTCCAAGACAGTCTGTGCTCATGACTAAGGCTGTTTAGTCCCCTCATACATAGTAAAGCAATCCCCCCAGTATGATCCAGCACAATATTGAAAAATGGTAGAGGGAGGTGATTAAACCTTGACAATAATGGAGCTCCAAAAAGAAGTGTATGAGTAGCTAATCTATTAAATCTCAAGGACAATTTAAAAAAATCATTAACATACATAATTAAGGTATTTATAGCTCATGTATTTAATATATTTCACAAAATGAAAATCTGTTCCCTTAAAAACACCACTGAAGGGAAAATTTGATGTATTCTACTCCTACATCATAAAAATAATAACAATAAAGCCATCCAATGTTCTGTATCCAAATTAGACCTTGCCATAACCTTTGCTACTTCCATGATAAAAACATATTGATTAGAACATTTTTAATTAGTGGAGATTTTAGATTGGTGAGAATACTTCATTATCACCTATCAATCAGATTTGTTCACCACATTCTCCCATAAAAAGAACTACTGTGATCTCTGAGAGGAAAATTATTGTAACTGCTGAAGTTCCATACACACAGTGTGGTTTCCAAGATATTAAAGCTTCAAGAAATAAGCTTTTTCAAAGTACTGAATGTAGGATATCAGATAAGAGGGGGAGTTTTCCTTACCTGAAAGTTCCCTTCACCAATAAAATCAATGATCAAAGCCCTTTCCCTCTCTCTCTCTTCATTCTTATCATCTCCTTACCCCTTCACTCCCTCATCCATTTACCACCGGCTCTCTCAATCTGTAGGATGTTTGTCCTTAAAGACCCACAGGTCAAGCAGAAAGGAAGCATTCGCCATGCCAGATAGCTTGCTTCTTAAATGGATTCCTTCCCTTGTACTACCATCCTCAAAGCATTCTTAGAAGAGGGTGGAGGAGATTAGGAGGAGACTTACCTGAGTTTGATTCTGGGCTCAGATTGCTACTAATTATATGATCCCAAGCAAATTAATGATCTTTGAGTCTGTTTCTTCAGCTGCAAAAGTGGGGATAATACATGTTGTAAGGCAGGATTTTGGTGGAACAGAGAGCTGTGAAGTAAAGGTTAGGGAAGGGAGAAGTTAATCCCCAACACTCCCATGATCCCACCTGGGACTATTACAAGCAAGGCAATTGCTATGCAGCTCTGGGGAGGCTTGGGTTAAATTTGCTTCCAGGTGGACTGGAACCCAGCTGTGGCTTCATTCGGCAAGAAAACCATAAAAACAGTTTTTAGGACTTTGGTTAAGTGCTCCTGAGGTCGCAGGAAATCTTCTTACTAACTGCTTTTAATCTCTTTGCCCATTGCTTTTATCCTCTAGACTGCTTTTAACTGCCTAGGGAACTGCTTTAATTTTGAATATTTTTTATTACACAGATTGTTTGTTTGAACCATAGGTCACTGCATGATCTATTGTATCAAATGCAAAGCCTGATGCCAATCTCCCATGGTTGTCGGGAGATTTACAAGAAGATGTACATGAAGAATTTTGTAGCCTTAAAAGGGATAAGAGTGGAGAACAGGCCCTGTGCTTTTCATCACTAAAGACAGTGCCTAGGTGAGGAAAGTCTCTCTACCAACATATATTGGAACCATCACTGCAACTTATAATCTTAAAGAATTGTCTGCAGCACTGAACTGCTGAATAATTTGCCCAAGGTCACACAACTAGTATGCATCAAAGGCAAGACATGAATTCAAGCCTTCCTAGCTTCAAGGCTTTCCTTCTACTTACTATACCATGCTGCCTTTAAAGCAATATGGAAATGCCAATTACTAGTATTCATGCACTGGAAAGCTCTTCATATGAAAAGATTGAACTTGCTCTTTTTGGCCCTTGAGGACTGTACTGTGAATATAGAGTAGATGGATGGTGGCAGGGAGACCAATTTCAACTCACTTTTTAGGGGGAAAATACTTCCTAAGGATCAGAAGTATATAAAAATGAAATGGACTGCCCCAGTAAGTCGTAGGGTTTCCTTAACAAGGTGTTTTCAAGGGAAGGCTAGGTGACTTCTTGTTTGAGAAGAAAAGATTCTTGTACAGTCATGGATTGTACTAGATGTTCTCAGATTGTATGCTGATGTCCCTTCCACCTGTGAAATAACTAATAAATACCTCCTCTCCTAACTTTTTAAAAAAACTTGATCCAGCCCATCAATTGGAGAATGGCTGGGTAAATGGTGGTATATGAATGTTAGGGAATACTATTGTTCTGTAAGAGATGACCAGCAGGATGAATACAGAGAGGCTTGGAGAGACTGACATGAACTGATGCTGAGTGAAATGAGCACTACCAGGAGATCATTATACACTTCAACAACAATACTGTATGAGGATGTATTCTGACCGAAGTGGATTTCTTTGACAAAGAGACCTAACTCAGTTTCAATTGATAAATGATGGACAGAAGCAGCTACACCCAAAGAAAGAACACTGGGAAAGGAATGTGAACTATTTGCATTTTTGTTTTTCTTCCCGGGTTATTTTTACCTTCTGAATCCAATTCTCCCTGTGCAACAAGAAAACTGTTCGGTTCTGCAAACATATATTGTATCTAGGATATACTGCAACATATCTAACATACATAGGACTGCTTGCCATCTAGGGGAGGGGGTGGAGGGAGGGAGGGGAAAAAATCGGAACAGAAGCGAGTGCAAGGGATAATGTAGTAAAAAAAATTACCCTGTCAATAAAAAGTTATTACAAAATTAAAAAAAAAGAATAAAAGAAATGTATTTTTCAAGCAAAAAAAAAAGTTTTAAAGTTTGAAACACAGTTTTGCAGGGATGAAGGCTGAGAGCTATCTATGCATGTATTTTAAAAATAAAAAGCTAAAAATAAAAATAAAAATAAATAAAAACTTGATCCATGATTTTATCAGTATAGGAAGCTCTGTCAAAACGAGTAGAATTTCTCTGCAATTTATGAGATGAGACTATTAGTGTGAAGAATCCCTTCACCACTGAAGAATGGCCACTCATTTGTAACTTATAGTCTTTGAGAGTCATCAGGGGTTTTGAAAGGTTAAGTTATTTATTCAGGGTCACACAGCCTGTATGTGTCAGAGGGAACAATCAGGTCTTTCTGACACCAAGGCTCATTCTCTATCCGCTATACTTTGTTAACTTTCTCAATTGGTTAAGGCAAATATTGGATTCCAAATGTGAGGCAAAGCAATTTTAAGGATAAGTCTGGAATCTCATGGAAAGGATCGTGGGAAGAATCTACTCCAATGAATCTTAGAGAAAAGAAAATTGGCTCTCAAGGAAGAGAAAGGATTTACTCTGTAACCCAGATAACCAGGGACAGACAGCACTGGAATCCAGTCCCAATCACATACTATTTCTGCTAGACCACAGTAATTTTCTTGAATTTTATGTATGTTTATTCCATGACCAAGAATTTATTTACTCTATATAACTGTAACCATTGAATAAGGATAGGTTATCTTTTTTTACAATATATAGTTTCTCAAATGTCAGCTTAGTTTAAAAAAAAATCAAATGCATCTACTAATCACTATTTATTCTTGTTACCCTATCTAAAAAATGTGTGGATGGAGTTATCCCATATAAAGCTGTTTGGCATATTAAGCTAATATGTGATAATTTCAGTTTTGTTGTAATTAGAATTACTTTAGAAGATACAATGGCTTTTTTCACTTTCATTTGGAGCAAATTACTTTTCTGCAACACCCTCATTTTATGCTACATGCTTCCAAATTAAAACAAACTACCAGCCAGACTGAAACATTGCTACTCTTGTTTCTTTTCATACCAAAAGCTTGTAAAACATGTAATGGATAATTATGACAATCAATGAGATATATGTTAAGAAAGGCATTAAAATAGTTAAAACTGAATTCTCACATAGAACTAAAGTCTTCTCTCTTGGGGGGGGGAGGGGTTGAGGTATCTAACCAAGCTAACCAACATCATAGCCAGGACATGTAACCTTGGACTTTGTTCCAGTCATCAATGAATTTTGAGACTTGTCCATGGGCCTAAAGCCAGTATCTTTTGAGAGGTAGATATAGTTATATGTACATAATGACAATACCTGGTGAGAAGTGAAAATGGCCACACAAGGCCAGTCTTATAATAGGCAGCCATCATCATCCTTCCAGATGAGTTTGAGAAGTCAGAGAAAGAAGTGACCATGAATTTAGCACCCTGGATGCCTCTCATTCAATCTAAGGCAAGAAGGACTATGTGATAGGAATAAGAGACCGCACTGAATCTTTAAAACTTCATTCTATAAACTCTTTATTAAGCATGAGGGTCATGTGAGAGTGGAATCTTTCACTCAAAGTGCTCCAGAAGGGAATCCTGGTCATACTATTCTTTCTCATGAGGGTCCCAGGACTTTTGCCCTGTCCCTGGGTCAACCCCAAAGAATGGAAGGTGAGTTCCTATTTTGATATGTATATACTGGGAGGGGGTAAGGAACTACATGCCGCCCAGTGACAATGAAATCCTTTTTTGTACCTTTCTCCCCGCCCCACTCCCCAACATGGTAGAGTTGTAACCATGTGGAAAAATCCGTACTTGGCTAGAGGATCCATCAGTATCACCAATGCAATACCTTCACAGTCCTACTTTCTTTTCAACTTATTGAGGCCCATGCTGGGAGCCAGGCCTCAGTCGACATCACTGGAGAAAAAAGGGATGAGTGACCAGGGTCATACAGACAGTGATACTGACAACAAAAGGAGAAAGGCCTTCAGATATAAAGGAAAGAAAGTTCAAGTGGCACAAGACTACACCATACCCATCCAAAACCTCAAAAGGTAATAGAATATATTCCAATGAGCAAAGAAGCTTAAGATGCAGTAGCCTAAAGCAATCTACCTTATAAATCTGAACCTAACTGTACATGAAAAATATAAATATTCAATTAAAAAGGTGTTAAAAGCATTCTTTGAAAGAAAACCAGACCACATAAGACTATTTGTTTCTCAAGTAGCCCAGACAACAGTAATAGAAAAAGTGAAAACAGTAATCAAGGATGACAGCAACAAAATAACAACAGAAATCCATTAAGAGATTTCTTTCAAAAAGTATATAAGGAGACGAGGGTGAAAGCAGAACCTAAAGAATAATGATGATAGATAAGGCGGAAACATCTTGAACTAAATCTCCTAATACCCCTACAGGTAAACCATGTTTTTGTTAAATTACAGAATGAGAGGGTACAAAAAGAGAAAGAAGAGAGGAAGAGGATAGAGGGAGCCATGTCATGTGCACTCATCAAATTAAGTTACAATGAAAAGAAAATAACTGCCATACGTGTTCTACAGGAAAAGACACAGGAGAATAGAGGAAGAGGCAAAGGTTGGGATTAAAATTTAGTTTTAGCGGTGGGAGAAGATACCACTGATGAATGGTCCCATAAGCAAAAAGATGTATTCTTAAAAGAGGGAGGAACAAAACAACAACGAGACTTTACCTTATTCTCAGCAAATTGGCAAATGTGCCAAAAGTTGGGAATTGCCAATTTGGGAGTGGTTGTGGAAAGGTAATACCCAGTGCATTACTGGTGGAGTTGGAAATTAGTACAATTGCTCTGGAAAGCAATTTAAAGTTATTCAAATAAAATGGCCAAAGTGCCTATATCTTTTCTGATCATGATATTCCAGTTAGGCATATGCCCTAAGGAAGTAACTAAAAAGAGGAAGGATTCCACACACATCAAAATATTTGTAACAGCATATTTGGGGGGTAACAAAGAACTGCAAATTAGATGCTCATCAATTGAGGAATGGCTAAACAAATTGTGGCACATGAAAATAATGGAATGTGAATGTTTTTTAAGGAAAGACTAACATCGTGAACATAGAGAGATATAGAAAGATATATATGAACTGGTGCTAAATGAAGTAAGCACAACCAGGAAAACAAAATACACAAAGACTAAGACTACTATCGTGTCAATGGAAGGAACAACAACTACAAGACCACCAAAAATGAGGGTTGCAAAATGATATATGGACCCAAAGTAAAGATATGGGAAGACATCTCCTGCCATCACAAAGAAGATGGATCCAGGGGTGGAACATTGCATATATTGTTAGATTTGTTTAAAAAAAATTATTGATTAGTTTTCCTGATTTTTTCTCTTCTTTCCTCAATTTCTTTTTTCTTAATGCTTTGTTATAAGGCATGACTCTCTGGTGTTAGATAGTGCAGGAATAAAGATGAGAATCTAAGTAACATAAAACAAAAGATGTAAATAAAATCACATTTTTAAAAAAGTAGCCAATATGGTTTGGAATATTGTAACTAAATCTATGTGGCATAATTATTAATTTTCATTTAAAACATGGTGATGAGATATTAAAACAATAAGCTATAGGAAAAAACCAGATTACTTACAATATAATGCTCATAATAAGGAAGGAGGGGAGGAAGGGAGAGAGAAAAGAAGGGAGGGAGGGAGGGAGGAAGAAGGAAGAAAGGGATGAAAAAAGCAAAGAATGAAGAAAGAAGAAAGGAGTGATCATCTCTGGTTTAGAGTATATATAAAGAATTATTTGCACACTAAACCAGTAATAAATATTTTGTGCATGAGTGGTGACTACAATCCTGAGGAAGAGAGAGAATCAAAGTCAGGAAGGTTAATGAAGTAAAGCTTCATAGAGTTGATGATTTTTATTCAAGCAGTCACAGTGGTATGCATAATACTTTTTTGTTATTATCCACATATCTGCTATAGAGCTAAGAAGATCCACAGTGGTCTTTGAACTGTGAGATCTCATCAGGAGACATGAGTTTCTGACTGTAGGGATGTTAAAAGACACAGTCATCTATGGAAAACCTGCCTCACTCTGAGAATCTGCAGAAATCCGCAAGCTGAATTTTGCCTGCCCCAGGAAACCTACTTAAAGCCCAGGGCAGAAGGCCAACTGGTATCCTGAGAACAACAGTTACTCTTTGTACATATTGTGCAAGCCTGCCTAGCCTCTCTGGACGCTGAGATGTTGTCTCAATCTCTGTGCCTATCCTCTGGCTTTGGCCCATTCCCCAGTGCATGGTTCCAGGCTTCAGAACCTTGACTCCTGCCTGTCTATGTGAATTCTGAGTGTCCTTGAACCTTCCTCACCCAATGAATTGCAACCCAACAACAACGATTTAAACCTTATGCTTCATCTCACACCCCTTTCACTTCACCCAGGCTATCTCCTATACCTTTTTTAGAATCCATAACTCCCTTCAAGATTCAGCTGAAGTGCCATTTGCTACATAAAGTTTTTCCAGGTTCCCCAATAATTTGAACTCTTTCTTTTTGAAATTACTATTTATCTGGGTAGGTGTCATTTCCCCTAATAAATGTGAACCCCTTAAGGGCAGAAAATATCTTTTGTGTTTAGCTTCACAACCACAGTGCCTAGTACTGTACTAGCCACACAGGAGATACTTGACAACTCCTTAGCAGTAATGGGCATGGAACACTGAATGAAATACCAGATTTTTTCAATGTGTAAATTGATTTTACTGATTTTTTTCCCTCATCCTCCTCATTAAAAAAATTCTTTGTGATAACTGATGGATCTCTAATACTGACACCAACTCACATACTTGAAGACAGACCTTGGCTGTTCTTCCTGGTATTCCTTGATATCCCAAATTTTGGAAACTCCGCACATTTCAACATTCTACTGAAAAAAAACAAACAAACACCTGACACCTTTATTTTCCTATGATGTTCTCTTGACTGCCATCCCCCTCGCCATGCCAATTCTGCCTTCTTCATACTATTATGCTAGATAGCACAATAAAGACAGAACTGGGCAAGGGGTCAGGAAGGTCTGAGATTCAAATGCAGCCTCAGACACTTATTACCTGTGTGATCCTGGGCAAGTCACTTAACTTCTGTCTGATTCAGTTTCCTCAACTGATAAATGGAGATACTAATAACAGCACTTCTCAGGGTTCTGAGGATCTGAGGGTATGAATATATGTAAAGCAAGTATCAGCAGTACCTGGCAGACTGTAAGTATTTAACAAACTTCTGTAGCTTTCTTTCTATCCTTCAAACCTGTTTAATAACCAGTCTGACTAAATGCTAATATACAATAAATAACATTCAATGAAGAAATGTTTGTATGAAGTTGAACTCTATAGAATTTTTAAATCAGAATTTTGACAGTAGCACCATATGACTGACCTACTGCTCTGCTCCCAGGAAGAAGAAAACCAGATCGGCTTAAGAACTACAGAATGTCTAATCTCGGCAGTTCGAGGCCATTTCACCTTAAAGCAGTAAAACATCTCAGTGAAAGAGAAAAAAACATATGATGGAATTTGTCTTTAGAGGTTGTGCTAACTGTGCCTCAGGCCTCATAATGACATGTCATCTCAGCATTAATTAGGAGGTTGGGCATGATTTCAGTCACATAATTTTCACACATTCTTTCTGTAGACAATCAGTTACTTATATGCTCATTCAAAAGATCCAACTGGGGTATAAACAAGAAGATTTGGGAAAAATCAATTCTACCAATATATATTTAGTACCTATTGTTTGTCAGGTACTAAGCTAAGTGCTGAGAAAGCACAAAGCAAGGATATAAATAAGATAAATAAGATATCTGTCCTCAAAGAACTTACTTCTCCTGGAGGGAATAATATATAACATATATACATGGAAATACATTTAAGGCAGTTTCAGGAGAGAAGTGGCACTAATCTGAGTGGGTCAGGGCATATAGGTAAGGTCTCCTGAAACTGTGGGACCTATGAGATAGAGGAGAAGTAATTAGATGACCCAACATTGGATAGAGCACTAGGTCTGCAGTCAGGAAGACTCAATTTCCTGACCTCAGACATCAACTATCTGTGTTTAACACTGGATGAACGACTTAAGCGTGTTTGCCCCAATTTCCTTGTTTGTAAAATAAAGCTAGAGAAAGAAATGGTAAACCACTCCAGTATTTCTGTCAAGAAAACTCCAAATGGGGTTAGGAAGATTTGGACACAACTGGGAAAATGGATGAACAAATGAGACAGAGGAAAAGAGGGCATGTTACAGAGATGAGGCAAACTTTTCCACATGAAATGTAATATACAGTAAATAATTAGCAGGCTAGTTGAACTTGACCGGAGAGAGTGTGAGATGAAGAGTGATATGAAAGGAGTACTCAAAGAAATTTGGGACATTGGACACACTTCAGAAAAGTCTCATCTCAGATCCACATTTGTAGACCACATGTGTGATTACAAAATGGTCCACTGAGGGGTAAAGAATATTAACCCCAAGAACACTAATAACTAAAATTCCCATCCAAACCTGAGAACACTTAGATAGGGGTAATTTGGGTCTATTAGGTCATGCCTTTATGGTAATGCTACCAGGTCAGTCTGTAGTGACCTTGATTTATGAAATGTTTACTTTCCACCTAGCTATAAATTGTTCACTTGAAACAGTGACATGACATAATTTGATACTTTCAACTCAACAGGCAATTTGAGGATTCATTTATTTAATTGCATCCTTCCCCCATTTAAAATTAGTAAACTAATCTCCCCGTGAAAATTGAATTTTGCAAATTATTATTGCTGGGGTAACCAATAGGAGATGGAAAGGAAATATTGCTGGAAGCTTTGTGAAAATCACAGGTGTTAGAATTAAAATAGTCAGTTAAAAAAAAGATCTAATATAATTACTGATTACATCAGTGTAGAAAAACCCACTGTACAAATGTATATCATAAAAAGTGTAAAGTTTGATTAGACTAGAAGATGCATATATTATGGATCAACAATCATCCCAATTTTGTCCTTCAGTTGTTTCAATTGTGTCTGATTCTCTGTGACCCTATTGGGGTTTTCTTGGTAAAGTGACTGGAGTGATTTGCCATTTCCTTCTCTAGCTCATTTTATAGATAAGGAACTGGGGGCAAATAGGATTAAGTGATTTGATCAGAGTCATATAGCTAGTAAGTGTCTGAGATAAGATTTGAACTCGGGAAGTTAAATTTTCCTGATTCCAAGCCCAGTGCTCTATCCACTGCAGTTCACCTAAGTGCCCAGAAAATATTCACATACATGCATAATGTATATGTGAAATATATAATAAAATGTAAGCTCTCTAGAGCAGGAAACATTTTCACATTTAGCTTTTGACTCTCATTGCTTAGTATTATCATCATGGACAAGTCACTTAAACTTTCTGAGCCTCAGTTTCCTTATAAAGTGGAGATGATAACATCAACTAATTCACAGGATTCTTGAAAGGATTAACTGAGATAATAGATGTACAGTGCTTTGCAAATTTTTAAGTGAGACTTAATTGCCAGAGATTATCATCATTATTACTATTACTATTATCTTGGAGAGCCTCAATTGTTAGGAAGGTTTTATTCCTTAACAGCAAACCTGTATGTGTCTGCAAATTCCTTCCTTTGTTCCTAGTTTTTCCCTCCCAGACCAAGCTGAACAAATCGAATCTCTTTTCCAAGTGGCTGTCTTTCACCATCCCCAGAAAGATTTCTTCAAAAGGATAATTAGTTCCTGAACCAAGCCCTGTTAAGCTTTTGGTTGGTCTCCCAGCAAGGCCTCATTTCTGTACAATTGCTCATATTTCAATGTTTTGATCTTCTTCTGGACCATGTGAAGCTGTGGGGGTCAAGTCAGAGTTCTAGTGTCCTAAGATGATAGATGGGGAAACTGAGTATATCGTGCAAATGCTTCAAATGAGATTTGCAACTAAAATATACTCTGTCCAGCTGCACGGCCGAATTCACATGGAGTTTGGAGTGGAAATTCTCCTTTTATGTTATCAGCTACAGAGCCGGGAAAGATAAGATGAGCTTGACTGCAAAAGAAAAGGGTAGAGTTGAAATGAGTTCTCTTTTAGGCAGAAGGGGGATAGGAAGTGAAAGGCTATGCAGGGAGATCAGGCTGAGTGTGTGGAGCTTTGTAGATTAATTGAGTCAAATGGCAGAAAAAAAGAAGAGGGATGAAACTAGTTCTGTTTAATCCCAGAGAATTTTAGTGAAACCAATGGGTAGATACATTCTATGAGAAGGGAGTTCACAACAATGAGGGCTATCAGAAATGGAAAGGGCTGACTTAAAGAGGAAGTGACAACCCTGACAATGGAGGTTATGAAGAACTCCGGAGGCTCCAGTGGCTCCCTACTGCCTCTAGAACAAACTCTTTATAACTTAGCCCCTTTCTTTTAAATATTCTCACCTATTGCTTCACTCCTCATATTTTATTGCAAGTCATTTTGGCTTACTGGCTGTCCTTCACAGACTACTCCATCTAGCACCTATATTGCCTTGGCCATGGCTAGCTTTGACAGGAGTGAACTCTGTAAAAACTGTGTAAAATAATCACTGAAAAATTGTGTAAAATATTCACTGAAACTATGTTTTGATCTGCAAAAGAAGAAGAGATCAGGTTTTCAGGCTCCAAGGAGTCTAGAGAGAGGGCCCATCCTCCCAGGATGAGAGAAGCAACATTATTCAAGGGCAAACCAACTCCCATTGATCTTTTGGGAAGTCACATCCTCATTCAAAAAATTCTAAATTTTCATTCAATTGAGAAATCCTGGTCTGATTATTAATTCAAACTGCCCCAGATTTGCTCTTAAAGTGGGTCTTTACCAATGCAAATTCTTTCGAACTTGTATCTCCCAACTTGTGTCTCCCAATAGAGCAGAAGGGATCTCATTCATTCATTCATTCACACACCTCATCAGCTTCTAATACTGGAACGATATCTTTTCTCCTCACCTCCATTTCCTAGAATCCCTTGCTTCCTTCCTTCCTTAGCTCAAAACCTAACTTTTACATAAAACTTGCTCCAACCCACTCAGCTGCTAGTGACTTCTTTGCTAAATTTGCTTTCTATCCATTGCATTCCATATGTTTCCTGCACATCACTATGTTCGTGATTATCTTCTCAATTAGACTGTAAGCATCTTGAAGACATGGTCTGTCTTTGCTTTTTCTCTGTTTCCCCAGCACTCACACAATGTCCAGCACATAGGAAGTATTGAATAGTATATGTTGATGAGGAGCACTGGGATCCCTTCCATGATTCATGGTTCACATGTTATTGCTGACTCTCCTCCCCCTTTGTCTCAGCTGGCCGGACTCTTAATGAGCACTGGGTACTTCTTCATGATTGCTATTGGTGTGCCAGAACCCTTTGCTCTTTTAATTCCAGTGACTTTGCCAGAAGTAGAGATTGTCCTTTCCCTGGGATTAGGGCAATTATTTGACTTCATACTAGTCATTTGCTAGAAAATCAAGTTCAGTCTTGCCTGAGAAATTCTGGGGCTAAGGGTGGGAGGGTTGTGTCATGCTCATTAAAGTTTCACATCAGGCTTGTTAGAAGTCATTTAAAAAATCTGTACATTGTGGCAGAAAATGACAGCCTGCTGCTGCTGAGGAGCTGGCACATCAGGACCCAACCTGAGATGGTTCAGCCAAAGATACTCAGTCCTGTTCAAACAGCTGAATACCCCTTAAATCAACATCTCTGAGAGAGAGAGAGAGAGAGAGAGAGAGAGAAAGTGGAGAGACACAGAAACAAAGAGAGACAGAGAGAGATAGCAAGAGATGCAGAGACACTAGAGAGATAGAGAGACAGAGAAAGAACAGACAAGAGACACAGGCACACACAGAGACATAGAGAGACAGAAAGAGAGAGACAACATTTTCCTGAGTCTATCTGATAAGGGTTTGAGCTGCCTCAGATATAGCTGGGATTTTAAAGGAAGATGGGTAAATTAAGGAATTGTTTTCCATGTAAAATCTTTTTAGAAGACAGTTGTTTACAGGTCAAGTATCAGGTAATGGGCAGCAAACATTTATTAAGTACACGTGTGAAGCACTAGCATCACAAATGGTTTAGATGTCCAAGAATTAGTTGCCATGTTAGCCAGAACAACAGAATCACAGAAATTCAGAATTAGGACTGACCCTCCAGGTCAACCTTCAACCCCAAAAGGAATCCTCATCACAGCACACAGAACACTGTCAAGGAACTTTCCTCCATAACAACAACAACAAAAAACAATTAATGAGGTAAGCTAATACAATAGGTGGATCTGATAGCATATATCATATTTAGCATATGTCATTTTCAATATCTTATAATCATGACTTCTGTTCTGGGAAGTGCTACATCATGAGTTGTTAGCAGAACTCTAATTCACTGAACCATTTTTTATTTTTTTGCTCTCTGAATTTTTAATGTCACACTGGTGCAAGAATAGCCTTAGCCCATGCAGTTTGTCAATTAGAATTTATTAACAGTTTACTATGTGTCCATCCTTTATTTTTTTCTTCTTTCTTAATGATATTTTATTTTTTCTAATTACATGTAAAGCCAATTTAACATTCATTTTTAAACTTTTATTAAAACAGAAAAACAAACAAAATTGAAAAAAAAAACAGAAAAAAGAAGAAAATATAATTATTACCATGTGTACAGCAAAACATAATAGAGGATTCAAAATATCAGGCAATAAATTTCCATTTCAAGAAAGCCGATGTAATAAATACTACACATTGAGTTCAGAGCTGCCCATCTTTCCTTCTCTGCTGTGGACTTTTTACCTTACTCTTTTTTCCCCTTCTTTTTCCCCCACCTCCCCCAAGAAGGCTATAATTAAGTACACACACACATACACACACATACATTTCTACACATACATTGACATCTATAATTATACCCATATATACGTATGTTCATACTATGCTTATTTGTCCTCTGTTTCTCTGAAGATGGATAGCATCATCTTTTGTAAGTCCATGTCTTTCCAAATTTTTCTAAATGTACCAATTCGTCATTACCTATAACACAGAAATATTCCAATATTTACTCATACTATTTACTTATTTTAAATAGTCTAAAATAATGTTCATTAATACGGCTGACATATAGTGTAGTACCTATTTTTCTCTTTTAAGTAAATCTATTTTAGATTTAACTTCATCTGAGATTGATGATTACTAGCACTGCTTTTTTTCTACCCCTGATCATTGTTATTGCTTGTGTGTATCCCCTATTTCCTATCCTTACTGACTCCTCTGCTTTACTTCTACCTGCTCAGCTACTTGCCTTGCTATTACTTTATCTATACCTTCCCAAGAATTCCCCCTTACTCTCTCTTCCTTTCCCTCGCATTTTATCCCATTCCCATTAATCTACACAACTTTCTGTACTCTACTTATCCTATTCCTTCCCCCTCATATTTTTTAGTAAATTCAGATGCTTATGCCCTTCTAGATATGTCATTTCCTCTTCAGCCCATTCCCAATGTGAGTAGGATTCCAGAAGTACTAACCTTCCTCCCCATCTAATTCTTTTCTATCAGTTCTTGCTCTTGCACCTCATTCATATATAATTGATCTTTTTACATTTTCCTACATGGTTTTTTGAGGATCATTCTGCTCTACCCCAAACATTCAAATTATACAATTACTAACCTTAGACATATAGTTTACATTTCATGTGTAAAAAATAGTCTCTTTATTGAGTTCCTTGAAATTAGTCTTTGATTTTTACCTTATGTCTTGGATCTCATATGTTTCTCTTAAGTTCAGGGTTTTCTTTTGGTTTGGGGTTTATTTTTTTGGTAAGAAAATCCTGAAAGTCTGGCAATTTACTGAATATAGTTTTTTTCCTAATCAAGATTATGCTCAACATTTCTGGGTATGATATTTCTAGCCATAACCCTAGCTCTTTTGTTCTTCAATATGTGGTATTCCAAGACCTGAAGTCTTTCAAGATAGCTGCTGCTAGGTCTTATGTGATTCTAATTATGGCTTCGGCATATTTGAATTGTTTTTTTTTTTCTTTACTGATGATAAAATTTTCTCCTTCATCTGAGGGTTGAGCAATTTCACAATGATGTTCCTGTAGCTTTTCCTCATAGTATCTCTTTCAAGTGGTGCTAGATGAATTTTTTTCTATTTCTACTTTCCCTTCTTGTTCTAATACTTCAGGACAGTTTTCTTTAATTATTTCTCACATATTGTCCAATTATTCTTGTTTTCTCTTCTGGATCTGTTGTTTTTCTTTTGAGATGTCTCACATTCTTTTCCATTTTTTCATTCTTTCTTCATCTCTTATCATCTTGCTGTCTTTCCCTTGCCTAATTCTAGTTTTTTCCAGGAGTCATTTTCTTTCTTAAAACTCTGGGATCTCTTTTTCTAGTTGGTTGGATTTTTATTCATAATCTTCTTGTTTTTGTTGATTTTTTGTTTTAGTTTTTTCTCAATTTCTCTTAATTGATTTTTAAAGTCTTTTTGAATTTGTCTATGAATTCTTTTTGGGCAGATGACCATTTAACATTACTCTTTGGGGTAGGAAAAGCTTCTTTTTGCTTCAGTATCCTTTTCTGAAGATGAATTCCCATTTTCCCTATTCCCATAGTAGCTTTCTATGGTTGGGTTCTTTCTCCTTTATCTGCTCATTTTTTTAATTGGTAGCAGATTATTAGTGAAATTATTCCTAGTCCTGGCATATGATAGATGGTGCTTCTGACCTCAGGTCCTCCTTCAGTTCTCCCCTTGGGTCTGGAACCCAAAACAAAGAAATTGACCCTCCTATAAATGCTCACAGCCAGAAGCATCTCTGCCCCACTGCTTCTGCATTCACTAAAAGTGTGCTGGTTCCTTCTGAAACAGGGCCTCATCTCAACAGCACAGCTGGGCCTGTTATTTCCTTATAAGCAGAGGCTCCCTCAATTTTCCCCAGTTCAAACCCTCCAACTCCATACAGTGGATGATAAATGACAGTTTCTTTGGTTTGGGCTGAAGCTATTTCTCAATACAGCTAACCCAAGGACTCACCTCTTGGTGTTTCAGCAGAATTATCCTGGAGGTGTTTATATTTCACAGGGGCTAAAGCTCAGTCTGGGTATCTTGCTTCAGATTTTCGATCATCCTAGGAGGACCAATGTTCTACCCCTAATCCTATTTATTTTAAACCATTCTACATTCACCTTGAGGTACAATTTTGTCTTGTTTGTGGGGGAAATCTAGAGAGCTTAGACTTTTCTGACTTACTCCACTATCTTCCCAAAATCTCCTCAACATCCATTTTTAGTTCAATTTTGAGTTACAAATTTTCTCATTCTCTTCTCCCTTCTTAAGATAACAGGAAATTTGATAGAGCTTATATATGTCACTGAACCATTTTGAAGGACATATCCCCCTATATTAAATAGTATAATAGGTAGGGGAGGGGTACTGAGACACAAGAGTATGGAATATAAATACTCAAGCGACTCTATATGACATCTCCTGACAATGAGACAGACTACAACCTACCCATGCTTAAACAACCTATTTAATTCTTATCTACACACTTCCAAAAATTTCCCAGAGGACAGGTATAACCAATATCCCAGAGTCCTTCCTCACTTTCTCCTGATACCAGAAGAGGAATGATAATAGAACATGCTGGTTGTCTGCCTATCATCTATTTTTTCCATGATAATCAGTTCATCTTCTCTCTGTAATATGTCTAATTAATATATACTAGTTACTTTAAACTTTTATATCCCTGGTCAACCAATTCTTCAAATAAAGTAGCATTGTTTTAGCTCATATAATTCTTTCCCCTTTCCAAGCATTCCTCTTATAGAATGAAGTGTTTCTATTTGCAGCCTGACAGTTTAATGGATCTTTTATTCACTAATTGTAACCAAATTTAAGTGGTCCACTTCTTCATATTAGCTCCCTAACTGAAGACTATTTATGACCCTGAAAGATGGCAGTCAAGATCCAGGGTCCACACCCCTGAATCATAGCATCCTTATAGTAGAGCTCTATCAGGTGACAAATATAGACCTATCAAAACATAAGAGGCAGAATCATTAAGAAAGGCAATGTGATCCCTCAGTGAGGACCCAGTCCTTCTCAGACAGTAATAATACATGTTGCAAAGCATTTCCTTGGGAACCCAAATTTGGCACAGAGGCCACTCATGAAAAACTTAGAAGGCAACTCTTACTGAGCCAGATAGTTAATTGGTAACAAGGGGATAAAACAAGAAGGATCTAGCTTATAAGACCCTAAAAATCCTTGATAATGATTTCAGGGTGGACTCAGACCCTGGGCTTCCTTCCAGCCAGTGACAACTTTATCAACCACAAGAGCAAGAGTTAATTGAAAGGACCATCAAAAGGCAAGTACAACAACATAAAGGCAAGAGGATTGTGATTTCTAGACCTGAAAAGGACATTTTAGCTCGAGAAGCCTAAGATAACCTGAAATTAGGCTATATTTGGGGAAGAGAAAATGTTGGCTTAAATTCAGAAAGCAATTGTAATAAAACTAATCATTCAATGACAGAAATTGTTAATCACAGATCCACTATTTACAAAACCTTATGCTAACTCTCATATATGCAAAAAGAAAAAAAAATAGTCCTCACTCTCAAGAAACTAATGTTCTTTCTAGTAGGGATGATACAAAATATAGACAAATTTGTATGATACAATTTGAACTGGGATCAAAGTAAAGGAAACATCCCAGAAAAGTGATACATTAAATCAGAAAAAGGAGAAACAGTTTCAGACAGAGGACAATGGGGAAGGTTTCATAAAGGAGGAGGTATTTGATTTGGGACTTAAAAGAAAAGGATTTTGATAAGCAGGTAGGTGGATAGCATGGTGACCAGGTAGAAGATAGAGAGAGGAGGGCCAAATCAGGGAACAAATAGTAATCTAGTCTGGACTCAGTGCAAAGTGAGGAAGGAAATTAGGTTCGATTTAGAGACAGACTGTAGAAGGCCTTAAATCCTCAGTTAAGGAATTCCTATTTTAACTCAGAAAAATAGAACCCCTGAATTTTATTAAACTGGTATCAGCAGGTTTATGTATTAGGAAGACTCTTTTATCAGCTGTATAGATTAACATAGAGATTAACAAGGGGATAGATTAGAAACAATGAAAACAATAAGGTAGCTATAGAAATTGGCTGTACAAAATGAAACAAAGATCTGAATGAGGCTGGTGCAAGAGAAGTGGAAAGGGTGGAGTTCATCATGAAATATATTGTAGAAGCAGGTTGCTGAGAACACAGGAAAAATAGTTAACTGATGCCAATTGAAGATGATAGGATCATTTATAGAAATAAAATTAAAGAGCAAGGGTGATTTAGGGAATAAGATAAGTTTCATTATGACATGATGGAAGGATACATAGATATCCAGATGATGACAAGTAGGCAGTTTTACAAGAATAGACTGCTAGGAAAATACCATTATTCTAACTGTATGGATATGTATACCTATATTGGATTTAACATATACTTTAACATATTTAACATGTATTGGTCTACCTGCCATCTGGGGGAGATGATGGGAGGAGGGAGGGGAAAAGGTGGAACAGAAGATTTTGCAAGGGTCAATGCTGAAAAATTACCCATGCATATGTCTTGTAAATAAAAAGCTATAATTAAAAAAAAGAAAATACCATTATGCTCTAAAGATTAGGGAGTCCTCTGTAAAGCATTTACCATTGAAGCAAAGGGAATGACTGAGATAACAAAAGAGGGAATGAAGGGAAAGAAGAAAACAGGTGCTACAACATCTTTGAGATACATCTGTACCTGGAAGTGGATGAGGAAAGATGAAGATGATGAAGATGAAGATGAAAGAACTAGAACAAAAACAACAAGAAGAACTGGACGAAAGAAGAACTGAATCCAGAGTAAGAGATTGCCAAAGGAAAGAGTGGCAGAAAGTTTTAAATGCTGTAGAAACATCAAATATTAATAAATGTGTCCTGAATTGATGTCAAGATGAAGATTGAGAGGCCAATGGGTTTTGTTATGAAGACACGCCTGAAAATCTAGGAGAGAGATTCCGTTAGAAGATTGGAGACAAGTAGGAGATGAGATCTTCTGTTGGGGGTTGCTTTGAACACTGGGCAAAGAGAAGAAAGTAGGTATTCCAAGTCATGATAACAAGGGTGAAAAACAATCAGGGAAGAATAAAGAATTTTCATACTTCAGGGAAAAACAATTTTATTCCTTTCTAGGTTCTGCTCCTAACTATCCAGACTGTTTTTCACAATGACCCAGCAACCTTTTCATCTTAGAATATAACTCTGCCTCTGCAGGCTCTTTCTGTGATTGGTCAGTTTCTTCTGGAAATCTCATTTTAAAGAAAATTCTCAGGGCAACCACATTCACACTTTCATTCTGTTTTTAATTCTCTGTACTTCTTTATCTATCATGACCCAACAGCTGTCCTATCCTGGTAAACCACTTCTGCTCTGAAGTACTCTCTCTGAGTGGGCAGATCCTCACAGAACCTCCACTTCAAGGAAAGTGAGCATGAGCCAGAGTTGAAGGTATGATAAAGAACAGTAGGAAAGGAACAGCTCGTTAGTGCAGTGGATAGAGCACCTGCTCTGCAGTCAAGGGGACCTCAGTTCAAATTCGACCTCAGACACCTTATACTTACTAGCTCTGTTACCCTGGGCAATCACTTAACCCTGTTTGCCTGAACCAAAAAAACCAAAAACAAACAAAAAATGAATAAATAGTAAGAGAAAGGGCAGAAAGAAGAAAGAAAGTGCAAAATTAACCAGTTCAAGCCTGCAAAGGTAGGGAAGGGGAAAAATGTGACTAAGAGATTGGAATAATGATGAGGAATGGAGGGAATAGAGGCCGATGTTAGTCTGAGCAACAAGTACAGAAGGAGTGAAGCAAAAGGGAAGAGCTAGAAATATAGGCAATTGTGCGAAAAAAGAGAAATTTCATTTTTTTTTTTAATCTTGAGGGTTAAGAACAGTTGAGGAGTACTGGAGAGATCATAGATATGACCACTGATATATGTTCCTGAAAAGCAAAAGGGGAAATAACAGCAGGTGAGGAGGTTGATGAACTGAGAAGATATAGTATTTAAGGAGAAATAAACATGTATATTGAAGTACCCAACTACGTGAATAAGGGTTGAAGTAGAGAAGAAGACTAAGGCAGGTACTAAATCCATAAAGGAAAAAGGAAGAATGGCCTGGGGACTGACTACTAGGTGATCATGACAGGAGTTGAGGGTTACAGTGATATGCCTGGATGGAATTATCCTTGAAGGAAAGCAATTTATTACATGATGGCAGTAATGGCAGTAAGGAGCCAAGAATATGATTTCTTTTCCTCCCCTGGAAAGAGAAGCCAAGGATGAAGTGTCTTCACATTTCTATAGATGGCAAAAGGTAAAAACACTATAAGGTGAAGAGATTAAGGATCTCGGCTTCCCAGTTTGGAACTATGCTTAAAAGGCTATAAAATTGAGCATACCCTTTGATCCGAGAGTGTCTCTACTGGATCTATAACCCAAAGAGATCATAAAAAGAGAAAAGGGCCTATGTGTAGAGAACTATTTGTAGCAGCCCTTTTTGTAGTGGCAAGGAACTGGAGATTGAGCAGATGCCTATCAGTTGTGGAATGGCTGAATACATTGTGGTACATGGAAAATTATTGTTCTGTAAGGAAGGATTAGTAGGATAATTTCAGAAAAGCCTGGAGAGGCTTATATGAGCTGATGCTGAATGAAGTGACCAGAACCAGAGAACACTATACACAGCAGCAACAAGATTACATAATGATCACCTGTGATGGATTTGGCTCTTTTCAACAATGAGGTGATTTAAGGCAAATTCAACAGACTTGTTTTGAAGCGAGCCTTCTAGCATCCAGAGAAAGAACCCCAGAGACTGAATGTGGATTAAAGCATAGGATTTTCACCTTTTGTGGTGGTTGTTGTTTGCTTGTTTTTTTTCCTCTTTCTCTTATGTTTTTCCCATTTTGATCTGATTTTTCTTGCACAGCATGATGAATGTGGAAATATGCAGAAGAACTTTGCATGTTTAACCTATATGAGATTGCTTAATGTCTACTACTACTACTACTAAAGAGTAGAAGTGAGGACGGAGGGGGATAGAGGGAGAAAAATTTTGCATGTATTTGGAAAAGTAAAAGATTATTAATAATAGTAATTTTAAAAGCTTCAAACAAAAACAATCTTGGCTTCCCCATTTCTTATAGAGGAAGAAGTTTTCACTCCCCTGCCTCCACCCACCAGAATCGTCATTTCCTATACAACACATCAGGACTTGCACAAAGAGTGGGTGGGGGCCATTCTTTCTCCAAGCTTATATATTAATAGAGTATGGTCCAATTACTATTTAGCCTCATGTGCTTGGGACCTCAATGCATCAACTCAAGCCTCAGCCCATTACATCTCCCGCTTTCTTTTGTTTTAGAACACAGGTGGTCATGCCATCCCTGACTCCTCAGGGAAAGGGAAGTGGGGGTTGCTAGCGGGTTTCTGGGCTGAAGGGTCTTATTATGCACAAACCCATCAGCATGGGAGGTATTACCCAAGCACATAGCAACAACGCAGAGGCTATCAGTGATGACTCTCGCCACAGTTAGTGCAGGCTTGATGTGGTGTAACAAATATGAATTATTCACCCAATTAACGGTATAGCAAACAATATAAATCAACATTGTGTTGTAAAAGATTGCCAGAAGTCCTAGAAGGAGAGTATGTAAACAGCAGTCACACATACACCTTCTTCAGCAGCCAAGAGATAGTCCAAAACCAATCTATTGTCCATTGCTTCACATATCAGGGAATCCAATGATCCCCCCCAAGTTTTTGAAGTCCAGCAAAAGTCTTTTTATGTCTTAGGGAATCCAATGATTCCAGCAGATTTTGAAGTCCTGTAACAGTCTTATCATTTCTCAGAAAATCCAATGATTCCTGAGGGATTTAAAGTCCTACAACAATCTAATATCTCAGAGAATCCAATGATTTCTGAGGGTTTTGAAGTCCAATGATTTTCTATGTCCATGAGTCAAACGCCATAACTGCCACACTCTTTCAATGGTGAGCACAATCAGCAACAGAACCACCCGATGTTTCTTGGGTCTTCTCCTTCGTTTCAAGGGTCTGCTCCATCTCTCTGCGATGGACAAGGCGAATACGGCTCGTTGGCACCCATCTGATTCCTTCTCCACCTGTAGAGATACAAGCAAACTCTCTCCCCCAAGCAGTTAGCCTATCTGGTCCCATTCACCACTTTCTGGGTCTCTCCACATCACCTGGCGATTATCTAAAGATAGTGGAGGTGCTCGCACTGGACACTGCCCTTCCGGTGGGTTATAAAACCTGTCTGCCGGAGCCAGTGCATCTTTGTCAAAAATCAAGAAGTTAATAGTATAAAGAGCTAGATTTAGAAGCTCTCTAGGGTTACCTGTAGCTTCCCCTTTCTTTTGTTTTTGGAGCAGCGTCTTAATGTCTCTGTTTCTCCTCTCTACTATTGCCTGTCCTTGAGGATTAAAGGGTATGCCAGTGGTGTGTAAAATCTTATACTGTGCACAAAAGTGTGCAAAATGTTTGGAGGTGTATGCAGGACCATTGTCTGTTTTTATTGCTTGTGGCACACCCATAATGGCAAATGCTTGTATGAGGAATTCAGTGACCACTCGGGCTGTCTCTTTTGCTGCTGGTAGCGCAAAAGTGAATCCTGAAAAGGTGTCTACCACAACATGGATAAAAGACAGACGACCAAAAGATTTATAATGGGTCACATCCATTTGCCAGATTTCATTGGGTCTCAAACCACGAGGGTTCTTCCCTGGAGGCAGTGTAGGAGCATGGAAAGGAAGGCAAGCTGTACAGCTTTTTACTATGCTCCTAGCTTCCTCTTTTGTAATCCCAAATTGTAAACGCAAAGCTCGAGCAGCCTGATGGTATTTAGAATGGGATTCCTGGGCCTCCTGAAATAAAGGCGTACTGGCTAACATAGTTAAAAGGCTATCTGCCTTTGAATTCCCATCAAAAATAGGGCCTGGGAGTCCACTATGTGAGTGGACATGCAAGATATAAATCTTACCTGGATGTTTTCTCACTTGCTCCTGAAGTTCCTTAAAGAGCTGATATATATTAGAAGCTGCAAATTTTATTTGGGCTGTGGCAATTCTTTGTACCACACCTACTGAATAGGCTGAATCAGATATTATATTTATGTCGCCTGGGTAATAAGTAACATGATCGCATATAATTTGTTCTACTGAGTGGACTGAAAAGGAGTTCTGACTACTCTTTTTATTGTTAAGTCATGAGAGTATACAGCGCAAATATTGTGTTTGGATGCATCTGTAAAGATAGTTGGTCCTTTAAGAGGAACTTTAGAAACTTTTTCTTCAAGAACGCCAATTATGTAAAAGTCTGGTTATCTTTAATGGAGACCCATGTGTAAAATTAGGAGCCATGGCTAATAAAATTTGCCACTCTGGGATGGTCTCACAACACACATTAATTTGTGTATTGGTGTAAAAGGTGTATATCTTATCAGGTCTTGCCCCAGATAATTGTACTGCTCACTTAATGGCCTTTAATAAAATTCTAGCCACAAGCACTGGGTAAGGAGTAAGGCTTTGTTCTGGTTGTGCCGGGAGGTTCACCCACTCTATCACACTGTCTCCTTGATGAAGGACTGCTGTGGGTGCCTCTTGTGTGGCAAAAACTGATATTTCCAGGGGTTTTTGAGTGACTCTTTCAACCACATTGGATAAAGCCAGTTCAACTTCTCTCAAAGCCTCTTGAGCGTCTTTTGTAAGCTGGCGTGGTGAATTTAAAGCACTGTCTCCCCTTAAAATATCATATAACGGTTGTAACTGATAGGTAGTCAAGCCTAACACTGGTCGCATCCATTGGATATCTCCTATCAATTTCTGAAAATCATTTAAGGTGTTTAGCTTCTCTGTTCTTAAGGACAGGTTTTGTACTGTAAGCACCTTAGGGTATACTTCATATCCTAAATATTGAAAAGCAGCATGTCTTTGAATTTTCTCTTCAGCTATGTATAATTTGTAGTATCTTAGTGTTTCTATGGTCTTTTGTAGACATGCTTCTAGCATTTGTTCCTCAGGTGCACATCCCAGTATATCATCCATATAATGTAATAGCATAACTTTTGGAAATGCTTTTCTTATTGGAGCAAGAGCAGCAACATACATTTGACACATAATGGGGCTGTTTTTCATTCCCTGTGGCAAAACTGTCCATTCATATCTTTTATAAGGCTCAGCTAAGTTAACGCTGGGCACTGAAAAGGCAAATCTTTTCATATCCTCCTTATCCAGAAGGATAGAATAGAAACAATCCTTAATATCGATGACCCAAAGAGGCCACTCTCTAGGCAATTGAGTAGGAGATGGAAGTCCAGGCTGAAGAGTTCCCATAGTTTCCATCTGTTCATTCACTTTTCTTAAATCAGTGAGCATCCTCCATTTCCCCGATTTCTTTTTTACAACAAATACTGGGGAATTCCAAAGACTTAGAGAAGGTTGTAAATGCCCTTGTTCAAGCTGCTCCTGTACTATATCTAATAAGGCCTGAATTTTATCGCTACCTAAGGGCCACTGTTCTGTCCACACTGGTGTATCAGTTTTCCATTGGATAGGAACAGGTGAAAGTGTTGGCAGGCCTTCAACAGCAGCTCTGCCTAAAAAAAGAAGTACTCATTTTTAACCCTAATTGCTGTAAAACGTCTCTTCCCCACAGATTGATGGGGATTTTTTCAACTATAAAAGGAGTAAAAACTCCTGTTTTGCCTTCAAAAGTCCATCTCATAGGGGCAGCACTAACTTCAGCTGCTATTGATCCTCCTACTCCAGACATGTAGGTGTCTGCTTTAATCTTTGGCCAGTGACTGGGCCAACTGGCACCTCTAATAACTGTACGAACTGCACCTGTGTCTACCAATCCTTTCAATGGTAGGCCATTTATATAGATCGTGAGCATAGGTCGGTCAGCTGTTACAGCTGCTGTCTAGTATATTCCTGGATTTTGTGGTTTGGAGCCAGAATCTGGGTGACTATCACCAGGTTGCTTATTAGGATTCTGTATGAGTAAACCTGATGCTACTACGTCTCCTGGGTGATAAGTCACACATTGTCTACCTGTATTAGTGACTGGGATATTATCTACACATTCCCCAGTTTCCCACATCAGTGTGTGGATGGACACTGTTTTGTACATACAAAAAGGAGGTGAAATGGTCAAGCCTATTGTGCCTGGAGGTAAGGGATCCGTAGGCTGGAGAGGAACAGATTTCACCTCTCCAGGGGGTATCTCAGTTGTCCCAGCTACATACAGCTCTATTCTCCTCAATTGTAATTCCTTTTCCCATCAGGTTGCTTCCTGGCTGGTTGATTGTGTAATCCCCTTCTCCCATCATATGGCTTTCTGGCTGATTGGTCATGTCTGGGTACTGGACTTGTAGGCACTCTCTGGGTGCACCATTGGCTGCCATCATGCCCCAAGTGTTTTTTGCCTTGGGCCCTGAGGCTGGGCCCCTCATCCCATTTCCCTGAATCTGTCTACATTGAGGCCCAATGGAAGCCTCTGTTGCATTTTGGACATGGGGTATTGGGTCTTGTTCTCCCACCCTGTTTTCCCATTCTATCTCTATACCAACATTGAGCTTTCAGATGCCCTACTTTTCCACACTGAAAGCATCTACGAGTCTCTCTGGAAGTCCCTTGCCAGGAGGGACTCTGTCTTCCCATGTTTGGATTTTGAGAAGTCTATGTCATAGCCTGGCTATAAAAGGCACCTGTGCCCACTGTGGCACAGCATCTTATGAGCTCCTCTAAAGGAGCATCCTTGTGCAGTCCTAGTATAAGCCTGGAGAGACTTATATGAGCTGATGCTGAATGAAGTGACCAGAACCAGAGAATACTATACACAGAAGCAAAAAGATTACATAATGATCACCTGTGATGGACTTGGCTCTTTTCAACAATGAGGTTATTCAAGGCAAATTCAACAGACTTGTTTTGGAGAGAGCCTTCTAGCATCCAGAGAAAGAACCCCAGAGACTGAATGTGGATTAAAGCATAGGATTTTCACCTTTTGTGGTGGTGGTTGTTTGCTTGTTTTTTTTTTTCTTTCTCTTATGTTTTTCCCATTTTGATCTGATTTTTCTTGCATAGCATGATGAATGTAGAAATATGCAGAACTTTGCATGTTTAACCTATATGAGATTGCTTAATGTCTACTACTACTACTACTAAAGAGTAGAAGTGAGGACGGAGGGGGATAGAGGGAGAAAAATTTTGCATGTATTTGGAAAAGTAAAAGATTATTAATAATAGTAATTTTAAAAGCTTCAAACAAAAACAATCTTGGCTTCCCCATTTCTTATAGAGGAAGAAGTGATTCAAGGCTGGTTGGGGCCTTCTCTATTATTGTCATCACTTTCCCACCTCTATGGAAACTAGGCACACCCTTTATTTGCTTTGCCCAAGACAGGCAAGAATGGAAATAAATCTCTGGACCAGTAAATGCTTAGTGACTGAATCCCCAGAATCAAACACGCTGGCTTCTGTGACACCCATACCAGTAAAAAAATAAAGCTCTCTCAGAAGTCACTACACCTATGAAGGAAGCATAGCGCTCAAAGTGAGACTGAGTAAGTAGAATACTGAATAGCAAGAGGGGTACCCCATTCTCCTCAGCTCTCCCTCACAAAAGAATGAATCCATAATCTTTGGCCTAGGTTTTTACTCATTAAATTTTAATATATCTCTAATGAAGCATTGAGAAATACCATGTTATAGTTCATAAAATCATCATAGGACTATGGAATGTCAGAACCAGAAGAAACCATTTAGACCAATTTCTCTATTTGAAAGAGAAGAAAAGTGAGACCCAGAAAAAAGGAACTTGCTCATGGTCAAAAATAAAATGTCAGGACCACAGCTAGTACCAGGGCACTGATTCCCTGAATCCTAAATCAGTGGGATTTCTTGAAAAGTGAGTCATCTGAGTGTACTAGGGAAAGGGTTGGGCTTATCTGGGCTGATTCCTTCTCTCCTCATCTCACCTGACTACCTTTGTCTGACTGTATATCCTTACCCTTTCTCCATCTCTAAATGCTAGTTGATCCTCAGGCTAGTAGGAAGATTGGATATTGGGTTCCATAATTATGAGGGCAGAACCAAAGACTCTTAATCTGAGGAAAAATCTTACCTCAGACATTAAATGCCCAAACTAGAAGGATCCATAGAGACTATATAATCTAGCCCCGTCAAGAGAAAAATGAGGCACATGGGAAAATAACTTGTCAAAGACAAGTAGCAGAGCCTCAATTTGAAATCAGGTCCTCAATTCCAACCAATGGATTTCTTTTTCCCCTTCTGCCATGATATTCTGTATTTCTGTAGGAAAACTGGACCCCATAAATTCCAGGGTTCTATTCCTGTATGGGTAATCCCATTGTAGTTTGACCTGGGAACAATTAGAGTTTCTTTGTACCTCAATTCTCCTAGGTATAGAATGGGTTTAAAACCACCTATCTCTAAGGGCTTTTATGAGTCTAATTAATCCTTTAATTATAGGGAAGCAAATTACAACCAAGTCATTCTCACAAGGAAGAAAATTTTACCTGTAAGGCTTCATTAGTCTCTTGGCTTTTTTCCCCCTCATTCACCATAATTTATTGGTTTCATTCAACCAGAAGAGCAGTAAATATATTTTGGTGAAAAACAGAAAGGAATGAGAAAGAAGGTTTTTCTAGTGTCAATGAAATGTATGAAATGGGTAGTGAAATAATGTCTACCCTATGCCAAATGTCTCTCTTCAAAGGTCAAGCAACATGAGAAATGTTTTTAGGAATATGAAAATGAATATGAGAAAAAACAAAATAGTGACTTTTGTGATTGATTTTTTGAAACTTCCATTATGCTTGGAAGAATTGACATTTTGTTTTTCTTCCCTTTCTCTTTTTCAATAGAGCCATTAATAAATGCCATGAAAGTAATGGGTCCTATTATCTTACCTTTGACAATGGATCCATAACACAGTGACAAGGACTAAGTTTACCATATACCAGCTATTAGGGCAAATAATTAAATTGATAAAAATCATGTGAATATTAATGGTTTAAAAGACTCTGCCGAACCTGATCATCTTTCAAAGTGTCAAGAAGACAACTTACTCTTCTTTCTTAGACTATGCCTACAGAGCGTTTGAGTCTTGGCCCCAAATGCCACAATACGTTCATTATAGCAGAACTCTCTCTCAGTGGGCTTCCCTGGAACATTCTGGTGCAGAAGGCACTGATTTGTTCCCAGACCCATAATTTAATAGAGGGGGGCTGTCAAGATAGACAGCTGCTTGAGAGAAATCAAAACTTTCCCTGGCTTCAATGTGCTCCAGCGAGTGAATGCTAAGGCAATGATTTTCTCCTTGTTCAAAGGGACAGTGAAGACCAGTCCCAATTTCTCTACTCTGTGGGTCCATTCTACCCCCAGAGAACCTAGACATATTATGGCAAGATCTTGTACCCTACAAGTTAGCTTTCTTGAGGGCAACTCAGCTATAGCAAATACAAGTGAAGAGTTTTCAGATGATCTTTTGTTCAGGCTAGGATCAGAGATTTAGAGGCAGAAGGGATCACAGAAGGCCAGCCCTCTCATTTTACAGATGAGGAAGCTGAGGCACAAAGAGATTATGTGACTTACATAGAGTCACACAGAGATAGGATTTGAACCCAGGATTTTATAAAGAATGCTGAATCTAACTGTGCCACTAGTTCAGTACTGTACATGTCATGTTCAGGTCTTTTGAAGATGTTATCAATGAGCTTGTTCTGAGAAAAAATCCTAAGAAGCTGTAGGGCAATGGAGAGGAGCCTTAGAACAAATATGGGGAATCATCGTTAAAAGGTATTCTTATCACCAACTCAGTCCTTCTCAGAACAATGATCTCTCGCCAAGTAGAGATGGAAAAAAACTGCCGACACCTGTGTTGGGTCACGCAGGCACCCTACACAGCCAAGCTCTTACTTATGGCTGCTTTCCTGCCCGATGGTACACCGGGAAATAGACAAGGCAATACACACACATAACAGAAGTTGTTCTTCCAGAGACCCAAACAGCAAACTATCGGCCCCCTCCTTTACGACTCATCTGGTTTCACTTTATAGACAATCCAATTGGCTTTAAAGCAGAAAGCTTAATTAATTCTACTGGCATTGGATTGCGTCCTCCCAGCTCCTGAAATATCCGATACAATATGGCCCTAACCACACAGCTGCCTCATAGGATCCCTCGCTTCATTCCCAAAGCACAATTGAAGTGTCCCTTCCTAAACAAGGTCTATCTCAGTCCTCCCCTCTCCTGCTGCTAATGCCTTCCTCTTCCCAAATCAATTATAGTATGTGTGCATGTGGGTTATACATATCTACATATCTATGGATATGTGTATATACATACACAGCATGTGTACTTGTTCACGTTGTTTGCCTCATTCGAATGTCCTATCCTTAAGGATATATATCCTTAAGGATAGGGAATGCTTCAGTTCTCTCTCTGTATCTCCAATGCGTCACGGGTACAGCACTGGCTACAGAGCAAGTATTTAAGAAATGTTCACTAAATGTAACTGAACTGCAATGTTGGTTGAGTTCACAGTCTTCTAGCTTGCTCTTACACCTGGTCCCGGTGCTGACTGTTTCTAAAAACAAAATAAAACAAAATTGTGCTCATGCTAAACCTGAGTCGGGGTCCCCAGTCTATTCTGGAGACTTTCAAAAGAAGGTGCTTTATTCCCAGTGGATTTGTTATACATGTTATCATTGAATATTATCTGTTAATTAAGAAACAAAACAATACCAACCGGGAAGACTTTTTTCTGGATAAATCTTAAGCTACTATGAGATGAGTTTTTTCAATATGAAAAGAAAATTTTATTATGCATCCTTGGAAATTCTTAGCAATATTATGTTCCCTTTTAGCTATTTGGAATGAGGAGATCTAATCACCCCCTTCTCCTACTCATCTTCAGCCAAATCCACAGGTTTTAGGAAATTTAGAGTCGCATGCAAGCCAAGTGACGGCACTATAGAAGCAAGAAGCCCCAAATTTGAGAAATGCAGCAATGTCAATAATTATCCATGGCAATCAGGTGGCGCTGCTGCGGATAGAGTATTAGATCTGGAATCAGGAAGACTCATCTCGAATTCAAATCTAGCCAGAGACACTCACTAGCTGGGTGAGCTGGCGAAGGTGACGGCAAACCACTCCAGTATCTCCACCAAGAAGACCCCAAATGGGTCTCAAAGATTTGGATGTGACTGAAATCTCATCCGACCTATGAGGTATGTGCAGGCAACCTTCTGTCTACTACCAGGATGGGCTCCCTTGATCCCAAACTGATGTGTCCCTTAAAGGACACACACACAAACCTTAAGAAATGTCCCTCAGATCAGAATACAGAATGTATGATGTAGCCATCAAGAAGAGAAGTGATGAAGATCATGAATACTGGGCATTTATATAATGCTTTAATGCTTGCAAAACATTTTACAAATATCAACTCATTTTAGCCTTAAATGAAACCTGAGAGGTAGATGCTGTTATTATTCCTATTTTATGGATGAGGAAACTGAGGCACAAAGGGGTCTCACACAGCTAAGGATTATCTAAGGCTGGATTCAAACTCAAAACTTTCTGATTCTATCTAGCACTCTATCTACAATGCCACATAGTTGCCAAGTAGTAGGAAAAGGGCCTTTGGAACTCAATTTCCCTCCTCTATTATATTTCTTCTATTGCTTTCCCGCTTTCTCTCTCTCTTCTAATCCTTTCTCTTCCTTGTTGGATAACTGAGAACAAGGCTCTTTTCCTCATTCGTCTGATACAGAAGGGAACAGAAGGATCCAGTTCCATGCCTCTCCCTACCCCCCTACACACATATACCTTTCTGGTAGGCACAGCAGCAGTCTTTTCTGGTCTCTCCCTCCTCCTCCTCTCCCTCTCCTTCTTTCTCTCTGTGTGTGTATACACATACATATGTGTATACACACACACACACACACATATACACAAACATATATATATACATATGTGTGTGTGTATATATGACAGGAGCTGAGAACTATGCCTGGCCCAACTAGGCCTTGGAGATGGAATCCACTCTTATGTTCCTTTCAGAAATAACTGTATTACCTATTATAAAGCATTCAGTTTTCACTGTGGAGGAATCATAATAGCTAGATTTGCATAGCTATCCTGAGCAAAGAAGCTCTTTAATAAAGGACGTGGTGGACTGTCCCTATTCAAAAGATGTCTTGTTTCTTCAATGACATTCTGCCCATGTGGCAGCTTACTGGCCACTGCCAAAACAAAGATGGGAACATTGGCCCAAGAGCAACTTAGGCTTTCAGATTCATTAACAACATGAGTTGAAAATGTAAAAACAACAGAATAATCTATATCTCAAATGTCTAAAGTGAGACTTGGGGTGAGGTTGCTAAGTTCATATTCAACGAGCAACTATCAAGTCCATATTCAGAAGTTTTGTAAATACCATAGAATTTGTACTGGTTGGACCAAAAATCTTAGCGCCATTTAAAAATTTTAATATTTTGGGATTTCATAGCTTAAAACTTCACTAAGACATTTGAGAACGCTGTATGTGAGGATCCTTCATTTGTTGTTCAAGTATGGAACTCGTGGATTATTCCATGCATAAAATAATGCAGTTTATGGCTAGCCAATTATTTACTCATAAATATAAATTTGCAGAAGTAAAACAAAAGTCATTAAAAACAATTCAATAAAGCTTATTCATAAAAAAGAGCATGATTCCATTCAACAAATAGCTATGAAGTGCCTATGTGCCAGTCTCCATGCTAAAAGCTTAGGCCTCCGTTTCAAGCACAGCTCAAATCATCAAGCACATTTGCTCCTGACCATAATAATGATATTTAAGAGACCAATTTCTACTCTTGCTAACCAGCTACAGAGGAGGCAGATTGGGCCTAACTCACCGCTGACATGAAGTTTCTATTCTTCATGGCTGCTCTCGGATTCCACCTTAGCAGCTTCATGAAAAAGATTTTTAGAGAGCAAGGTGGACCAAATGTTGCTCAGGGTTTGGCTACACAGCCAGAAATTTCAGGTGGCTCTGTCCTGCTGGCCTACTCGTTTCTGTGTGCTAGATAATTAGGTTAAAATATAATTTTGCTAAAGCTCACAGGCAGGCCACACAGGTGGTCCAGAATGGTAGATGTTTGGATTATGTACTGAAATTAATTTTTATCATTTTATCCTTAAATGCACCATGGCTCTTTGAGAGGTTACTGTGCATATTTAGATGAGGATGACAATGCTTTAAACATTTCAGTATTTAAACATCTGGAAACTAAATTCAGAATAAGCCTCACTACTTTAGGGCCATTCTGTTCTTATTGTTCAAACAAACTTCAGCTGTGTCTGACTGTCACCCCATTTTGGATTTTCTTGGCAAAAATACTTAGGCAGTTTGCCAGTTCCTTTTCCACCTAATTTAATGGATGGAGAAAACTGAGGCAAACAGGGTGAAATAACTTGCCCAAGGTCACACAGCTACTAAGTGTGTGAAGGCAGATTTGAATTCAGGTCTTTCTGACTGCAGTGCCATCTAGCTTTCTCTTTCTTCTAGTAGAACCCAGTACATTAGAGCCGAAAGTCTTGTTTATATACACTCCTGCTTAGACTGTATAAAACCAATGTTATGGTGTCAGGGAAAAGAAGATAAAACTTGGGTCCAGATATGGTCCCCTCTAGTTCACAACATCTTCCTTTAGCATCATTAGCTTACAGAAAGGATATAGGCAGTACCAAGTAGAGGACTAAATGTTGGATTCACCACTGTAAAAGCCAGGGTTCAAATCCTTCCTCAAATACTTCTTTGCTATGTGACCCTGACCAAGTGACTCAACTCTCTGAACTTAGTTTCCTTCTCTGTAAAATGAGGGGTTAGACTTATTACACCCAAGGTCTCTTTCAGCTCGAAATGTACAATCCTATGATTTTCAGTGGAAATAAGATCCTAAAGCATATTAAAAATAAGAATCTCCCATGGAAGACATGTGGATTGTCCTAAGACAGTGTCTAAATGGCTGTAAATACATCCAGAAAGCTCTGATGATAGCTTCTCAAATATGGTTTCCAATAAAAGTTGCTCAAAGGGAAGTGCTTTTTTGAGGCTGAAGTAGCTGAGCCTGGTTATATATCATATGTTTCACTTCCAAGGCTGTTGGGAGGATGTTAAATAGTTCCTTATTAAGTGGTTTAAGTGTTTTTGAAGGAAAAGTGCTCTATAAGTGTAGTGTTATTAAGATCACTACAGAGCAAGCCATAAAAAATGAATGCATCTAAACATGTACTTTGAGCATTGTTCAGGAAATCTAAGCTGAGAATAAGAAATCAATCACTAGAAAATGTAAAAGTGTCATAAGAAGAGAAAAGGAAACACTGGACAAATCTCAGTTTATAAAGCTCAGAAGCTTGGAAACCCCATTTCACAACCCCAGTCCCTACTACTTTTCACATTGGTTTCCTTGCAAACCACAGAGCAGAAACAGGGGCATCAGAGTACCAGTGATGGTGACTGGGCCTGAATGGATAACATTTATTAAGCATCTGTTGCCCCTGCCCTCAAGGGCAACTTCACAGGAAAGAATGGCTCGATTCTTCTCTATAAAAGGTTCTGCATATGACTCTGGCACATCAGTCTGTCGCCCTGAGCAACCTGGGAAAAGTCCCCAATGTCTGGGACCCAGCACTGCTCTGGGGAAGGACTGGATCAAGAAAGATGACTGACAGGATAGCCCCTCTACAAGGCCTTTCCTAATTCCTTCAGGGCTCTATGTTCCCTCTTTCTTGAAACTACTCTATTTCGAATCAAATATACTTTGAACTTATTTATTCGAGTACATGTTCTCCCTCCCCAGTAGTAGAATGTAAGTTCCTTAAAGGCAATGCCAGGAACATAGAAGGCATTAATTAAATGTTTGATGAACTATATTGGGAAGCCCTCAGAGATACTGAGGAATTAAGACTTATTGAATTCACAGGATAATCTTCAATCTCCAACTAAGCCTCAAACTTATCTGGAGAAGGTTGTCTTGCTATCAGGTCCAAGTATCAAGGCCTCCCTTATGGAAAAGGATGTCCTCTTGAATGGTGGGTTTGTAAGGGCTTTGTGGAAAAGGGGGAGGTGAACAGGCTCCTCTGTCAATTTTCTACACCATTAAATAGCAAATGCTTTCTAAGAGGTGATTTGTGGCTAAGTCCATCACCATACCAGAAAAAAATGAAATAAAAATAATGCCCAAAACTTAAATATTTTGAGTCAGACTCATTAGGATGAAATGGGGGAGGGGATATTCAGCTGATTCTTAATCTTAAGTCAATAAATGCCACTGGAACATGGCTATAGAAATTCTTTAACCAACTGAGGGAATATATCATTAGGCTTTCTGGGGTCTCTGGCTTTGGGCCTGCTATTGATCCTTTTTATACCAACAGCTAGGTCCAGTACAGAGTACAGAAGTTTGTGCTATCCCATTACATACCAAAAAAACCTCATCTCCGCACACTACTATGATATTGTTAACGGCTTGTTCTTCAAAATGAATAGCTCAGAACTCCTGAGGTGGCGATCACCGAAAACCTGAGTGGTAAAAATCTATGGCTTGGCATAATAAATGCTTAAATTCATGAGGAGTTGACTTGGAGTTCTGGACCCTTAGCTTACTCCAAAAAAATCCCTGCCTCTATATTTTCAGAGGTAAGGAGCCAGCCTTGTGTGCACAGAGCTGATATGTACATTACTTTAACTACTTAAAGACTTGACCATCCAATTCTCCCTGTGCAACAAGATAACTGTTTGGTTCTGCAAACATATATTGTATCTAGGATATACTGCAACATATCTAACATATATAAAACTGCTTGCCATCTAGGGGAGGGGGTGGAGGGAGGAAGGGGAAAAATCGGAACAGAAACGAGTGCAAGGAATAATGTTGTAAAAAAAATTACCCTGGCATGGATTCTGTCAATATAAAGTAATTATTAAATAAAAATTTAAAAAAAAAAGACTTGACCAAGGTATTTCATGGTTCAGACATGCAAGATAAGCAGTGACAAGATGCTAGTACATGTGTCACTGGTCCAAATAGATAATGTGACATAATTCTTCTGAGCTAATGGAAGCATGCTACATAAGTGTAATGCACATGTCAATATACCCTTAGAGCTTGTGGTCAGTGCTTAATATACTGACTTGTTCTCTGTTTAGAAGACTGGTCATCAGGCAATACAGAAAAATAAAAATGGCTCCTTCACTGAAGATTAGTACCCACCTAACAGACATGGGCTTTTTAACACCTAGAGAACTCAAAGGATTACAAGATCACAGGATGTAGAACCAGAAGAGACTTTAAAGATGATCTTTAACGCCTATATTTTTAAATGATCAAGGTGACATAAAAAGGGGAACTAACTTAAGCAACATCACTCAGGCAGCAAATAGAAGAACTGAATTTGAATTCAAATCTCTTGACCGCTACATCTGCTTTAGCAATAAAGAGTGGAGGAAGGAGGCCAAATATGATTTAAGTGTTCTGTGGAGAAGTAAGGTCTCTGGTGTCTAAGCCTGGTTTATTTCCTAAAAAGCGATCTTCAATTCTGTTTGTCCACTGGGACCTCTAACTGAAATGAAAGAATACAAGAAAAAGATTTTAGAGCTAAAGGAGACTATGAGATGTCATCTAGTTTGGGGGTTCTTCATGGAGCTAGTTCTGATTAAACCAAGTGTGTCAACTTCATTATCAGTGTGTACTTCCCTGGAAAGCATACTGCCGAGGTAAGTCAAATGGTGAAGTTCTGAATGCTATGAATAAAGTTCACTTACCACAGCAGTATACTGTTTAGGATGTCCATAGTGACAACGAGATCGACAGACACATTGCCAGAGCTAGCTCAGTGTTTGGGAGGCTGCAAAGGAAAGTATGGGAAAGGGGAGGTAGCAGACTGACCACCAAACTGAAGGTCTATAGAGCTGTTGTGCTGACTTCACCATGGTGTACCTGTGAAAGATGGACAGTATACCAATGCCATGCCAGGAAGCGCAATCGCTTCCATGTGAATTGTTTTAGGAAGACTCTGAAGATCACCGGGCAGTATAAGATACCAAACACTGAGGTCCTTTTTCGAGCTAAACTGCCAAGCATTCCAGCTCTACAGCAGAGAACACAACACTGTTGGGTTGGCCACATTGTTCAAATACTAAATGTACGCTTGCCAAAAAGATTATTTTATGGAGAACTCACATAGGGCAAGTCCTCACAAGGTGGGCAGAAAAAGTGTTACAAGGATACTCTCTATACTGTAACCTATTTAACATGTAAAAAGGACTGCTTGCCACCTGAGAAAGGGGGTGGAGGGAGGGAGGGGAAAAATTGGAACAGAAGTGACTGCAAGGGATAATGCTGTAAAAAAATTACCCTGGCATGGGTTCTGTCAATAAAAAGTTATTTAATTAAAAAAAAAAGAAAAAAAATACAAAATGCAACTGCTTTTTGTTCACACTAATATTAAATTTTTAAAATTGTAAAAAAAAAAAAACAAAAAACAAGGATACTCTCAAACAATTACTTAAGAACTTTAGAATCAATTGTACAACATGGGAGACCTGGTCCAAGATGGCCCAGCATAGCGCACCCTCATCACAGAAGGAAGGGGCTGTGCCCTATAAACAAAGCAGAATTGAATTACCTCAGAAGAAACACAAAATGCACCAAGTTAGAAAGCCTACACCAAACATTCATAGGGACTATTTGTGGCAGAGCATTCCAAGCTCATATAAGTCTGATAGGCCACAGTCAGACACACTGTAACTCACTCTAACATACAATTTCAATTGATCAACAATGGGTAGAAGCAGCTACACCCAAAGAAAGAACACTGGGAGATGAATATAAACTGCTTGCATTTTTGTTTTTCTTCCCGGATTATTTATACCTTCTGAATTCAATTCTCCCTGTGCAACAAGAAAACTGTTCAGTTCTGCACACGTATATTGTATCTAGGATATACTGTAACCTATTCAACATGTAAAGGCCTGCTTGCCATCTGGGGGAAGGGGTGGAGGGAGGGAGGGGAGAAATCGGAACAGAAGTGAATGCAAGGGATAATGCTGTAAAAAATTACCCTGGCATGAGTTCTATCAATAAAAAGTTATTTAAAAAAAAAAACTCACTCTAACATAATGATGTCATTTTGGTGCTCTTTGGGACAAAGGACAATAAGCAACCATCTTCACAGAAAGACCTTGAGAAACATACTGTAGTAAAGTATTCTGATAACTGTATTTCAATAGCTATTTAATGATCATATATATTTAAACTTCTGTCTTTCAACTGTGTATTTCAAAATATTTTGATAACTATATTTCAAAAATTTCATTTTTCTTTGTCATCCTATGCATTTTCTTTTATGAGTTTAAAAACATAACTGTGAGAAGGGGTCCATGGGCTTTGCCAGACTGCCAAAGGCCACATGCACAAAGATTAATAAGCTCTGATCTAGTCCATTTCTCATAGTTTTCAGGAAAGGAGTATGAAGCACAGAGGAGAAGCACAGTCCAAGGTCACATAGATCATTAGTAATATGACTCAAACATCACCAGAAGCTAAGAGAGCTGAATGAACTTCATTCCACTGGAAATGAAACAAGATGTGAACCACAGCAGTGGGCAAAGCCACCAGCAAAAGAGAGAGGGGAGGTAGAAGAGTATAGAAGGTGGTAAAACAATGATAAGCACTGAATAGAAAATTACATTAGAGAACATGTCTGAATTTTTCTAATCAGATTTCTTAATTTTACTTTTCTTTTAGTCTAATTTATCAGGTACCAATTTACCTAGATACTTAATGTGCAGTCTGTTTCAGACATGTGGGAAATAAATATTAAAACAATGATCACAATACATATATTTCGTGGGCAGCTAGGTGGTGCAGTGAATAGAGCACCAGCCCTGAAGTCAGGAGGATCTGAGTTCAAATTTGACCTCAGACACTTAACACTTCCTAGCTGTGTGACCCTGGGCAAGTCACTTAACCCCAACTGCCTCAGCCAAAACAAAACAAACGAAAAACAAAACAATACATATCTTTCTGAGGATTATCAGTACCTTATCTCCTGTTCTATGGGAAGATTCTGTATTATATTACCAACAGACCATTATGTATTTTGAATTGCTAAAACAGAAGATACAAATCATGACCTATAGATTAAGCCTGCAATAGCTATTATCATTTAAATTTGGATTCTGCCAATGATAGTTGTTTTCTCTAAAGTACAGAGTTGACTAGAAAGACTATGGTGAAAGATAATGTTCCTAATAACAGATTTATAGCATCAAAATTTATAAAAACTTTAGCAACTTTTACCACATACTGTCAGTGTTCTTTCACAAATAACAAGTCTGCAGTTCTACTAGCAATGAATGAGTTTACTTTTTTTCTCCTCCAAAAATAAGGGGGAAAGAAGATGTTCATAATAGCAAAGCTAGGAGTACCATACATACCCATCAATAAAGGAATGATTAAATTGTGTTACATGTATAAAAATGAAATGCTATAATGATGTCAGGATGCACAATTACAAAAAAAATACAAATAAATCTAGATGTATCTTTGCAAAATGAAAAAAAAAAATCAGAACCAAAGAAAAGAATTACACTGGAACTATGATCACTTGAGAGGGAAATAAGAAATAAGGAAGGATCAATGGACAAGTGGGACTTGAAGGGAAGGACTGAAAAAATGTCATGTTACTTTATGCATTGAAAATCATTTAAATGTAAGTAACTGCCAAGCAAGTATAGTTGTTAGCACTTATGTATAATGTTGTTTCTAATACAATGTTTCCTATTTAAATGTTACATCACACCCAAAAATGCCCTAGCCTAAAGTACTCTAAATGAAATAGGTATTGAATAAATGTTTATTTAATTCAATTTATCTCACTTGATTCTTATGCCAAAAGATATGTTATCCTGGTTATATAGAAGAGTAAATTGAAGACAAAGATGGAATCCCTTTGTCATTTGTCAATGCCACAAAGCTGAGCTGAGTCTAGGCAAGAGAATCAGAATCCAAAACTGATATTGACAGAGTAAGTAAGTCATGAAATGAGTAAGATTAATCATAGTTTCCTAGATTTTAAAGCCAAAAGGTATCCTAGAGGTAATCTGGTTTAAGTCCTTCATTTTACAGATAGAGAATGGAGACCCTGAGTGGTTTATTTGTTGAAGGTACAAAGATAGTGATTGTCACCTTGTGTTTGAGCTTACATACTCTAATTCAAAATTTGGCACCCTTAGAACTTTAATATGCTTTCCTCCCCGATCTTATCTTTGGTTGCTACTTACCAGTCTTTGTTCAAAAATATTATCTTTTCTTTAACATTTAATATATTATACTTTCCTCATTCTCTTCCTAAATTCTTTAACCTCCTTTCTTCTCCCTCAGTGGTGTCTCCTTATATTTCCAACTCATTGATGCAGTTTTTTGCCCCATGATATCTCCATAGTGCCCTTTTTATCTTTTAATTAGGATATTTTTATCTTTTAATTAGTTGTTCCCTTGCAAATCACATTTCCACTCATAGTTTCCACTTCTGTATAAGAGACTCCCATATTTATGTCCCCAAGACCGAACTCTCCTCGGTGTTCAGACACATCACCCACAGCATATCCTCACCAGGAGGCCACAAAACGAGCTCCATGTGTCCCAAACTGGGGTAATGAATCTTCCCCTACTTGCATTCTTCTTTTTTGATTCTACCATTTCTTTAAAGGGCACCGTCATCCATCCTATCTCCCACATTCAGAACCCACCTTGGGATTACATTCAACCCTTCTCCATTCTTCAATCACTTAGCCAGGCCCATCAATTATACTTTTTCAACATGTCTTACATCCACCTTCTCCAGTCCATTTCCACTGCTACCAACACGGCATTACTGTCTGCCTTGGCTATTGTTGCTCTCTCATCCATCTACCTGCCCCAATCCAATCTATCCTTTATATGGCTGCCCAGATCATCTTTCTAGTGCATACATAGAGCCATGCTATTGTACTGACTTAAAAAAATACACAGATAAAGGATAGCTAGATGGCACAATGGATAGAGCAATGGCCTTGAAATCAGGAGAACCTGAGTTCAAATCTGGCCTCAGATGCTTCACACTTAGTAACTGTGTGATCCCGGGCAAGTCACTTAACCCCAAATGCTTTAGCAAAAACAAACAGACAGTAGCTCTCTTTTACCAGTGAGTTTAGTTCATGTTTGTCTATCTGGTATTCAAGGTCCTTTATCTTTGGTGGCAACCTGGTTTTCCACACTTTTCTCAAACCAACCACTTCCACATACTCTTTGTTCCTGCAAAACTAGACTTTTTCTCCCTTTCCCACTCCCATATGGCCTTCATGTTTTTTTCTCACATTTCCCTATGCTTGAATTGCCTCCTTCCTCTTCATTTCCTATTGAATTTTGACTCCTCCTTTAAAGTCCAATTTAAATGCCACATTCCACAAGGGGCCTTCTGTACCACCAAAGTCAGAAAGGGTCTTCCCCCCCTACGTGAAATACCATTTGGCTTTAGACCTTCCTGATGTGCTTAATATGTAATATTACATAGGACAGTTATCTGGATTGGTGTCATACTTATCTCCATTGTATTGTTAGCTTTCTGAGGAAAGGATTGCAGTTCATCTAAACATTCAAAGATAGCATATATTAATTATTAAGGCTCTTCACCCAACACATGCTTAGTAAGTATTTATTGTTAATGCTAAGTGCTTCTACTTCTATTATAGCTAACAATTTTATAATGTGCTTTCCTATCACCAACTCTGCAATAGAGAGAAACCCCATTTCACAGATGTGAGAACTGAGTCAAAGAGAAGTAAAGTAATAGAGACAGTGATGCTCTAGGAAGAACTTTTGGGCAGCGACATCATATTTCAGCATCCTCACTATGTACTTTTCTCAATGCTAAATGTGACTTGAGAAAAGACTCGTGTCTCGTCACATCTGAGAGGAACAAAGCCTCTTAATCTTGCTCATGGTTGCGCTTACTAAATTCCAAACAAAGGTGAGCTTATGCAAAGTTGTTCTAAGTTAGTAGTGCAATATATGGAAGTTGGATTTTATTAGTGATGGTGAAGGCCGGGCATAAGGAGCCAGGGAGCAAAGAGACCAGACAGCTTAGAGATGAGCACATACACCGTAAGCAAAACTGCCTGTTCAAACTTGTACTCATTGCAATTTGCTTGCTAGACTCACCCCAGAAGATTTCTGGCTGCCTGACTTCAAAGGGAACACTATGCACAGAGAGCATCTGTAGGGAAAAGATAGCAAGGAGAATATAGCATGGTGAGAGCAACTAAAGAACCATTAATGGGAAGCATTTTTTTAAAATGCCACAACACTTATGCACTGATGCACAATGTGCAAAAAAGTGCATGCGGAGGGAGGAGAACTGGAGAATTTTAGCCAGCAGTAATGTCAACCCAACCACATTAACCCTTGTGTTGAAGCTGGGCAAGAATGACATTGGATAAACTGGGTATTTCCCCAGCATGGTGCAAGGTTTTAATTCCTTACCAAGCAGAAAACAAGTCAACAGGAAACACGTTTTAACAATTTGGGGGCTAGAAGTAGATTTTCAGACCATGAAATAATGCTGGGCTCTCCCTGGCTGAGGCTCTCCCTGTTCAGACTTCAGTCAATTTTGATACCAGAGAACTAACAATAATTATGTTTCCAAGTCTCCTTTAACTAGATTCAATTGAAAATTAAACTATGACCAAATACATATAGAACTTTGAATATTAAGCACAAAGTAAAGTGACTCAAAGACATTCCCTTAAATGAACACTTACCAAGTCTAAAGACCAGAGCTCTATCAATTTTAATTTTCTGGATGGCATTAGATGATTGCTAATCATAATTAGTTTCTTCTGTCTCCTTTTTAGCCAAATTCCTGTCTCAAACAACTGGTGTCAATCTCTGACCTTTGAATTTGGAGGTGAATGTGGATCTCTTCATTTCTATAAGATTCAAACATGGATTTGCCATATAAATATATTCATTTCTGCACCAATCTGTAGGCCTGTAAGCCATGGGGATAGAAGGTCTAGGTTGCTGATTTTACAGGGTATGGCTTGCTATGTGCTTATCTGATCACCCCAACTTATAGCCAAAATAGGTCCTTCATCTGAATTAACAAGGAAAGGCCCAACACTTATGTTTCATCAGTGATGATAGATTGCTTCAGAAGAGCTTCAAAAATACTTAGGCATGCAAATGAAAACCACTTTTCCTTACATTGTTAAATCCAAGGTACTGCTTAGCAATTAATATGACAGTAAAAAAAAAAGTATATACTGCAAGAGAGATACAACACTGGCTCTAAGTGGCAGATTCAGTTGTTTGACCACAGTGCTAATGAGGCCAAGGTCAAGGATTTGATTCTCAGGCAGACCAGTTATTGAATTCTACTGACAGTGACCTGAAGCCTCAAGGCCTTCCAGAAATTTTCTATATGCATGTCTTTGGACACCAAAAAGACAGACTAAAGAGTTTAGATATACCTGAGAAAGAGGATTCTCTTTCAAATTGAGTGCCTATTGAGTGACATTGTAATTGGAGTTGTGGGAAATTTTTAAAAAAGAAATAAAGACATGGTCTATGTCCACAAGATGCTTACATGTTAATCTGGAAGCCAAAATGACTATTTGTGAACCAGCGGAAATGGCATGAGTATTAAATCATACAGTGTTAAATAGATGTGTAATACAAAATCAGAAATCATGGTAGACTAGAAGATCTGAAAATCATTGAAGCAATGGATCAGACTACAAGGATGGAAAGAGTGTGCACACAGCATGATGTGCAAAAGACTCTAGACTTACTGAAAAGCAGGATCTGCATTTGAATTTTATCTGTAAATGGGAATGAATAATACTTGTATTACAAACCTCACTAGGCTGTTGTGAGGCTCAAATAAGACAGTATGGATGTAGGATCTTCACAATCTTAAAAGTATCCTATAGATGTCAGGTGATATTATTATGAGACAAGCACAGTTGAAAAGCAAACCAGCTGCAGTCAAGAACACATTGGATATCAAAAACGGTTGGGTCAAAATAATAGGCTGCATAGTGAGGAATGGGGTTGGACCAGGTAAAATCAGCTAAGACTTTTAAGTTGAGGAGGGTTGTGGCATTAAAGATAATCATATAATAAAGCTAACTTACATTGATGTCTTTTGACCATATCAATTACTGGTAGAGAGGGTTAGCTTCAAATAATCAACATTTTCTTATTCATTATCATCATCATCAACACTAGCATTTATATAGTGCTTCAAAGTTTGCCAAGCACTTTACAAATATTATTTCTGGCAAGCCTCCAGAGCTTGGGAAAAGCATGTCTGCAAACTGTAGGGGTCACAGAAAATTATGCCTCTAAGTCTTCACTAATGTCAGTCCCACCCCTTCCCTATACATGGTAAGTCTTATGGCAGAGTTCATATTGCTACTTACGTGTAAATCAATTTTTGTATAAAACTTGATTCTGTGATGATATGGTCTTTCTAAGATTCATTAGTATGTATTAGTGTCTGAGACTCTACCCCACCACTTTAAGGACGTGTTCTTTTTTATTAAAGCTTTTTATTTACAAAACATGCATGGGTAATTTTTCAACACTGACCCTTGTGTTCCAAATTTTCTCCTCCTTCCCTCTCCTCTCTCCCCTATGTGGCAGATAATCCAATACATGTTAAATATGTTAAAATATATGTTAGATCCAATATATGTATCCATATTTATACAGTTATCTTGCAGTACAAGAAAAATCAGATCGAGAAGGGAAAAAAACTGAGAAAGAAAACAAAATGCAAGCAAACAACAGAAAGAGAGAAAATGCTATGTTGTGGTTCACACTCAGTTCCCACAGTCCTCTCTCTGGGTGTACATGGCTCTCTTCATCACAAGATTATTGGAACTGATCTGAATCTTCTCATTGTTGAAGAAAACCAAGTCTATCAGAACTGATCATCATATAATCTGGTTGTTGCCGTCTACAATGATCTCCTGGTTAAACTCATTTCATTTAGTATCCATTCATGTAAGTTTCCCTAGGCCTCTTTAAAATCATCTTGCTGATCATTTCTTATAGAACAATAATATTTTTAATGACTTCTTCTTAAAGGTTCACACTAAACATAGGTGAAAGAGGAGTAAGGATGAAGAAGGATGAAGGCAGGACTGGGAATACCAGTCTGGAAAGTGCAATGGACTACATCACAGAACTGTTGAAAGGAATAATTGTGATAATGTACATAAAATGTTTTTTAACCTTTAAGAACTATATATTTGTTAGTCATTGTTTATTATTATATTTTCTTTTTTAATTGAATTTTATTTTCACCCAGTAACATGTCAAGAAAATTTTTAGCATTCAGTTTTATGAGATTTTGAGTTTCAAATTGTTCTCTTTCCCTTCCCTCAGCTACTCTCTTCTGAAGATGATCGACAGTTTGCTAGAGTTTATACATGAGCTATCATGTGAGATAAATTTCTCTATTAGTCACAGTTATAAAAGAAGAAACAGATCAAAGAGGGAAAACATGAGAACAAATAAAGTGAAAAATATGCTTCAATCTGCATTCAGAGTCCATCAGTTTTTTTATTTTAGATATGGAAATATTTTCTTTTGTGAGTCCTTTGTACTTGCCCTGGGCTATTGTATTACTGAGAACTGAGTGATCCATAGAAGATCATTGTAATGGGCTGAGGCTTGAGTTGATGCACTGAGGTCCCAAGCACATGAGGCTAAATAGTAATTGGACCATACTCTATTAATATGTAAGCTTGGAGAAAGAATGGCCCCCACCCACTCTTTGTGCAAGTCCTGATGTGTTGTATAGGAAATGACGATTTTGGTGGGTGGAGGCAGGGGAGTGGAAAAGGAAGGGGAGGAGAGGCTTTTGGGATTGCCATTGCCACTGTTGGCTCGGCTCGCATCGCTCTCTCTTAGCTGATTTGTTTCTCTTCTTCTTTTTGCTTTTTGCTGCTTTCGACAACTTTTTCTGTTTGTTAAGTGTCTGAGGCTGGATTTGAACTCAGGTCCTCCTGACTTCAGGGCTGGTGCTCTACCCACTGAGCCATCTCCTCCCCTTCCTTTTCCACTCCCCTGCCTCCACCCACCAAAATCGTCATTTCCTATACAACACATCAGGACTTGCACAAAGAGTGGGTGGGGGCCATTCTTTCTCCAAGCTTACATATTAATAGAGTATGGTCCAATTACTATTTAGCCTCATGTGCTTGGGACCTCAGTGCATCAACTCAAGCCTCAGCCCATTACAGATCATCATACAACATGGCAGATACTGTATACAATATATTTCTGGTTCTGCTCATTTCATTTTGTTTCAGTTCATAGAAGTCTTTCCAGATTTTTCTGAAATCTGCCTGTTCATCATTTATCATTACACAAAAATATTCCATTATATTTATATACTACAGTTTGTTCAGTCATTCCCTAACTGAGGGGCATACCCTCAATTTCCTATTGGAATATTTGCCCTTTGAAAAAAGGCTGCTTTTAATATTTTTTTCCACATGTAAGTCCTCTTCCATTTTTTATGATTTTGGGGGGATTCAGATCTAGTAGTGGTGTTATTAGATGAGAGGTTATATATACTATTTGGTGGCCCTTTGGGCATAGTTCTGAATTGCTCTCCAAAATGTTTGATCAATTTTCAACTCCAATAGCACATTAGTTTCCCAATTTTACACTTCTGTTCCAATCGCTTTCTTTTTTTGTCATATTAACCACTCTGATAGATGTGAGGTGTTATCTCAAAGTCATTTTAATTTATATTTCTCTAATTAGAAATGATTTAGAGCACTTTTAATATTCCTATAGATATATTTGATTTTTTCATCTGAAAACTGTCTGTTCATATCCTTTGACCATTTATTAATCGAGGAATGGATTGTATTCTAATAAATTTGGTTCAGTTCTCTATATATTTGAGAAATCAGAGACACTTGCCATAAAAAATGTATCCCAGCTTTCTCCTGAAGCCAAGAAGCTTCTTGAACTCTTACTTTCCCTAGAAAACTACATGAAACCAAACCTCTGAATAGAGTCTGATGGAATGAAATATCTCTCTAGTTCAAGAAAGACTGAAAAACTTCAAGAAATGTTAGTCTCACTGGAGTGAAAAGGGTGCTCAGCCCAGGCCAGATGGAGACTGGGAAAGCCAGCAAGAGGGTCTTAATCCCAGCAGATCAGCAACTGAAACCTTCAGTCCCAGCTCAGAAGGCAAATTCTGGAAAACTAGGCTGTTTATGGAAAGAGCAGGTAAATTATACCCTGCAAATATAAGGGGCCCCTTTGCTCAAAGCTAAGGCTCAGATCAGCACAGGAAACTTGAGACAGTACTTCTTTTACCCCAGAAGTAGAGCTCAACCATAAAAGTAAAAAAAGAGGAAATACCAAAAGAAAAGAAAAGAAAATGAGCAAGAAACTGAAAAGACCACAGAAACCTTAGGGAAAACCAAAACACCAACTCACATGAGGACAAAATGTCCACAAAGAAAATCACAAAGAGTGATATGAATTGGTTGGAAGTTCAAAGATGCTTCTTAGAAGTGCTCATAAAAGACTTTAAAAGGCAAATAAGAGAGGTAAGAGGAAAAAATGAGAAAAGAAATGAAAGAAAGAGTTTCCTTAGAAAAGGAAAGACAATTCTTTTAAAAATACAATTGGACATGCAAAAAAAAAAAAACCACTGAAGAAAACAACACCTTGAAGAGTAGAATTTATCAAATGGAAAAAGAGATACAAAAGCTAACCTAAGAAAAGCACACATTGAAAACTAGAACAGGGCAAATGAAATGTGATGACTCCATGAGACTTCAAGAATAAGTCAAACAAACTAAAAAGAATGAAACATGGAAGAAAATGTAAAATACTTCATTGGAAAAACAGCCAGCCTGGAAAATAAATCCAGAAGAGATTGTTTAAAAATTAATGGTCTATGTGAAAGTCATGGACAAAAAATGAACCTGGATAGCATTCTTCAAGAGATCATCAAGGAAAACTGCCCCAATATTCTAGAAACAGAGGGGGAAATAAATCATTGAAAGAATCCACTGATCACCTTCAGAAAAAGATCTCATCAAAAACCCCAAGAAACACTGTTGCAGAACTCTAGAAATACAATCTCAAGGAAGAAATACTGCAAGCTATCAGACAAAAGTAATTCCAATACTAAGGAGCAACAGTCAGGATTATCCAGAATCTGGCAGCTTCTGAAATAAAGGATTGAAGGACCTGGAATACCATATTCTGGAAGGCAAAGGACCTCAGGTTACACCTAAGAATTAACTATCCAGCAAGACTAAGCATCATCTTTTAGGGAAGGCAATGGATCTTCAATGAAACTTTTTGTTTTTCATCTAATCTTTGTTGTATAGCTTGTGTTTATAACAAACGCTTCTTAATTTAATATATCAAATTTATCTGTTTTGCATTTTGTAATACTCTCTATCTCTTGTTTGATGATCAGTTCTTTCCTTCCTCATACATGTCACACAGGTAGACTACATTTATTGCTCTTTTAACTTGATTATAGTATTACCCTTTATATTATGGACCCATTGTGACCTTATCTTGATACACAGTGGGAAATGTTGGTGTCCTTTTGTTTTCCAGTTTTCCCAGCAGTTTTTGTTAAATAATAAGTTCTTATCCCAAAAGCTGGGATCTTTGGGTTTAACAAACACTAAGTTACTATGGTCACTGACTATGTCTTATGTATCAAATCTATTCCACTGATCTACCACTCTAGTTCTTACCTAGTACCAGAAAGTTCTGATGATTACTGATTTATGAAGTACTTTGAGATTGGGTATCGTTAGGCCACCTTCCCGTGCATTTTTTTCATTAATTTCCTTGATATTCTTGCCCATTTATTCTTTCAGGTGAATTTTGTTGTTATTTTTTCTAGCAACAATAGATAATTATTTGATAAGTTTGTTTGGTATGGCACTGAATAAGCAAATTAGTTTAGGCAAAATCATCATTTTTATTATGTTGACTTGGCCTACCCCCGAGCAACAGATATTTTTCCAATTGTTTAAGTCTGACTTTATATGCATAAAAAGTATTTTGTAATTGTGTTCATATAATTCCTGGATTTGTCTAAGTAGACTCCTAAATATTTTGTATTGTTCACGGTTATTTTAAATGGATTTTCTTTTTCTATCTCTTCTTACTGAGATGATTATGATTCATGTGGGTTTATCTTCTATCCTATGACTTTGCTAAAGTTGATAATTACTTCAAATATTTTTTTTTAGTTGAAGCTCTAAAGTTCTCTAAATATATACTCATATCATTTCAAGTAGTGATAGCTTTGTGTCCCTCATTGCCTAATCTAAGTAGGCAATTGCCTAATCTTTTTCTTCTCTTATTGCCAAAACTAACATTTCTAGCAATATGTTGAATAACAGTGGTGATAATGGGCATTCTTGCTTCACCTCTGAACTTTTGGGGAAGGCTTCTAGCTTATCTCTATTATGGATAATGCTTGCTGACGGTTTTAGGTAGGTGCTATTTATCATTTAAGGGTAGCTTCATTTATTTATATGCTTTCTAATGTTTTTAAACATGAGTGTTTCATTTTGTCAAAAGCTTTTTCTGCATCTATTTAAGTAATCATATGATTTTTGTTGGTTTTCTGATTAACACAGTCAATTATGTTGATAGTTTCCTAATTTTGAACCAACTCTACAATCCTGGTATAAATCCCACCTGGTCATAGTGTATAATCCTTATGTATATTACTGTAATTGCCTTGCTAGTATTTTGTTCAAAAATTTTCTATCAATATTCATTAGGAAAACTGGTCTATAATTTTCTTTTTTCTGTTTTACTTCTTCCTGAGTTAAGTATCAGCTCCATATTTGTGTCATAAAAGGAGTATGGTAGAATTCCTTCTTTGCCAATCTTTTGAAATAGTTTATATAATACTAGAATAATTTTTCTTTAAATGTTTGGTATATTTGTGAACCCATATGACCCTGGAGATTTTTTCCTAGGGCATTTTTTCCTTGTCCTAGGATAGGATTATTTAGGCTATTTCCTGATCTGTTAATCTAAGTGATTTATATTGTCATAAACATTAATCAATTTCACTCTAATTGTCAGATTTATTGACATATAACTGGGCAAAATATTTCCTAATGATTGCTCTAACATTTTCTTCATTGGTAGTGATTTCAACCTTTTCGTTTTTGTTTCCTTCTTTCTTTTTTAATTAAATTAACTAATGGTTTATCTTTTCCCCCTCATAAAACCAACTCTTAGAATTATAGCCCCAACAGTTGTTTTTTGTTTGTTCGTTTTTATCAGTCTTATTAATTTCACCTTTCATTTTCAGGATTTCCAATTTTGTGGTCAACTGTGGATTTTTAATTTGTTCTTTCTCAATTTTTTTTCTAATTGCATGTCCCTTTCAGTGATCTGTTTTTCCCCCATTTTGTTGATATAAAAATTTAGAGAAACAAATTTTCCCCTAAGTACTGCTTAGGAGAACCCACCAGGAATTTTGTTATGTTGTCTCATTGTAGTCATTATCTTTAATGAAATTATTGATCATTTCTATTTGTTCTTTAACCCATTTATTCTTTAGGATTTAGTTTAGTTCTCAATTAACTTTTAATCTCTTTCCATTGCTCTTTGTTCAATGTAATTTTATCGCATTATGATATGAAAAGAATAGATTTAGTATGTTTGACTTTCTAAATTTGATTTTGAGGTTTTTATGTCCTAATACATGGTCAATTTTTGTATAAGTCCCATGTGCAGCTGAGAAAAACATATATTTCTTTGTTACCATTAAGTTTTCTCCAAAGGTCTGTCATATATAATTCTTCTAATATTCTATTTACCTTCTTAGTTTCTTTCCTGCTTATTTTATGGTTGGACAGTTGAGGTCTCCCACTAGTATAGTGTTGCTGTCTATTTCTTCTTGTAATTCACTTACCTTGTCCTTTAAGAATTTGGATGCTCTATCACTTGGAGCATATATGTTTAATATCGATTGCTTCATTGTCTATGGCACCATTTAGCAAATTATAGTTTTCCTCAATTCTTTGAACTAGATCTATTTTTGCTTTTATCTTGTCTGAGATCAGGCTTGGTATTCCTGCTTTTTTATTTTACTTCAGCTGAAGCATAATGGAGGCTGCTCCATCCTTTTACCTTTCCTCTCTGTGTGTCTCTCTGCTTCAAATGTGTTTCTTTTTAAAATATATTGTAGAATTCTGGTTTTTTATCTACTCTGCTATTTACTTCCATTTTATAGAAGAATTCCTCTTTTGCTACTTATGTTTTTCCCTTCATTCCAATAATCTTGTTTGTCTGCTGTCTTCTTTAACCCTTTCCCCTCCCACCAGTGTTTTGCTTCTGCCTAGCATCTTCCCTGATTTATCCTCTCTTCTATCAGTATCAATCTCTTCCTTTATTTAATCATCTCCCCTCCTACTTCTCTGTCATGCAAGAGATTTCTGTATTCAACTGATTGTGTATAGTATTCCCTCTTTTAGCCAAAACTGATGAGAGTGAAGTTTAAGCAAGGCCCATCATCAATCATCCCATATTCCTCTCCGCTGTAACAGGTCTTTCACTTCTCTTCATGTAAAATAATTGTCACCAATCTAGCTCTCCCTGCCTTCTGCATCTAGTGTATTCCTATGTCTCATCCCTTGATTTTTTTTATTTCACCCCCTCAAATTCACCTTATACCTAGCCCCTTTGTCTACATATATTCCTTTCTAGCTGTACTATTAGTGATACTATTTTTAAGAACTGCAAGTATCATCTTCCCATGTATGAATATAATTAGTTTAGCTCTACTGAATCCCTTATGTTTCCTTTTCCCTTTTCACCTCTTTATGTCTCTCATGGGGTTTGATATTGGAGGTCAAATTTTTGAGTTAGTTTTGCTCTTCTGTTTATGAAAGCTTGAAATCCTTCTATTTGGCTAAATGAATTTATTTTCCCTTGATGTATTATGCTTAATTTTTCCAGGTGAGGGATTCTTCGTTGTAATCTTAGCTCTTTTGCCTTCCAGAATATCAAATTCTGTGAACTCCAATCCTTTAAAGCTGCAGGTGCCAGATATTTCTGCATATTTCTGATACTCGATATTTGAATTGTTTCTTTCATGCAACTTACAGTAATTTTTTTCTTAACCTAATACTTCTGAAATTCGGCTATAATGTTCATTGGGGTTTTTATTATGAGATCACTTTCCTGAGATAATTGGTAGATTCTTGCAATACCTATTTTGCCCTCTTATTCTAGGACATCAGGGCAGTTTTCCTTGATAGTTTTTTTGAAAGATGCTGCACAGATCCTCTTTTTTATTATGGCTTTCAGGTAGTCCAATGACTCTGATATTGCTTCTCCTGGATCTATTTTCCAAGTCAGTTATTTTTTCCATAAGCTATTTCAAGTTTTCTTCCTTTTTTTTCATTCTTTTGAATTGTTTAATTTTGAGTGTCTCATACAATCATTAGCTTCAACTTGCACAATTCTGACTTTTAAGGTAGGGTTTTTCTTTCTTTTCCATTTGGCCAATTGTTTTAAGTGTATTTTGTATTTCCTTTTCCATTTAGCCAATTTTATTTTTAAGCAGTTTTCTAAGTGATTGGCTCCTTTATCATATTTCTCTTGCATCATTCTCATTTCTTCTTACAACTTTTCTTCTTCCTTTTTCATATTATTTCCAGCTCCTTTGTTTGAATTCTTCCATGAGTTCTTTTGGGACTTGAGACCACGTCCCATTTTTCTTTGGGTTTTGGCCCATAGGTATTTATTGTTGATCTCTTCTGAGTTTGTATCTTCCCGGTCATCATAACAGCTTTCTATGATCAGAATCCTTTTTTTGTTGTTTTTTGCTCATCTTTTTTTGGTCTTTTTCTTTTCTTTTAAGTTTGAGTTCTGCTCTCAGAGTGGAAGGAGTACTGTCCCAGATTCCTTGTGCCAGTGGCTACAGGCACTGTCTATCTGCAGCCCTGAGGCCCACAGTGGCCCTTTGTATCTGGTGCTGCACCAGGGGATAAGCTGTGGTGGCTGGTGCTCCTGAAGGCTATAAGAGTCTGGTGGCTTACCTGGTGCTGACCCAGGGTCTTAGTGGTAGTATGTGGTATGTTCTAATACCTGGTGAGGTGATTTGGTGTTTCTCAGGGTATAGTGAAGCACATGGTAGTCTGACCTAAAAAAGATGCCAATTTACCCAGGGCTACACTGAAATACATGGTGGTCTGGCTTTTGGAGGATATCTGTTTGACCAGATTTGTATCACAGCATGTAGAAAGACCTTTTTCTCTGGGGCTACACTGAAACACATGGTGGTTCCTGGAGCTGGAGTCCACTGGCTCCCCTAGATATGTGAAGGCACATAAGAGGTTCTGGTATTGGTATTCCCCAGCTCTACCATACAGGGGTTCAGGATCTCCTACTGGTTTGCTGAGGTGGGCTTGTTGCCAATTCAGTGGAAAGCTTCCTGTCCTGTATAAAGATATATACATATATCTTTTTTGTTAGCTGTTATTATTTGGAAGAAAATATCACTGTGTATTTTTTCTTTTCTTTTTTTCTTTTCTTTTATTTTATAATTATAACTTTTTATTGACAAAACCCATGCCTGGGTAATTTTTTTACAACATTATCCCTTGCACTCACTTCTGTCCTGGATCTCTCTTTATCTGAGTGAGAAAGACTCTGCCTGCTGAGCTTCCAAGTTTTCTGGGCTAAAATATTGTTTTCCCCTATCTCTGCTGATTTTGTTGTTTCAGGAACTGTCTTGGGGTGCTATTTTATGGTTGCCTAGAAGTGAACATGGGAGAGTTACAATTCACTTTTAATCTATCATGGCCCCAAAGTAGTTCTCCTCTATTATTGTATTTTCTAAAGAGTTAGAGGAAATAACATTAGATATGTAGGGTGGGGCTAGCCATGGGAGACCATTAAGGCCAGAAAGAGCAATATGGACTGGATTAATAGACAATGAGCCACTGTAGTTTCTAAAACAGGGGACTATTATAAAATAAAGGTTTATCAAAGTTTCAAATGACACAGAGTATTCATTACATAAAAGAATCAAAATTCAGAATCATATTGACAAGCTGTAATGCTAAGCCAAAACCAAGCAATTTAAATTTAATATAATCATTTTCCCAAAGACAATGTCACCGAGACACTAGAGAACTTCAGGCTAAAATGGACATTCCACAAACAAAAGAAACTAAAGTCATCTGGGAAATTAGGAAGGGGCTTTGAACGCCTCTGGGGGCTTTTGATTTCATTGGAAATCCCTTTCAAAGAGCAGATGCCTAAACCTTTGTACAGGAAGAACTGTAACCGTGTCCATCTCTAGGCTTTTCTTTCCTAGACTGGCAGAGAATTTAGGGCATTGCATGGGGCTCAGATGGCCAAAAGCAAGGAATGATGAAAGCAAAGGAGAAAATGAAAGTGAGATATAGCCTAGCCCAAAAAAATCAAAAAAGCTGCCTGAGAATCAGCAGCTATACCAATGATGGAAACATCTACCCCACAACTAAATTTTTCCTTTCTCCTATTTCCCTGGAGTCCAGCTTGCGGAAGCTTCTGTCCAACCTGTCTTTTTGTTTTCTTCTTAGAATGGTGTAGGGAGGGAGAGGGAAGGAGAATGTTTACTTAAATTCCCATCTACAATTATTATTAAAGCCTACCATAACTTGTTTTAAAGACTATGTGTGTATTTATCCTATTTGGTATTGTTATTAGCATATATAGTAATTAAATATGATTTATATGCAAAGCTAGAAGTGCATGGTTAAAGAATGAGAAAGGTGTAGACAATCCAAAGCTAGAATGGGTTTCCCCTAAATCAAGTTGGGGTGGGGAGCAAACCAACTAGATATTTTGGACAATTTTATTGATATTTTAGAACATTCCCTAAACTATCTTTTAAAAAATGTGGAGAGAGACTTCATAAGGAAACAAGCTTGTAAATGGAGAGGCTCAGGAGTTTAAAGGAATTGCACCAAAGTGTCCCATTTGGCACACATTCATTACATGAACCTTTTCAAAATGGGGACCTTTTCTTACAGTAACTAGGATAAACATATCATTCTTCAGTTCATTCAAAAAAATAACTGCACAAGTATAGGGTAGAAGCAAAATGGCTTGGTAGAAATTAACATGAGACATACCTAGAAATTTCAGTTGACCATAAACTCAATATAAGGCGATTAATGTCCAAAAAAGCTAATGTGGTTTTAGGATTAATCTAGGTTGAAAACTGCTTCTTTTTGAAAAAAAAAACTGAATATAATTTCTGTTTATTTTCAAATATTTCATTGAATTTTTTAAATGACCTTTATTTTTGAATGTGCCCTTGGTAGTCCACAATTCAGTTAGCCATCCTTTAAAACAGAAATACTTTTAAAAAGAAAATGTTCAACAAAGTCAATCAAAATATCAATTATGTCTGATATTATATTCAATACCCCACACCTATACCTCACTCTTGTTTTGAAGGTAGGAAGGTACAATTTTTTCAACATTTTCCAGATGTAGAGTTTTGTCATCGTAATTATACAACTTTTAGTTTATCTGTTTTATTCTGACTATATCATTATGGTCATTTTGCATACTGTTGCTATATTTTACTTACTCCATTCTGTATAAATGCATGTCAGTCTTATCACATTTCCCTCTATTCTTCTTATGTAGTCTTTGTGATATCATAAAGTTATAGTACTATCATGTATTACAATTTTATTAGCTATTCAGTAATCAAAAGGTATCTACTTTGTTTCTAATTGTTTGCTATCACAAAAATGCTTCAAGGCATGACCATTGATCCATTTCTTTTTCAGACCTTCTAGAGTTCTCAGATTCAAAAGGTATAGACATTCTAATTACTTTCTTTGTACAATTACAAACTGTTATCCAGAAGACTTGATCTAATTCATAATTCCTCCAAAAGTGTATCTGTGTGACTGTCTTTTCATATTCACTCCAACACAGAATAGTTTCATCCGTTGTCATTTCAGCGTATATGCTGGGTATGAGATGAAGTCTCAGAGTTGTTTTGATTTACAATCCCTTGGTTGTCAGTGGTTTGGACAAATGTTTCACACATTTAATAGTCTGCAATCTTTCTTAAGAGAATTCTTCATAACATGAACACTCATCCATTAAGGAATGCCTCTTGGTCTTTTTTCTTTGAGTAACTTCCTTATATATCTAGTATATAAGACCTTTTTAGAGATATCTGATGCAAATGTTTCTTACAATTAATTTTTTCTTCTGTTAGCTATACTGATTGTGTGAGCAATTTGATCCCCTATGTAGTCAAGAAATTTCTGCCTAGCCTTATCTGTGAAAAGTATCTAATTATATTCTCTTATATATTTTTGTGACTGACTTTTTCTGCTGAGGTTATAAATCATTTTAGAGCATATAGCATTTTGTATAAAATGACTGTTTAAATCTAATTTCTGCCAAACTGATTTTAATTTCCTCAGCAGTTATTGTCAAACGCAGAGTCTTCTAACAAGTAATGTATGTTCCTAGGTTTATCAAATATTGTATTATTGAACAGAATTGTTGCAGATTCATTCTTATCTAGCCTGTTCTACCAGATTTTCTATATTTTTAAACAAGTATTCACTTATTTGATGATTATAGCTTCATTAAATTATTTGAATTATGGAAGTATTATTTCTTCCTTTACTCCTACTTTTAAATTTTTCTCTTTGACATTCTAGAATTTTTATCTAAATGATTTTGGTTATTATGCTGTCTAGCTTTTCCAAGGGCTTTCTTGGTAGTTTCATTGCTACTTAAATGAATTTGCAACTTTAATGAAGTAATCTCGCTATTATTATGTTGATACAGTCTACTATTAGCATGGATATCTTTCCAATTTTTAAAGTAATCTTTTAGTTCTTTAAAGAGTGTTTTGTAATAGTATTTATATAACTTGAATATACCTTGGAAGATTGAATCTCATATTCTATGAGTGTTTTGTGATTACTGAATGGGATTTCCATTCCTATTATTTGCATTTGTGTTTCAATATTATTTTATAGAAATCCTTTTGATTTTTAGCGATTTATTTTACACCTTTTTAAAATGATGACATCAATTATCATATTTAGTTTTCTATTGTATTCTCTAGGATGTTCTCATCAAATTATCATGTGTTCAAAATATAAGCAAAATCTAAAATTTCACCTCCATATTACCAATGTGAATGTTTTAAATTCCTGTCTCTTATCTCATTAATAGAGCTAATATTTCTGGGTCTATGTTAAATATTTCGGGTCAATCAGTGTCGTGTGGCAGCAAAGCAGGTAGAAAGAAATGGAGTAGCAGGTCAGAACTGAGAGTAAAGAATATATCTAAGAGCCATTTTGAAGGAAGAAATGAAAGGAATCTAAGAGATTATAAATAAAATGGGGAAAGGATGTTGGGAAAAGAATAGCTGTATTCTGTATTTTCTGGAGAACTACTAGTATTTTCCCCAATGCAAAAAAAAATGCTAGCTTTGGTATTTATATATATATTTTTATCACATTAAAATAACTCTTTCAAACCTTCAACTTCTAGGCTTAAAAAAAAAACATAAATATGTGCAATACTTTATCAAAGGCTTTTTTCTGCATCTATTAATATGTTTGTCCTTTTAGAGTGTATATTTTTCTTTCTAATATGATTAAATAAAAACTTCAATTATAGAAGTCCCCAAAAGTAATGCACTACCTTGGGAAGTAGTAGATTATACTCCACCCTCACAAGAAGTTGTAAATGAGAGGGTAAATTACAACTTGTTAAAAAAATATTGGAGGAAGGTTTGCAATAACATAAATATATACATAGATTGGACTCAGTGATATCTGAATAGAGCCATAAACTAGGAATTTGTGTGCCTGAGTAAAGTGGAATAAAGGGGGGAGTAGTGAGAGGAGGGAAACAGAGAAGAGTTAAAACGGGAGGAACTCACAATAACAAGCTATCCTGAATCTTTTTATTTGGATACTGAACTCTGGTGCCTCTAAGCTGCTGAGGGACTGTGACATCAGCAGTATTTATATTCAGTATCTTGGCCTAAAGTCCAATTTACTTTGCTCTAGTTAAGGCGATGCCTCTTGCATTTCATCTCAATTGTGAGTTTGTATGATTCTTTGGTTGGACAATACTGAAAGTCTGGTTTGGACCCAATATCAGGGGGAACCCTAAACCAGAGTTGTACAAAAAGAAGTCAAGAGGCTTTTCCATGAGGTCATAAATTCTCTGCCCTTTGACCCTAAAGATAGTCAAGAAGAGGACAGATATCGCTTTGTCGAGCTGCTGAAGAAGAGAATATTAGGTGGAAGTTGGACCACAATAATTTTTAAAGTTTCTTCTAGTTCTGATTTTCTGAACTAGCATTCTAGCAAGGTTGGGAACAATGGCCTTGCATCTGGGTAATGCTGAAAGCACCAAGGTCATCAAGGGGCACATGGCAGTAGAGATGGGTATCAGAACTGAGAATAAAGAACAAATACAAAAAACACTTTGAAGGAAAAAAAGAGGAGGAAGTAGAGAGAACAATTAGTGATAATTTCAAGTGTTCTACCCCTAGGAAAATAGAAAAAGGACGAGTGGGACCTCTAATAAATATAGAGAGATCTTCAAGGGGAGCCTATCTGGGGGTACAGATGATGCGTTCAGCTTGGGCATGCTGGTAACAGTGGGATATCTGTTACTGGGAAATATTTCAAAATATATATCTTACTGATGGTAGATACTTATCATTTAAGGAGAGCACACCCAGGAAATGAAAAAAAATATATTTTTTAAAGTTCACTTAGTTCTATGTACTCCTACCACACAGTACAATATCCTGGTCTCCATAGAGACAGCAGCAGAAATGTCATTTGCTTTAGTACATTTACCAGAATTCTGTATAGTTGATTCTTCTTAGAAAATCTTTGGAAAGTAGTTAAAAACAACACTAATGGTCAATGCTGCAATTCCAGTTAAGTGCCAGGGTCTGAAATTTAGTGAACTTGAGTAGCAATTTTTTCATAAAGGAATCTATTCTAAAATAAGAGGGAATGCCACTTTTCCCCCTGAGGTCATCCATTTAGTTTTTTCTATAGGTCTTCCTGCTCAGAAAGTAACAAAGCTTGGAATCCACTATCACCACAAAACTGCTTGCAAGAGAAATATTCAATTCAAGTAGCAAAAGACTGTGGTGTAGAGGGCTGATACCCATGGAGCCAATCATTTTAAATGGAAAGGAGGCATTTCCTCCATGATTTTCTCTTAGAAATGAGAACATAATTGTATTTAGGCAGATTTAGTCTTTCTAGGTTTCCCCTGTAGAGCATTTCTTTTTCCCAGATATGACTGTGGTGTGTGTGTGTGTGTGTGTGTGTGTGTGTGTGTGTGAGAGAGAGAGAGAGAGAGAGAGAGAGAGAGAGAGAGAGAGAGAGAGAAACAGACAGACAGACACACTGGTGGGGCAATAAGTAGGATTAAATGGTGAAGAAAGGCAAGAAGGAAGCATGAGAATACTGCCTCTACTTACTACCTAGCTGACCCACACTTTAGTCATTTTCTGTGATAGTGGATTAGTAATGGGACAACACTAAGGGAAAGAAACTGGCCACCTTGGATGAGGAACAAAGCATACTGAGAATTCTGATCACCCCTAAATATATGTTTTCTTTGGACTTATCAATTCTTGAAGTACTAGAGGGAGGGGGGGAAATGGTGCAAGTGGGTTCACTTGGGTCAATGGGAGCTGGGCCTGAATGTAGGTCTCAGAGACAGCAGCCAGTTACTCACCCATGTGGCAGCTTCTTACTACTAGTTATAGACTGCAATTTCTAGTTCCCCAGCTTGCTGGGTTGTTCTTCACTGTTACTGGATTATGTGTCAGCCAGCCTTGGGCAGAATAATATATCTGAAATTTTCTCATGCCTGGCTGACTCCCTGCTATCAGCCATCTGGTGGCCTGCTCTGCACCGTCCGGAGGTGTGAGTTCATGTGGTCTGCCTGGGTATGGGGGAGGGGATAGTGAATCATGAGAAGGATGGGATTCTCTAACCTACATTCAGGAGAGAGTACAGTTTCATCATTAGGCCTAATTCATCCCTCTGGGCTACTGAGAGTGAGGGAAATCAGCTCATTGTACCACCTTGCTGGAACAGGAGTGGCTTTACTCATCAGTTGGGGTCTATGATGAACCTATTCTAATATCCCACCTCTTTTGCAAAGCTGGATAATAAAGAGGAAGCTGGAACATCATCTCTAAGCTTGGCAATTTTATAGCTGCTTAAGAATAGGGAACACCCATACTGGTTGCAACAGTGGAACCTTGGAAGTTCCTTTCATCATTTTATAGTTTTGTCACATGAATTTTCTAAGTAAATTGCTATCCCTCTGATTCTTCTATTCATAGATGTGGTGGGACTCCCAATGGCCTAAGCTTCACTGATAAAATTTCCTCCCCAAATACAGTCATTATAGAGTTTTCTTCAGCTCCAGATTCCCTGACACAGCTTCCTCCTTCTACAGAAGGAACTTCCTTTAGCCTCCCTTAGATTCCTCCCTCCTCTCACATAAAACTGATTCATGCCAGCTTCTCCAGCACAGCTTCTTGGCCTGGGGCCAGTAAAAGGCTCTGGCCATTAAGATTTGGGGCCTGTCATATCTGGCATGTATCTAAGACCATGAAAGTCACATTCTGTAGACCTGCTGATCAGACACATTTCTAAGAGAGAGCGAGGGGGCTGGGTCTACCAAATATGAATATAAGTGCCATCTTATCCTTCCTACATATTTGTTAGAGCAGGGCAAAGTAAAACGCCTTAATTCAATGATTTGTACATACCTCATTTCATCTCAAAATCTAGGTGAAATTAAGGGTGGGATAGTTTAAAAGCCCTACTGACAACAATGATAAGTACTCCTCAAATAGCTGCTGGATAATGGCCCAGAGCTCTGTGGCATACATGAAACTGTTTATCCAGGTGATAGGTTATTTGCAAGCTTCGAATTTAATATGAGGCCCTCACCTAGCTCTATAATCCGAGGTGCTTAGTCTAGAGTTCGAAAAGTATAGCAAGGCGATGCGCTACTATGGTAACTCTAGGATGCAGATCTCACTATTATCTCAGTAATTCACCCTGGTCTTCTAGTCAAAAGCTTGATATACAATCCAGGAGGCAAGTTATCATGAAAAGAGTCACTGAGTACACAGAATGTGTTAGGACTATTTTTCCTAATGACAATACAGAGCAAGGTATCAGTGTTTTCTGAGAGTTAATTTTTTGGACATCACAGAGTGAGATTCCATGGATATAATAATGGTAAGGCACGTTTCCTAGTGCTTTGAAATCACAATCCCCGTGCATGGGAGGCAGTGTCAACATCAGGAACCTGATTTTACAGATGGTTTTTCGTAATGGGCTGAGGCTTGAGTTGATGCACTGAGGTCTCAAGCACGTGAGGCTAAATAGTAATTGGACTCTATTAATATATATGCTTGGAGAAAGAATGGCCCCTGCCCACTCTTTGTGCAAGTCCTGATGTGTTGTACAAGAAATGTCGTCTTTGGTGGGTGGAGGCAGGGGAGTGGAAAGGGAAGCAGAAGGAGAGACTGCTGGCTGGCGTCTTGTCACAGCTGCTTGCATTGCCATTGCGACAGCCCTTCAGCTCAGACCTCTCTCTGCTAGCTGGCTTCCTGTCGTAGCTGCCCATATTGCTATCGCAATCCTTATTCACCTCTTCACTTCAATAAAGATTGAAGATTTTTCCCTTAACCTGAATTCCTGACTCCGGCTGATTTTAAATACAAGGTCATCACATTTGGCGCCCAAGCATGGGAACCAAGGACCCTACTTTCACTGAAGAAGTCTCCAGTGACCAGGAACTTAGGTGGAGTATAAGACAAACAGGGGACATATTTTCTTAGAGACTAAACTAGTAACCTTTTTTTGGCTGAAATGGGACAAATGCTAACTAAAGATTCTCCATCCCCCACCCCCACCCCGGAGTGACACTGTAGAAAGCCTGCTTAAGCTGATAGAAGATCAAGAGCTACTTATAACTTGGGGACAGGCAGCTAGACTTCTGGCTACATTAAAACGCACCTCCCCTTGGTTCTTAGAGGAAGAGCAAATCTCTCCAGATAATTGGGCATTGATTGGTCAACAGCTCTTTTCATATTACAACGAAAATGGTCCTCATTCAATTTCCATCGAGGCATTCTATTTATACAATATCATACAGTTGGCCTTAAGAAACCATATAAGTTATAGAAGAAAAGGAAAAAACTCTAGGAATAGCCAAATGGGGAAGCCTGAGTTAAAGGAGGAAGACAAAGAACAGATTAATGACCATATCCCCACAGGGCAGGGAGACTTAAGTGAGGCTCAAGGGTTTGGTGAATCTGAGGTAGCTTCAGTCCCACCTAAGGAGCAGGTAATTGACTCTCCTCCATCAACTCCACCCTCTGGGATAGAGGGAGGAGGGGTAGTGGGGGGGGCAGTGACAGCACCAGCACCTCCCCCCCCCAGCATCCAGCACCTTCCCCCCAGCATCCAGCCGCTCCTATGACTAGATTGCAAAAGGGACTAATTAAGGCCAAAGAGGAAGGGAGAAATGTATCAAAACTCCAACACCACATTTTTCCTGTAATTCAACAGTTTAATTCTTCAGGTCAAGAAAGTAGAAGATACTCTCCTTTTGATATAGAAATCCTCAAAGACCTTAAAAAGGCTTGCACTCTTTATGGGGCTACATCAGCTTATGTTAAGATGTTATTACAGAATTTGGCTTTTGAAATCTTGACCCCTAATGACTGGAAATCTGTAGCAAGGAAATGCCTAGAACCTGGACAAAATTACTTATGGCTTTCTGAATATAGTGAGCTCTGTAGGATACAAGCCCAACAAAATAGTCAAAGTGGAGTTCATACTCCAATCACCTGTGACCAACTAACAGGTGTAGGTTCTTATGCAGACTTTATAGTACAGATTAATTACTCCATAGCAGCATATGAGCAAATTGCTGCTAATACTATCAAAGCGTGGGCTTCTCTCCACAATAAAGATGACAAGGGTGAGGCCTTCACAAAAATAACACAAGGGCCAAATGAACCCTTTGCTGACTTTATGGGACGTTTGCAGACAGCTATCACAAGAACTAATGGGGAAAATGCAATAACAGATATTTTGATAAGGCAACTTGCTAAGGAAAATGCTAATGAGGTTTGCAGAAGAATTATACTAGGACTGCACAAGGATGCTCCTTTAGAGGAGCTCATAAGACGCTGTGCCACAGTGGGCACAGATGCCTTTTATACCCAGGCTATGGTGCAGACTTCCCAAAATCCAAACATGGGAAGACAGACTTCCAGAGAGACTCGTAGATGCTTTCAGTGTGGAAAAGTAGGGCATCTGAAAGCTCAATGTTGGTAAAGAGATAGAATGGGAAAACAGGGTGGGAGAACAAGACCCAATACCCCATGTCCAAAATGCAACAGAGGCTTCCATTGGGCCTCAGAATGCAGACAGATTCAGGGAAACGGGATGAGGGGCCCAGCCTCAGGGCCCAAGGCAAAAAACACTTGGGGCATGATGGCAGCCAATGGTGCACCCAGGGAGTGCCTACAAGTCCAGTACCCAGACATGACCAATCAGCCAGAAAGCCATATGATGGGAGAAGGGGATTACACAGTCAACCAGCCAGGAAGCAACTTGATGGGAGAAAGAAATTACAATTAGGGAGAATAGAGCTATATGCAGCTGGGACAACTGAGATACCCCCTAAAGAGGTGAAATCTGTTCCTCTCCAGCCTATGGATTTCTTGCCTCCAGGCACAGTAGGCTTGACCATTTCACCTCCTTTTTATATGTACAAAATAGTGTCCATTCAAACACTGATGTGGGAAACTGGGGAATGTGTAGATAATATCCCAGTCACTAATACAGGTAGACAATGTGTGACTTATCACCCAGGAGAAGTAGTAGCATCAGGTTTACTCATAAAGAATCCTAATAAGCAACCTGGTGATAGTCACCCAGATTCTGACTCCAGACCACAAAATCCAGGAATATACTAGACAGCAGCTGTAACAGCTGACCGACCTATGCTCACGATCTATATAAATGGCCTACCATTGGAAGGATTGGTAGACACAAGTGCAGATCGTACAGTTATTAGAGGTGCCAATTGGCCCAGTCACTGGCCAAAGATTAAAGCAGACACCTACATGTCTGGAGTAGGAGGATAAATAGCAGTTGAAGTTAGTGCTGCCCCTATGAGATGGACTTTTGAAGGCAAAACAGGAGTTTTTACTCCTTTTATAGTTGAAAAAATCCCCATCAATCTGTGGGGAAGAGACGTTTTACAGCAATTAGGGTTAAAAATGAGTACTTCTTTTTTTAGGCAGAGCTGCTGTTGAAGGCCTGCCAACACTTCCACCTGTTCCTATCCAATGGAAAACTGATACACCAGTGTGGACAGAACAGTGGCCCTTAGGTAGCGATAAAATTCAGGCCTTATTAGATATAGTACAGGAGCAGCTTGAACAAGGGCATTTACAACCTTCTCTAAGTCTTTGGAATTCCCCAGTATTTGTTGTAAAAAAGAAATCGGGGAAATGGAGGATGCTCACTGATTTAAGAAAAGTGAATGAACAGATGGAAACTATGGGAACTCTTCAGCCTGGACTTCCATCTCCTACTCAATTGCCTAGAAAATGGCCTCTTTGGGTCATCGATATTAAGGATTGTTTCTATTCTATCCCTCTGGATAAGGAGGATATGAAAAGATTTGCCTTTTCAATGCCCAGCGTTAACTTAGCTGAGCCTTATAAAAGATATGAATGGACAGTTTTGCCACAGGGGATGAAAAACAGCCCCACTATGTGTCAAATGTATTTTGCTGCTGCTCTTGCTCCAGTAAGAAAAGCATTTCCAAAAGTTATGCTATTACATTATATGGATGATATACTGGGATGTGCACCTGAGGAACAAATGCTAGAAGCATGTCTACAAAAGACCATAGAAACACTAAGACACTACAAATTGTACATAGCTAAAGAGAAAATTCAAAGACATGCTCCTTTTCAATATTTAGGATATGAAGTATACCCTAAGGTGCTTACAGTACAAAACCTGTCCTTAAGAACAGAGAAGCTAAACACCTTAAATGATTTTTAGAAATTGATAGGAGATATCCAATGGATGCGACCAGTGTTAGGCTTGACTACTTATCAGTTACAACCATTATATGACATTTTAAGGGGAGACAGTGCTTTAAATTCACCACACCAGCTTACAAAAGAAACTCAAGAGGCTTTGAGAAAAGTCGAACTGGCTTTATCCAATGTGGTTGAAAGAGTCACTCAAAAACCTTTGGAAATATCAGTTTTTGCCACACAAGAGGCACCCACAGCAGTCCTTCATCAAGGAGACAGTGTGATAGAGTGGGTGAACTTCCCGGCACAACCAGAACAAAGCCTTACTCCTTACCCAGTGCTTGTGGCTAGAATTTTATTAAAGGCCATTAAGCGAGCAGTACAATTATCTGGGGCAAGACCTGATAAGATATACACCTTTTACACCAATACATAAATTAATGTGTGCTGTGAGACCATCCCAGAATGGCAAATTTCATTAGCCATGGCTCCAAATTTTACACATGGGTCTCCATTAAAGATAACCAGACTTTAACATAATTGGTGATGGATTCTTGAAGAAAAAGTTTCTAAAGTTCCTCTTAAAGGACCAACTATCTTTACAGATGCATCCAAACACAATATTTGTGCTGTATACTCTCATAACTTAATGATAAAGAGAGTAGTCAGAACTTCTTTTCTGTCCACTCAGCAGAATGAATTGTATGCGATCATGTTAGCTTTCACTTATTACCCAGGAGATATAAATATATCTGATTCAGCCTATTCAGTAGGTGTGGTACAAAGCATTGCCACAGCCCAAATAAAATTTGCAGCTTCTAATATATATCAGCTCTTTAAGGAACTTCAGGAGCAAGTGAGAAAGCATCCAGGAAAGATTTATATCTTGCATGTCCACTTGCATAGTGGACTTCCAGGTCCTATTTTTGATGGGAATTTAAAGGCAGATAGCCTTTTAACAATGTTAGCCAGTATTCCTTTATTTCAGGAGGCCCAAGAATCCCATTCTAAATACCATCAGGCTGCTCGAGCTTTGCGTTTACAATTTGGGATAACAAAAGAGGAAGCTAGGAGCATAGTAAAAAGCTGTACAGCTTGCCTTCCTTTCCATGCTCCTACACTACCTCCAGGGAAGAACCCTCGTGGTTTGAGACCCAATGAAATCTGGCAAATGGATGTGACCCATTATAAATCTTTTGGTCGTCTGTCTTTTATCCATGTTGTGGTAGACACCTTTTCAGGATTCACTTTTGCGATACCAGCAGCAAAAGAGACAGCCCGAGTGGTCACTGAATTCCTCATACAAGCATTTGCCATTATGGGTGTGCCACAAGCAATAAAAACAGACAATGGTCCTGCATACACCTCCAAACATTTTGCACACTTTTGTGCACAGTATAAGATTTTACACACCACTGGCATACCCTTTAATCCTCAAGGACAGGCAATAGTAGAGAGGAGAAACAGAGACATTAAGACGCTGCTCCAAAAACAAAAGAAAGGGGGAGCCACAGGTAACCCTAGAGAACTTCTAAATCTAACCCTTTATACTATTAACTTCTTAATTTTTGACAAAGATGCCCTGGCTCCGGCAGACAGGTTTTATAACCCACCGGAAGGGCAGTGTCCAGTGCGAGCAGCTCCATTATCTTTAGATAATCGCCAGGTGATGTGGAGAGACCCAGAAAGTGGTGAATGGAAGGGACCAGATAGGCTAACTGCTTGGGGGAGAGGGTTTGCTTGTATCTCTACAGGTGGAGAAGGAATCAGATGGGTGCCAACGAGCCATATTCGCCTTGTCCATCGCAGAGAGATGGAGCAGACCCTTGAAACAAAGGAGAAGACCCAAGAAATATCGGGTTGTGCTGTTGCTGATTGTGCTCACCATTGAAAGAGTGTGGCAGTTATGGCGTTTGACTCATGGACATAGAAAATCGTTGGACGTTAAAACCCTCAGGAATCATCGGATTCTTTACGACATAAGACTTGAAAGCCCTCAGGAATCATTGGATTTTCTGAGAAATGATAAGACTGTTACAGGACTTCAAAATCTGCTGGAATCATTGGATTCCCTAACACATAAAAAGACTTTTGCAGGACTTCAAAAACTTGGGGGGATCATTGGATTCCCTGATATGTGAAGCAATGGACAATAGATTGGTTTTGGACTATCTCTTGGCTGCTGAAGAAGGCATATGTGTGACTGCTGTTTACATACTCTCCTTCTAGGACTTCTGGCAAGCTTTTACAATACCATGTTGATTTATATTGTTTGTTATATCGTTACTTGGGTGTACAATTCATGTTTGTTACACCACATCAAGCCTGCACTGACTATGGGGAGAGTCATCACTAATAGTCTCTGCGTTATTGCTATGTGCTTGGGTAATACCTCCCATGCTGATGGGTTTGTGCATAATAAGACCCTTCAGCCCAGAAACCCACTAGCAACCCCCACTTCCCTTTGGTGCTTTTCATTTCCCTTCCTGAGATGTCAGGGAGGGCGTGTTTATCTCTTTTTTAGTGCTTTCACCTCCCTTCCTGAGATGTCAGGGAGGGCGTGATCACCTCCTTTTTGGTGCTTTCACCTCCTTTCCTGAGAAGTCAGGAAGGGTGTGATCACCTCCCCTTGGGGGCTCTGACCTCTGTGAGGAGTCAGGGATGGCATGACCACCTGTGTTCTAAAACAAAAGAAAGCAGGAGACATAATGAGCTGAGGCTTGAGTTGAGGCACTGAGGTCCCAAGCACGTGAGGCTAAATAGTAATTGGACCATACTGTATTAATATATATGCTTGGAGAAAAAATGGCCCCCGCCCACTCTTTGTGCAAGTCCTGATGTGTTGTATAGGAAATGATGTTTTTGGTGGGCGGAGGCAAGGGAGTGGAAAGGGAAGGGGAAGGAGAGACTGCTGGATGGCATCTTGCACAGCTGCTCGCATTGCCATTGCGACGGCCCTTCAGCTCAGGTCTCTCTCTGCTAGCTGGCTTCCTGTTGCAGCTGCCTATATTGCTATCACAATCCTTCTTGCCCATATTGCTATCGCAATCTTTTTTCACCTCTTCACTTCAATAAAGATTGAAGATTTTTCCCTTAACCTGAATTCCTGACTCCGGCTGATTTTAAATACGTGGTCATCACAGTTCTTAGAGGTTAGAGAAGTGTCCTCAGAGCTCAGGAGATCTGCATTGAAGTCCTGTTTCTAACTGGATGGTTGTGTGAGTATGCAAGTCACTTAACCCTCTCAATATTCTTGCCAACTCCCTAACACTAGAAGTTGCAGAGATGGTTCTAACCTGCATTGGTAGAGGGAATTTCCTTACTGAGGAATTTCTGATACTGATACAACACAAGTCCAATGCCTCTTCTTATTTTATAGACTCAGTAAGAGAACTTGTCCCTGATTATGTAACTAGTAAGGATGAGGGGAGGGGGTTTCAAAACTGGCCATCCTGATCCCAAGTCCATTAAATAAACACACAAACACACACACCCCACTCCACAATGTATGCCATGCTGCCTCAGTGGGAGAATGATGGGAAGAGCTTGTGACGAACAGAGATAAAAGGATATATGGAAGAAACATTGATGTGATCCTGGTAATGGTTCTTCATCTCTACTTGTACTTCTCTTGCCCCCACTACAGGACAAGCTAATATGAAATGAAATAACCCTGGATTTTAAATGTGGCGTAATTGATATACTGCTGTACTTGGAATCAGAAAGATCTCAGTTCAAATCTCCTTGCTGACACTATGGCTGATCCCTTCCTACTACTCCAAATCCATTAGATTAGGGGAAGTAGTCAAGGACAAGGAGAAACATAAAATAAAAAGGCATGAGTGTGTCCCAAGCCATCCACATCCTGATGTGGAAATGTGTATCAGTGATACCATGAATTTCCAAAGTATCTGCCAAATAAAATATGTATGAATTGTGAATGACCAAGTTAGTCTTTGCTGTTTGGAAAGGAGGAAGGCCTTGGGGGGAGAAGTCCACTTGTTGTCATCACTGATGTACCCATAATACCATGGAGATGGTAACTGTATCACTTTAGTTAATGGAGCTGGGGCAGAGTTTCAGGGAGCAATACTGAGAATTCTGATCACCCCTAAATATATGTTTTCTTTGGACTTGCCAATGCTTGCTTTCTCTTGTATCTGCCCTGCAATATGCCATGTATATGTTTCCCCTTTCCTTTTTCAGTCCCATAGCATTCTAAGCTTCTGAAACATCTGGTACACTCATTAACAGTTAGGCTGGGGCACCCCCAGGCAGACATAGACTTTGGCACGCAGCTAGTGCATATGAAATATATCATTTTGAACAAAGAAAATGGGGATATCCAGAACTATCAATATAAAGTTTGAAATACTGTACAAATGACAGTCATCTGCACTAACTAAAGGCCCAACTCCAGGTACCCTGGGGGTTAAGGGGCAGGGTGTTCATGTTCATTACCTCATTTTATTCTATTGCTATTCCTTTATGGAACATTTTACCCATAAGGAAGCTGAGACACAGAGGTTACATAATTTGTCAAGGTCATACAGATAGTTAACGGCAGAGCTAGGACTCAAAAACAAGTCCTGTCACTTGTAGGTACTTCTCCATCACTTAATACAAACTACCTTTAAAAAAGTATTTTCAGTCCTGGGCCCAAGTTGTGTAAAATGAATCAGTGAGCACCTAATTACTTAGTTTCATAGGAGATGATCACTAACATTAATTGTATCTTTAAATCCAATCAACCCTTTGGAAAAGTCACGTTTGTTTATAACTAAGACTATATTAATTTTTTTTTTAATTTTAAGGAGTTTTCCACAAAGTAAAAACAACAACAACAATCTAATGGTATCGTGAAGGCTATTGAAACATTAACAATTGTCAGGTTTTCTTCCTCCCTGGAAACAGATTAGGAAACATTAATCTGGGTATAAGCTTAATGAATAGCAGTTACCCAAATGCGTTATTCCATGTCAGCAGGCATCACGATGGACATCAGATACAGCAGCAGCTCAACAGGGCTAAATACAAAATAATCTGCATGAGTCTCCCTGACCCAAACCAAACAAGCCATTTGGTATATATTTACTGCTGCCTGTATAATTTCAATAATTGGACTCACTGGCTAAACAAGCATTGGTACACAGCTGCAGAACCCCAAAGAAAATTTTAGACAGGCTATTAAGGAATGATTTATGGGGCAAGCTTTTGTTCAACCAAGTGATTAGAATTTAATAACTTAGCTTTGAACCGGACATAGCCATAGTGAGAAATAAAAATGGGGGAAGGAGGAGGAAAAGAAGGGAAAAGCCTTATGGGAAGATTTGAGCTTCAGACTCCAATAGAGCTTTGATGATAGCACCCAAGATGCTTTTAAAGGAAAGAGGTTCACCTGAAAAAAATTAAAAGAAAATGACACAGAATCTTATGAACACAGTTTAAGGCAAAGCAATTAATGCTTTCTTGCTGCTGGATGACAGAAATTGCTGCAACTTTTTCTAACTCAAAAAATCTTGTCCTGTTTCCCACTTAAATTCAGTACAACTAAATGGGCATTTATTAAGTACCTACTATGTACCAGAAATGGAATTACAAATATAATGCAATCTCTAACCAGCACTGACCCTAATTCCAGCTAACTCTGATAATTCTCAAACTAGAAGAGATAAAGGCCAAGGAAAAGTAGGCTCATACGAAGAAGCACATGTGGCAAATGGAAAATTCAAATCTCCTCATTACTAAGAGTAATTTTCTCCCTTTTGTGGGGTGCTCAAGAATTTGTCCATCAGCAGGATGTTGCTCATTTACTTTGTAGAGATATGAATGTTTGTTCAGTCTGCCCTTGGCTCCTGATACAGACGCTATTTCCAGTTTCTGCATTCCTCAGGCAACAGTGTTAGGACACCAGTGGGAAGATGGAAAGGTCAAAATCCTCTGGATCTTTTGAAACTTGCAAGGTATTATGCGGACCAAGTAGGTCAGGGAGAAGAACAAGGCTAAAGCTCAGATAGCTCATGGTGCCACCCACATGACTCCTTATTCATTGTTCATTGTATCAAAATCTCTAGCAGATGCTAGAGTGAGTTGGGTTCTGAAATGTTCTTCACAACACGGTGGATGTGACTATTTTCTCAACCAATCCAAATATTCTCCTTATTTTTTTTTCTTTTTTGGCTTTTTAATTTTCCAAATATATGCAAGCATAGTTTTCAATATTCTCCTTTGCAAAACATTGTGTTTGAAATTTTTCTCCCTCCTTATCTCCTCCCCCTCCCCTAGAGGGCAAGCAATCCAATATAGGTTAAATATGTGCAATTCTTCCAAACATATTTCCATATTCATCATGCAGTATAAGAACAATCAGATCAAATGGGAAAAGAAAAAAAAGCACAAGAAAGAAAAAAAAAAAAAACAAGCAAACAACAAAAAGGTAAAAATAGTATTCTTTGATCCACATTCAGTCTCCATAGTACCCTTTCTGTATGCAGGTGGCTTTCCATCACAACTCTGATGAAATTGTCTTGAATCAGCTCATTGTTGAAGAGTCAAGTCCATCACAGTCCAAACCCTCTTCTTGTCAAAATCACATCAATTCAAGGAAATTCCCCACTTAACTTGGCATGTTCTACTGACTGATTGGGACTTGTTCTTGCCGCATTAATCTATTGAGACATTTATTACTGATTTGGGGTGGAATGGGGGGAAATGATTGGCTTATTCATTGAACAACATTCTTATACAAAGACAACAATGAAACATTTTCACTCTTAAAAAACTTTATATCGTACCGGACCTTACATTCAACTGTGACATTCCCAGAGTCCCAAAGTAGGCACACTGAAAATGAAATTCCTATAGAATGAAGCACCTTCATGAAAGGTAAATTCCCATGATGCCAAGACACAGTCCAATTTTTCCAAGTGTAGCAGCTATAAAGACAATTTTGTGGGCTTTCCCTCTTCTTACATTGCAAAAAGTAGTGATGATTTCACAGGCTATCAGGCAAAATGCCAAGCTAAGAAGTCTGTAGCTAATATTAAAAGGACAATTTTTATTCTCTGCTTGAATTATATAATGAGAAATTACACTAAAAACTGTTAGGGCAATGGAAAAGCTCATTTTGGGTAGAAGAAGGCTGTAATATATTACCATAAAGGGAGACTCAACACACAAGATGTCATCAAAGACTAATAATAAATATAATAATGATAGGTTCTGCTTTTGCTCTTCCTGGTTTTGATAGCAGCACCATATTTGTGTCATAAAAGAACTTTGCTCGGACTCCTTTTTGCCTATTTTTGCAAATAGATAATATAATATTGGGATTAATTGTTTCTTAAGTGTTTGGTGGAATATACTTGTGAATCTATCTAGTCCTGGGAATTTTTCCCTTGGGAACTTACTGATGAATTTTTCAAAGTCTTTTTCTAAGATATGTTTATGTAAGTCTTCTTTTTGTCTTTTAATAATCTGTGCAATTTATATTTTTGTAAATATTCATGTATTCCACTTAGACTGTCAGTTTTACTGCCATATATAATTGGGCAAAATAACTCTGAATAACTGCTTTAATTTCATTTTGAATGGTGATGAATTCCCACTTTTTGGTACTAGTAATTTGATTTTCTTCATTTAATTTTAGACAAATTAATCAAGTGCTTATTTATGTGTACATGTGTATGTGTAAAATAAAACCAGATCCTACTCTTATTCCTTAGTTTAATTGCCTTATTTTCAATTTTATTAATCTCTCACTTGATTTTTAGGATTTCCAATTGGGTGTTTTTAACTGGGATTTTAAATTTGTTCTTTTTCTAATTTTTTTAGTTGCACGTCCACTTCATGGATCTTCTCTTTTTCTTTTACTGAGGTATATATTTGGACATATAAATTTTCCTTTTTATACTGCTTTGGCTGCATCCAACAAATTTCAAAATGTAGTCTCTTTGGTGTTCTTTTCTTTTTGCTAAGACAATTGGGGTTAAGTGACTTGCCCAGGGTCACACAGCTAGGAAGTGTTAAGTGTCGGAGACCAGATTTGAACTCAGGTCCTCCTGACTTCAGGGCTGATGCTCTATCCACTACACCACCTACCTGCCCCTTGTCATTTTCTTTAATGAAATAATCCATTGTTTCTATGATTTGTCCATTGACACCCCCCCCAATTCTTTAAAATTACATTAATACTAGTTTGGGTTGCATGTATTTCTCTTTTCTTTAGGTGAACTTCTAATGTATACCTTTGCACTCTGTTCTGTTTTTCATCATCACTGGGCCCTCGGTCATGAAGACTGGGTTTCAAATTTTTGCTTGGACACTTATTAGCTACACGACCCTGTGCAAGTCATTCAGTTTCATTTCAACAAACTCATTCATTTTTCACTTCATACATATTCTCTGTAAAATGAGGATAATAATACCATGTAATGCACAAGGTTGTTATAAGGATAAAATTATATAATATTTGTAAAAATGCTCAGCACAGTACCTGACCCATAATTATTGCTGTCCTTTGTTTTCCAAGAGGACCAAAATGACATCACTATGTGAGAAGTAAATTACAGTTACCAAATGTTTTTGATGACTGCTGCTTTATAATATAGTTTTAGGTGTGGTACTGCTAAGCCATAATCTTTTGTATTTTTTTTCATTAACTCCCTTAATATTTTTGACTTTTTATTCTTCCAGATGAATTTTGTTATTATTTTTTCTAGTTCTATAAAATAATTTTTGGCAGTCTGATTGGTATGGCACTGAATAAGCAGGCCATTTTAGGCAGAATTGTCATTTTTATCATATTGTCTCTATCTACCCATGAGCAAATTATAGTTTTCCAATTGTTTAGATCCAACTTTATTTGTGTGAGAAGGGTTTTGTAATTGCATTCATATAGTTGCTGGATTTATCTCGGCAGGTAGACACCCAAATATTTTATTTTGTCTACAGTTATTTTAGATGGAATTTCTCTTTCTATATCTTACTGTTGGGCTTTGTCAGTAATATATAGAAATGCTGATAATTTGTGTGGGTTTATTTTATATCCTGCAGCTTTGCTAAAGCTATTCATTGTTTCCAGTAGGTTTTTGGATGATTTTCTAAGATTCTCTAAGTATGTCATCACAGCAGCTGCAAAGAGTGATAGTTTTATTTCCTCATTGCCTATTCTAATTCCTTTAATTTCTCTTTCTTTTGTTATTGCTAAAGTTAACATTTCTAGTGCAATGCTGAATAATAGTGGTGATAATGGGCATCCTTGTTTCACTGCTGATCTTACTGAGAATGCATCATTACAAATAATGCTTGCTGTTGGTTTTAGATAGATACTGCTTATTATTTTCTTTTCTTTTTTTTTTCTTTCTTTCTTTCTTTCTTTCTTTCTTTCTTTCTTTCTTTTTTTTGCTGAGGCAGTGGGGGTTAAATGACTTGCCCAGGGTAACACAGCTAGGAAGTGTTAAATCTCTGAGGTCACATTTGAACTCAGGTCCTCCTGACTTCAGGACTGGTACTCTATTCACTACGCCACTTAGCTGCTCCGATACTGCTTATTATTTTAAGGAAAGCTCCTGTTATCCCCATATTCTCTAGTGTTTTTAATAAGTATGGGTGCTGCATTAATCTTTTTCTGTATCTATTGAAATTATCATGTGACTTCTGTTGTTTTTGTTATTGATATAGTCAGTTATGGTAATAGTTTTCCTCATATTGAAATAGCCCTGCATTTCTGGTATAAATCTCATTTGGTCACAGTGTGTTATCCCTGCTGATAAGTTGCTGTAATTTCTTTGCTATACTTTTATTTACAATTTTTACATCAATATTCACCAAGGAGATTGGTCTGTAATTTTCTTTCTCTATTTTGGCTCTTCCTGGTTTAGGTATCAGTGCCATATTTGGGTCATAGAAGGAATTTGGCAGTACTCCTTCTTTACCTATTTTTTGAAAAAGTTAAAAAAAAAAAGTAATTCCAAAACTTTGTAATGTTTGGGAAAATTCACTTGTGAATCTATCTGGGCCTGGAGATTTTTTCTTAGGGAGTTCATTAATGGCTTGTTCAATTTCTTTTTCAAAAATGAAGCTATTTAAGTAATTTATTTCTTCTGTTAATCTGTACAATTTGTGTGTCTTTGTAAATATTCATCCATTTCAGTTAGATTGTCAGACCTGCTGCCATACAGTTGGGCAAAACAGCTTGTAATTATTGCATTAATTTATTTTTCATGGGTGGTAAGTCCACCCTCTTCATTTTTGATGCTGGTGGTGTTTTTTTCCTTTCCTTTTTTCTAATCAAATCAACCAAAGGTTTGTCTATTTCGTTGTTTTTTCCATAAAACCTACTCTTAGTTTTATTAATTAGTTCAATAGTTTTCTTAGTTTCAATTTTATTAATCTTTCCTTTCAGTTTCAGACTTTCTAATTTGATATGTAATTGGGGATTTTGATTTGTTCTTTTTCTAGCTTTTTTTAGTTGCATGATAAATTCATTAATTTCCACTTTCTCTATTTTATTCATGTAGCTATTTGGAGATATAAGATTTCTCCGAAGAATTGCTTTGGCTGCATCCCATAGGTTTTTATATGTTGTCTCATTATTGTCATTCTCTTGGATGAAATTATGGGTTGTTTCTGTGATTTGTTTTTGACCCACTCATTCTTCAGAATTAGAATATTTAATTTCCAATTGATTTTTAGTCTATCTTTCCCTTGGCCTTACATGGTCTGAAAAGGAAGTATTTACTATGTCTGCCTTTATGCATTTGATTGTGAGGTTTTTATGCCCTAATACAAAGTCAATTTTTGTGTAGGTGCCATGTACTGTTGAGAAAAAAGATGTTTACCTTTCTGTCCCTATTCAATTTTCTGTAGAGGTCTATCATATCCAGGTTTTCTAGGAGTCTATTACCCTCCCTAGTTTCTTTATGGTTTATTTTGTGGTTATATTTGTCTGATTCTAAGAGGGGAAGACCGAGGTCCCCCACTAAGATAGTTTTGCTGTCTATTTCTTCCTGAAACTGGCTTAATATCTTCTCTAGGAATTTGTATGCTATACCACTTGGTGCATATTCTACTTCATTGTTCACAATACCCTTTATTAAGACACACTTTCCATTCTTATTATCTCTTTTAATTAGATGTATTTTTACTTTTGCTTTATCTGAGATCAGAATTGCCAACACTGCTTTTTTTTTACTTCAGGTGAAGCAGAATAAATTATACTCCAGCGTTTTACCTTTGCTCTATAAATGTCTCTCTGTGTCAAATATGTTTCTTGTAAACAACATACTGTAGGATTTTGTTTTTTAATCCACTCTGCTATCCACTTCCATTTTATGGAAGAGTTGATTCCATTCACATAAACAGTTATGATTACCAACTCTATTTCTTTCCATTCTTTTTTCTCCTCTGTATATACTTTTGTTCTCTTTCTACCTTGTCCTTAGTAGTGTTTTGCTCTTTCTTCCTAATGTTTCTGCCATCTTTTCTATCCAGCATCTCCTTTTTTCCTTTCTCCTCCTACTTCTTTATAGGGTTAGAAAATTTTCTATACCCAACTAAATGATTCCCTCTTTGAGCCAAAACTGACGAAACCAAACTTCAGATAATGTTCCTCCTCCTCCCTTCTATTGTGATAGATTTTTGGTCCCTCTTTATGTGATCTAATTTGTCCCATTATACCTCCCCTTTCCTCTTATTCCAGTGAAGTCCTTTTCCCACCACTTAATGCCTTTTTCTTGGTATTGTCACATCAGAGTCCATTCACAACCACACCCTCAATCTATGTGATGCCTCTTCATCTGCCTCAGTAACAGATAAGGTTTTCAAGAGTTACAGATATCATTTTCCTATCTAGAGATGTAAGCAAGTTTAACCTTTAAATAATATATATTTTCCCCTGTTTACCTCTCTATGCTTCTCTTGAGTCCTATGTTTAAGATTAATTTTTTTCTTTACTTCAGGTTTTTTTAATACAAATGATTGAAAGTCTCTTACTTCACTGAAGATCCGTCGCCTCCCCTGGAAGATGATGCTCAGTTTTACTGGGTAGTTAATTCTTGGTAGTAACCTCAAGCCCTTTGCCTTCCAGAATACAGTATTCCAGGCCCTTCATTCCTTTATTATAGAAGCTGCCAGATGCTGGGTAATATTGACTGTTGTTCCTTGGTATTTGAATAGCTTTTGTCTGGTGGCTTAAAGTATTTTTTTTTTACTTGAGATTGTAGTTCTGGAGTCTTGCAACAATGTTCCTTGGGGTTTTTTTGGTGAAATCTCTGAAGGTGATTGATGGATTCTGTCAGTCAGTATTTCCCCCTCTGTTTCAAGAATATCGGGACAGTATTCCTTGGTGATCTCTTGAAGAATGCTAGTCAGGTTCTTTTTTTTTGTTTATGGCCCTTCAGGTAGACCAATAATTTTTAAACAGTCTCTTCTGGATCTATTTTCCAGGTTGGCTGTTTTTCCAATGAGGCATTTTCCATTTTTTCATTCTTTTTTATTTTGTTTGCCAATTCTTGATGCATCATAAAGTCAATAGCTTCCATTTGCCCTGTTCTAGTTTTTAATATGTAATTTTCTTCAGTTAGTTTTTGTATCTCTTTTTCCATTTCATTCATCCTACTTTTCAAGGTGTTGTTTTCTTCAGTGGATTTTTTTTTTTTTTTGCATTTGGCCAACTATATTGTTTAAGGAATTCCCTTCCTTTTCCAAGCTTTTACACAAAGACAGATCTAAATAACTGGAGAAATATTAACTGCTCATGGGTAGGCTGAGCCAATAAGATAAAAATGACAATTCCACCTAAGTTAATTTACTTATTTAGTGCCACACTAATCAAACTATCAAAGAATTATTTTTGTAGAGCTAGAAAAAACAGTAAGAAAATTCATTTGGAAGAACAAAAGGTCAAGAATATCAAGGGACTAAAAGAAGTTACTAAATTGTCCATGCCCTTTAATAATCCCTCTATTATTCATAAACCCATTGTGGTCAAAGAAAAAATCCAATAAAAACTCACATATTCATGACAGCAAAGAATCATAAATAAAATAATTGTCCATCATCTGTGGAATGTATATGAATATTATACCATAGGACATTAGAAACATAAAAAATTCCAAGGAACTTGGGAAAATTTGCATGAACTGATGAGAAATGAAAAAGCAGAAGCAAGGGAACCAATTTCATTCTGACTGCAACAATGAAAAACCAAAGGTCCTTAGACAGATGTTGAGCTCAATAATTGCAAAAGTAGCCAAGTACCTAGAAAAGTGATGACATGCCACTTTTCTGTGGGTGTGGAAAGTAGGAATCAAAAAGGGGAAACAGATATGTCCACTATTTCAGAAATAGACTTGACAGGGTTTGACCATAGATTAAAAATGGAGTGCAAAACAGACAAATCCACAAGGATTCAGATTTCCAAACTGTGTGATTAGTAGAATGATGATGACATGAGGGAAAAGAAACATAGAAGGAAGAGAAGATTATTGTGAGTGGAGTAAGAGGAGATCTTCACAAAATATCTTCTCAAGACAGATAATTTATTCAATGAGTCCCTAAGATTTAGATTTTGATTGGCTGTAATTGACTCATTATGGTTCCTACTGTATCCAGTGTCATCTCTAGTCCTCTTGATTTATATCTTATCACTGCTCTCAGATGACTCTGCAAGAGAAAGTGAGGCTAGTGACTTTTATACAGCCTTTCCTTACTTAAATCCAACTCTCTTACATGTCATAGCATCACCACCCTGATGTCATGGGTGTTTGAGAATGAAGGACAAACAACAGCAACGGAATGACTCATGGTTACATATGGGTACGGTGAGGATCATACAGCACAGGCTTTCTTTTTGTCCTTATGGTTATTAATTCTTGGTTCCATTATTTGTGTATGTGTCATATACCCCACCTTGATCACTTCATGAGGACTGGGATAATGTATTCCATATATTTGTATTACTTTGTGCCCCTGCATTGGCCCCACCCCCATTTCCCCACTTCCTGCTCAGTGCTCTGCATAAAAATGGGCCCTAGGTAATAATGTTCAGTGAATTTGTATTTTGTTTATTACAATCAAACAAACACAAATCTATTAGAGAAAAAGTAATATCCTTATCCTTATAACATTTTGTATGTACACAGAGAATAGGGTAGACCTGGGCCATCGACTTAGCCAGATAGGGAGAAGTAATTACGCCATAAATCCTGAGATAGGAGAGGATGGGTGAAAGATTGATTTGTGAATATAATCAAATTTCAGGGAAAAATTGAATCTATATTTGGATGTGGTGACAAGCCAACCATATACTTTGTCACCCCCCGCCCAGGCATTGTTGCAAGTTGCTACTCAGCATAGGAATCACGTTATAGCAACAGAAGGCCAATTTTCTGGCTTGGTCACAGCTCCCAGTAGGATGCCTTTATGGAAGTGTCATTTCTAGGAATAAACATATACTATAAACAGTACAGGGGGGAAAGCAGAGTTAACACAGAAAGAGGAAAGTACCAATTCTATATATATTAAATGAAAGAAATGACAGGTTTCTAAGTCCTTTCATTTGAGGGTTCCAAGATTGTTGCAATGTATAGGATTAGATCCATTTCCTCATTATCCAATCCCTAAATCCCAAACAGGACTTTTCTATATCTTAGAAAGTTTTCTTTATCTCATAGCATCTCTGGCTATTGCATCTATTAAAGATTGGGGAATAGATGGGGGGAAATGGAGAAAATCAATGCTATTTAAGGATGGAGAATTTTATTTTTAAAGATTTCCTGTGTTTTCTCTTTTGGATCTTTTCAAGATATATTTAAAGTTAACAATCTATTTTCAAAAAGTAGAAGAAAAGACAAATCTTTAATACTGATACCGTTACTTTATACATATTCAAGAAATAAGAGCAAAGCAACTTGTAACACCAAAGAGAACCCTAGAGAGTAAAGTGAGGGGATGATCATTTCCTCCTGCCAGGAACTTGAGTGGCAATAATCTATGAAGATGAAATCTACAAAGCATTCCCTTCCCAGTACTTTAACATGGAGGATTTTCCATTGTCTTTTCAGTCAGATATGGAGACAATGCAAGGTATACTAATGCTTAACTCAAGTCGTATTTTCTGTAATGAACTCAGGGAATCTGACATTTTGACTGTAAAATATAAACTACATGAAGGCAGAGGCTTGTAACATGTTTGTCTTTGTATTAGAACCACCTAGCACAATACTTTGCATGTAGCAAAAATTTAATAAATGCTTCTTGAATCAAGTGGAATTTCTCCATTCTCTTTCATGTAAAAAAATAAGTTGCAATAGATTATACTACAGACTCTTCTACCATTACATCTAAACTCCTATGATCCTATGACTAATTTTTCTCCTGCTAAAGTAATCAGCCTATATGCCATAACTGTCTAATCTGACATGGAGAGCTCTCCTCAATATTCCTATTCCATTTTAAAATAATTCTCACCATTAGCACTTATTCCATCTATCATGATTGAATTTGCTTCTCTATCAATAGCACCCATTGTTCCCAGTTAGCTTTGTGGAACTAAGCAGAACAAGCCAAATGGTTCTTCCACATCACCCTAAAAAAACACTTTCAATGAATCTTAGACTTAGAGCAGAAGGACATTAGAAATCATTGAGTCCAATCCCTAGAGGGCTCAGAGACACTAAGTGAATTGCTTAACCAATTTTGTAACTCAACACAATTTTCAAAGTGTGCTTTCCATATACAAGAAGCTCTGAAAAATTAAAAATATATAATGATGAGAATATATATGGTACCTCCCCTCAAAGGACTTATTGTCTATCAGGAGATAAAATATTTTAATAATGTCGTATTTTATCTCTGTGAAATCAGAAACAATACTACAGGAACTGAGAGAATAGAGATTAATAGCTTGGAATTTATGTCAAATATTTCAAACCATTTTGTCTATTCTAAATGGGACTCTAGGTCAGGAACAGTCCCAGCAGGTATTCTTGGAAATCTGACAACTACTTTGAATATGAGTACTACTAATCCCTTGGATAGGATTCACGAGACCTAATGTTAAACATTAGGGATCTATTTAATGACAGAGGCCTCACCACCAGCCTTCCCTCACATTTGAAAAAGCGTATGGATTTGTCCATGTATTTCTGCCACTAAGATACACAGAGAACATTCTCTTACCTCAAATATTAGTTCCCATACAAACAGCAAGTTGTAATAAATAATATTTGTCCATGATACTGTATATTACTCTAAAAAGCTTTTAAAAGGGTAGAATTACAAAGACCCCAAGTAACTTACCTGGGTAGTTTGGACTTTCTGTCATGATGTGCTCAGTGTCTGGAGAAATGATTATCTCCATAGCCCAATGGAAGATATAGAACAGAGCAGAGGGGCCCAAAAGCAGACATTGTCATTGAAGAGCCCCACACAGAACACATTAAAGAAATCCTTTGAAATTAAGGATGTGACAAGAATAAGGATAGAGGGATACGGTGAGTATATGGGCATTTTCAAACACCAAAATGAGGAATACTTACAAGAAAGCACTGACCTTATCAATACAGCAATAGAAGAAATGAAATAGAGCTCATTTTACAAAATGTTTGGAAACTAATCAGATGGCAAGTTGGTATTGTCACCTAACCCTTGGGTGAAATTTTTCATCTTTCCTTAGGCTTCATCATTTGGTGCTGATCAAAATGGAAGCTGTAATAGGAAGCATCATACTTGGATTTAGAGTCAGAGAACTTTGGTTTTAATCTCAGCTCTGTCACTTCCTACCCACGTGATCTTGGCTTAGTCACGGCCCTATTCCCTGTTTGAGTTACTTTAAAAGGACAATGTTGAAATAAATGGCCTTTAAGGTCTGTTCTACATATGGATTTATGAACTTAGTATGGCCACCAAATGTTATTGAGGTCAATTATTTGAATTTATATCCATATTTGACATCTCTCCCCAAAATAATTTTCAAATTTTTCTAAGCCAGAAATTATTTAAACGTTAAACTAGGTGGATCTGACTATGACTATGACTATTTGGTGCCTAGAGACATCAGAATAGGAAAAATTTCAGAAGGAAAGCTAGAGGTACTCCTGCTGCAATAACAGTAATATAATTATATTTGAGAAGCAGTATATTATCTAGGTACGTGGTGTTGTGCATAGAGTGCTGGGCATGGCATCAGAAAGATTCATTTTCCTAACTTCAAATCCGGCCCCAGACATTTACTAGCTGTATGAAGTTGAGCAAGTCACTTAACCCCATTGGTCTCAGTTTCCTCATCTGTAAAATGGGCTGGAGAAGGAAATGGCAAACCACTCCATTCTCTCTGCCAAGAAAACCCCAAATTGGGTCACAAAGACCTTGACACCACTGAGAAACAACTGAACAACCACCTCCACCACAAGAAATACACCAGTACTTATACGGTGTCAGAAAGCCCTGCACTCATTTCTGGCCTCTGATGCTAGCACTACCCTTGGCAAATCTCTTAATTTGAGCCACAACTTTCCAAGAGGGCATTTGATGTTATAGATGGTTTGGAATTTGGCTTTGTGAAGAGAATTTCTCCGCCAATGATTCTTGATGTATTGATGTCTTACTTTGCTTTAATTAGTCAAGTGTTTAATAATTAATTCATAAACACTGATGTGAGATTTTCCCAAAACCTCACAGAAAATTCGTGATGATGACAATAGATTCTACTGATGACTGCTCTCTCTCCCTGAAGAGAAGACTTTTATTTGGGAACTTTAATCCTTTATCCTCTTCCATTAGACATAAATAATTTAAGACTTTTAGATGATACTGGGGGTAGACAGGATGGGGGATGACATTTGCATATCTAACATACCAACAAGCAATATAAACTTAATATAAGAGTTGGAGTACTCCTTGCTCTCCATTGCCACTTTCAAGTTCTCAACCTACCGATCACTTAGTAATTTCTTCTTCTGTGAAACTCTCACGAACCACATCTATTACTCAATTAAGATCCTGATAGCCTCCACCTCCAGGACATTCTCCTTCCTTCTGAAATGAATTTGGCATCCAATTTACTTCCTTTTGTTACTTGCCAATTCTTGCCATCCTAAGAGATTTCAATATACATATTGATAGCTTCCCCCAAACATCTTCAACTCCAAGAATATCAAAACTAAATCATTACCCACAACTTACTCCTCTATCCCACCACCTCACAACATAAAAGATAGTCATGTACTTTATCTTACCATCATCCATAAATGTACCACTTCCATGTTCATAAACTGGGAAATGTCCTTATCTATTGATTTCTCTCTCTCTATCTACCAATATGAAATTCTATTCTTCCTCTATACAATGACCTCTAGTATCACAACTCCTCAGTTCCCTAAGGGGTCATCACCTGGCACTATCCATATTCTCTTCTTTTCCTCTTCTTGGCCCCTTAGTGAAACAGTTCAACTGTATACTGTGTTCTTTTCTTGAGTCCCTTACTACCTCATCATATAACCAATTGTGCCCTGGGAAACTTCAACCCTGGATCACTTCAAACATTCACTGTCCTCCATGTGCTGCCAAGAGACATGGAGAAAATCATGCACCCATCCTGATGGCTCACTTACAAATTTATGCATCACAACCTCAACTGAGGCCTCACTGCTTCTAGGCAATCTTACCAAAAAGGTTTTTCAGAACCTTTTCAATCCTCTTTGAAACTACCAACATTTCTCCTCTCCTCATCTGAGAAACTTGCCTCTTATTTTTTGGACAAAATCAGAGGCCATTTGCTCAAAGCTCCCTGTTCTCCCCTCTGCCTTATCTCACATCAACAAAACATACCCTGATACTATCTTTTCCCTCACCCCTGTCTTCTCCTTGCTAAACCCCTCCACCTGCACAAATGATCCCATTCCACCCATCCCTTTTTTGTAAGCTATTCAGGCTATCATCTCTACTCTCTTACTTATCTTTAATCTCTCCCTATCTACAGACTTCTTCCCTACAGCCCACAAATCAGCCCATGTTTCCCTTATCCTCAAAAAACCCCTCTCATTTCGTCCTTCTATCCCTATTACATATAAACTCATGTCTTTCCCCTTTTATGGCTAAACTCCTTAAGAAAACTGTCTATAAGAGGTGCCTCTACTGCTGCTCTTCTCATTCTGTTAACTCTCTATAGTCAGGTTTCTTTTACCTTTACTCTGTATGTGTCTCTCTGTGTCAAATGTGTTTCTTGTACACAAAATATTGGGGGATTCTGTTTCTTTTAATCCATTCTGTTATCTGCTTCTGTTTTATGAGAGAATCCATCCCATTCACATTAACAGTTATGATCACCTCTCTGTATTTCCCTCTATCCTATTTTCTCCCCTGTATATAGTTTTGTTCTCTCTTTCTACTCTGTCCTTAGTCATGTTATTTTACCTACCTATTAGCTGATCTATTATTATCCCTTCCCTCTTCTCTTAATAGTCTTTTTTAACCCACTCTACCCACTACCTTATCTTTTATTATTAACCTTTCCTCTCTTCTCTTACTTTTTCCCTTAATATTTCTGTTTTCCCTTCTACCCTATCCCTCCCTTTTCTTTTCTTCTTTCTTCTATTTATTTATAGGATTTGATAAATTTCTATACCCAACTGAATGATTAAGTTATTCCCTCTTAAAGCTAAAACTGATGAGATCAAGCTTCAGACAATGGTCATCTCCCTTCCTTCTGTCCCTCCATTGTAATAGGTCTTTTGCATATCTTCCTGTGAACTAAGTGTCCCATTATATCTCCTCTTTTCTCTTTTTTTCAGTACAGACCTTTTCCCATCCCTTAAGGTCTTTTTCTTTGATGTCATCACATCAGGGACCATTCACAATCACATCCTCAGTCCATGTGATGCCCCCCTCTGCCCCAATGACAGTTTGCAAGAGTTACAGATATTGTTTTCCTACCTGGAGATGTAACCAGTTTAACCTTTAAATATATATTTTCCCCTCTGTTTACCTTTTTATGGTACTCTTGAGTCCTGTGTTTGCAAATTAAATTTTCTGTTTTTTCAATAGAAATGATTGAAACTCTCTGCTTCACTGAAGTTCTACTGCTTCCCCTGAAAGATGATACTGAGTCTCCCTGGATAGTTACTTCTTGATCGTAACCCCAGGTCCTTTGTCTTCTGGAACATGGCATTCCAGGCCCTTCGAGTCTTTATTGCAGAAGCTGCCCGATCCTGGGTAATCCTGACTGTTGCTCCTAGATATTTAAATTTTTTGGTCTGGCAGCTTGCAGTATTCTCCCTTGAGATTGTAATTTTGGAGTTTTGCAACAATGTTCCTTGGGGTTTTCCTTGTAGGATCTCTTTCCAAAGGTGATCAGTGGATTCTTTCAAACAGTATTTCCCCCGCTGTTTCTAGGATATTGTGGCAATTTTCCTTAATAACTTCTTGTCGAATGCTATTCAGGCTCTTTTTTTGTTCATGGCCTTCTGGTAGGCCAATAATTTTTAAATCGTCTCTTCTGGATCTATTTTCCAGGTTGGCTGCTTTGTCAATGAGGTATTTCACATTTTCTTCCCTTTTTTCATTCTTTTTATTTTGTTTGCTTTTTGCTATCTCACACAGTCATTAGCTTCCATTTGCCCTGTTCTACTTTTTAACGTGTGATTTTCTTCAGTTAGCTTTTGCATCTCTTTTTCCATTTGCTTTATTCTGCTGTTTCAAGTTTTGTTTTCTTCAGACAAATTTTTTCCCTTTCTTTTTCAAACTGTTGACTCTCTCATGCATATATCTCATTTCTTTTCTCATTTTCTTCTTCTCTCTCTCATTTGCCTTTTGAAGTTTTTTATGAGCATTTCCAAGAAGCCTCTTTGGGCTTGAGACCAATTTATCTTACTCTTTGAGATTTCTTCTGTGGACTTTCTGTCCTCCCCTGAGTTTGTGTTTTGGTCTGCTCTGTCACCATAGTAGCTTTCTATGGTCAAAGGTGTCTTCTGTTTCTTGCCCATTTTCTTTCTTTTTCTTTTGGTATTTCTTCTTTTTTAAAAACTTATATGGTGAAGCTCTATTCCTAGGGTAAAGGTGACTTGTCCCAAGCATCCTTTGCAACTCTGGGCCTTAGCTTTGAGAACAGGGGTGCTTTGTGTTTGTAGAGGGTAGCTTTGCCTGCTCTGTTCATGAAACAGCCTAGTTTCCCAGAGTTTGCCTTGTGAGCTAGAACTAGAAGATGCCCTACTGATTTGCTCCTCTACTGTGCTAAGTCTTAGGGCTTTAGTTGCTGATTTGCTGTAATTAAGACCCTCTCACTGGCTTTCCTAGACTCTGTCAGAGCTGGGCTGAACACTCTTACCATCCCAGCGAGACTGACCTTCATTGAAGTGTTTTCAGTCTATCTTGAGCTGGACAGTGGTTTCATTTCATCAGACTCTGTTCAGAGACTTGGTTTCATGTGGTTTTCGAGGGAAACTGGGAGAGCTCAAGCAGCTTCCTGACTTTACTCCACCATCTTGGTCCCACTTTCAGAACTTTGCAGTCAGATTTCTAACCTTATCATTCTACTGAAAATGCTCTCCCCAAAGTTATAAATGAAATATTAATCACAAAACTCAATGACCTTTCCTCAATCCTCATCCTTCCTGATATCTATATAGCCTTTCTCATTATTTATTACTCTCTTTTCCCAGGTGTTCTTTTTGTGTTTTACGGGAAATTGTTCTCTCTTGTTTGTCCTCTTATCTATCTATCTAGCTAGATAGCTATGGAGCTATGTATCTTCATTTAGATCAAAGCTTCTTAAACTGTGAGTCATAACTCTTTTTGGAGTTACATAACTGAATGTGAGCATCATGGAATTATGATTTGTTATCGGTAAATATTTGGTTTGCATACCCATCTTACATACCCATACACCTGGGGTCACATAAAAATTTTTCAGGTGAAAAGAGTTCATGAGTGGAAATCAACATCATGTATTTCTCACAAGACTCTGATGTGGGCCCTCTCTCCTTCAATACTCTTTTACTTGGGAGTCTCATTAGCTCCTATGGATTTGATTATTATCTTTATGTTAATGAATGTTACATTTATTTATCTAGCCTGAACCTCTCTTTTGACTCCCAGTCTCATGTGTGCTTATTTTTGTTATTGTTTTTGTTCAGTTGTATCTCACTTTCTATGACACCATGAACCATAGCACACCAGGCTTTTCTATCCTTCACTATCTACCAAAGTCTGTCCAAACTCATGTTCCTTGCTTCCCTGACACTATTTATCTATCTCACCGTTTGTGGTTCTGTTCTTCTATTGCTTTCAATCTTTCTCACCATCGGGTTCTTTTCCAAAGAGTACCATCTTCTCATTACATGGCCAGAGCACATAAAGCTTCAGCCCACTGAGATTCAAATGCAGGTACTTGAATAGGCCTTTAGGCTTTCACAGACTGGCTAATAGCAGGGCCCAGTCCAAGTCTCTCTAGCTCATTGTTTCTTATTGTTTTCTTAACAGCTCCCCAGTGAGTTTAAATAACAATTGTTTCTGTTCCAGTCAGAAATCTTGAGGGTCTTGTGCTCCCAGATCGATTATTTTATAAAACTATAGTAGACTACCAGTTTACTTCAGTTCTTACTAAATTACTGAATGTTTCTGCCTCAGACAAACTGAGACTTGGGGAAACTTTAGCTTAAAAATGCTAAGGTCTCCCACTGCATCAGGGGCCATCACTAGTCCTGTCCACTGAAATCTGGTGATTTGGGAGAAAAGAGAGTGCATAGCTCTGCTTCATTTAAATCAAATTCACTTTCAAGTCAAGACACTACCCTCCTGAGGTCAGTGTTCCTCTTCTAGAAGGCAGGATGAACAGCAACGGACTGACTGACAACTAGGGAGAAATACAGTTGTGAGAGGCTTATTTACATATGGGCAACTTTAGCTCTTTATCTCAAGCTTCAACCGCTTTAGGATTAATTATTTTCTACTTCAATTCATAGTAGTAGTCAAAGAGAGGATTAGAAAGACCTTTGGGTAACCCTTAGCAAGAACCAGATGTAAGAATCAGAATGAGTGGTACAAAAGCTCAGCTTTTCCTAACCTTCTGGTAACATTTCTCCAAATCTGTGATTTTCTCTCTTACTCTTCTCACTCCTCCCTCCCTTCTTTTCTTCCCCCTTCCCTCCTTTCCTCCCTTCTCTCCATCTCCCCCTTTTCCTCTCTCTTCTTCTCTCCTTCTCTCTCTCTCTTCCTCCTTCCTTCCCTCTGTCCCTCTTCCCCTCCCCCCTCTCTCCCTCTGCCTCCCATCCTCCTTCCTCCCTCCCTCGTTTGCTCTCACACTATCAGTTTCTTGGTCTCTCTGTGTATCTTTCTGTCTTTGTCTGTCTGACTTGTCTCTGCTCTCTTTTTCTCTCTCTCTCCTGCCTACATCACCAATTTCAGCAAACATTTGCTGCACTATCACTTTGGGATGAGCAGGGCAATGCGGAGCACAACATACACTACACAAATGCTTCTCAATTTTCCTTCTCCCAAGGTAAAGTCAGCCAACAATAGGTTGTAGCTTTGCAGAATAAGTACATTTCAATCTGTGCTTATCTTTTACTTGATCCCCGTAGAGAAGAAACCTTCAGTTAATAGCCATCTGATTTCCACTTTTTATTAAAAACATTATATTAAGATACGTTTTTACATGTTAGTCACTTTCAGACAAATGATTCCCCCCAGCATGTCACTATTAAAACACATATGGATGCATACAAGACACCCCCCTAATAGGATGACAGCATTTTATAAGACATAACATGTTAGTAAAATGTGACAAATGGGAGTGATGTGGACTTACTGTCTCTCCCTGTCAGGAAGAAGCCCATCTGGATACAATCAGGCAGAGCCAATTCTCAGACTATTCAGTTTGTAAAGAGTGATTGTGAAGGTGGAACTCTTTATCAGTCTCTATTGTCTATCCCTCAAACCTCTGTGCATCTTTAAACACCCTCTGAGATATTGATTAGCATATCTTTAGACAGCTCTGGGATGTGGTCTGACAGTTATTCCATCTGGCTTCTCCTTGATCCCTCCCTCGGAGTTCTGGCCTTTACTTCTCAGATCCTGAGAAACCCTGAGGAGAGCATTTTCTTAATAAAAGATCTGCTCATGATGAAGCTCTTTGCTAAGTCCTTTTCAGGACTAAGCCCACTACGAGGTTACTTTCTCTCTCCCTCCTCATTGTGCCTTCCCTTTAATGGTGTCTTTTTTTCTTACTATAGCTAATTATGGTTAGTGTGCTAAACTCCCCTACGGAGCTAAACTGCCAGTCAAATGGCATTCTTGGGCCTCATGGCATATTCCTTTAATGGATTCTTCCAAATTCCTTTCCATGGTAACGCTATTGCTTTCCCAACTCTATTTCATATTTGCCACTCTTAATGTGCCTATTTTACCTCTTATTTTTGTCTGTAGCCTTTTCTCCTAAATCAACCCACTTTTTGCCAAAGAGAATGGCCATCGTGAATTTGTCACGTTAATTTCAAACTAAGAATTGCTACCCTGACCTCATCAGTAGAGATTTAATAAATTATTGTTTAATGAATTAAAAGATCATAGATTTGGAGCTAAAAATAAAGTAGAAATCTTCTATTTTTGCCCTTTCATTTTCCAAATGAAGAAACTGAGGATCAGCTAAAGGAACTTACTTTCTCAACATCACATGTCAGTTTCCATTTTTGTAGGTCACTGCATGGTAACAGAAAGCAAAAATGTTCTGATTTGAATAATCTGAAATGAGCATCATATACGACTCCCTTTTCAAAGAGTGTCACACTTGTTTTTGGCTTAAGTCCTACTCAGACACTAGGAAAACGTACCCTGCTGGACAATGTGGTGGTTCCCTGTCTATAAAGCAGTTTAGCTGTCAGCTGATTAAAAAAATAATCTTAATAACAAGAAAGCAGGAACACAATTTATTTCAATGCCACTACCTTCTGGTCTTCAAAGTCACTTACAGATCCAATCCGGGATCTTACACTAGATTTACTAATGTTGGCTGCTAGGAGTTACTCCCTCATGGCTCCAGAGTACCTGGGGGTGATTTGGTGCTTGCCTTCTGCAGTCATAAAGCCAGACACAGAAAAATGGAAGTTAAAGGTTGGGAAGGATCTCCAATATAATATATAGTACAACCTCACATATCTCCTGTATCGGTAAGACTGATGGAGATGTGAAACTATATTCCCTTTTGATCTGTAAAATTAACACTCTAAAATTGTGCATCCTTTGATCTATAAAGAAGGGAGATTCGCGTCTCAGGCCCTCCTGGGAAGCATATCTCCCCAGACAAGTTAAGGGGCTTCATCTAACTGGGTCATTTCTAAAGCAAATCATCTCCATTGATGGCCAGATCTCCATTCAAATTCAGGCTGAAAAAGCCTTGAAAGTAATTTCGATTGGGAGATCCTTGTCTGATCAGTTCAAACTGCCCCCAGCCCCTTTGCCCCCCGCCCAGATCTGCTAATAAAATAGGTTTCTGTTTACTCATTTCTTTGTAGAAGTCTGGAGTAGGGCATAGCTGCCTGCCAGCACTCCTGTCTGCTGAGAAGACATTCTCTTCTCAGTGCCAGCCTCCATTTGCCTGATAGGACATTGCCACTGAAGAAGTCAGTTTTTCTAGCAAAGCTGACTTTTCAAAATCCACCAATAAAACTTACATTTTTGCCACCTAAACTTTTCAGGTTCGTGAATTCTTTCAAGAAGGACCTGCGTGGACAAAAGGGGATTTCCACAACTCTCTGACTGCCACTAGAACTCCATCAAAACTATGGGACTTTTAGTCACTTCAACAACTATTATTATGTAATTGCTATTATTATGATTGTGTTATCATTATAATAATTATTATTATAATCAACTCTGACTGGAAATGAACTGCGACATGCCCTCACAGGCTTATCCACAGATAAATCTCAGAGTAGAGAGTATATAAATGTGAAGTCAAAAGCTTGCTTTTCCAGAGACTATCCCACAGTTTATCACTCACTCAAGGATGAACTCCTTCAGCCACAGAGGATTCATTCCAAGTGACCTAAGCCTCAGTTTCTGAGAAAGACGTCTTTTCAACTTTCTTTAGAGTATATTAGTTCATCCTTTCTCAAAATGCTACACTTCTTCAACTTCAGGTACTTACCAGCTCACTCTGGTTGATTTTACACACATGGGGCATTGAGACATAGTGAGCATAACCTCCTCCCAAAATATAGCATTTCAACATAAATGACTGCCAATATCATGTAAGCCCTCCTGGACACAAAAACAATGAATGTTAGGAGAAAAGAAGATCTAATAAGCTTTTTTTTTGTAAGTGATATGCATCTTAAAATGATATGGTGTTTCTGAAAAGCCCAATCACTTTTCTTGATTAGAAAAAAGGACCTCTTTTAAAGACAGATGGTTTGATTCTCTTAAACCCATCCCATCCATCTAAAAATATCTCCTTCTTCAGTGCCTATGCACACTGCTGGTTTATGGTCCTTGGTTGGAATGTTAGCCAAGTCATTCTGTGCAGAAAAGGAACTGCGTAGGCTCAACTTTGGATGAGCTCACCAGAAACAGCCTTCTATTTTCAGTATCTCAGAGACTGGTTTGGAGTTAGTAAAATAACAAAGCTTTGTCTCTGGTCTCATTTTTATGTACAGGGACAGGAAACAGGTCCTGTTGTGTAGATAGTGGATCTAAGGATCCAGAAGGCAGAAGTTCAAATAACAAATAACCTCTTTCACTGGTCACCCTGTAGTGGAATCTGAAATTGATTAGGCACAGGTCCATTGATCATGTCTCAGCTTCCTACTTGCACTTATGTTGCTTCCATTTTGGTATTCGATGAATATAGATAATCTAAGATGAACTACAGGCTAAGAGGGCTCACTCAAAGAGAACATTGCAAAGAGTCCCAAAATGAAAGCAACAGAAATATTTAAGCTCATCTATTCCATTCTTTTCAATTTGCAATTTTCTCAGTAACATCAAATCAAGTTAGCAGCAAAGATATTGAACAATTAATCATCAATATTCATAAAATTGCTCTCATGAATTGGTGATGAAGAGGATATCATTTTTATCAATTAACGTCAACTGGGTCAAAATAAGCTTCCTAAAAATCCATCCAAGAAAATAAAACAATTGTTATTATAATCAATTCTGACTGGTCATTTTCTTTCCTCTAATTCAGAGATTTAATTTCTTGTCAGGATGAGAAACTCTTCACTCTGGCCCTTGGTTGAACCATTGCATTTCCTAGGATAAGTGAAACACATGATTTCTAAAATATTACTTTAAGTGTTTTCCCTGGAATGGCTGTTGAGAGAAATCATAACATCATTGTTTTGGAGCTGGAATGGAGGTCATTCAATTCAATTCCTTCATTTTACAGACAAGGAAACATAGACTCAGAGGCTCAATGATTTCTCCAAGGTGATTTAGGGAGGAGAAGTTAGTCAGAATTCAAACCTAATACTCTGTCTCCAAAACTAATTTCTTTCCACCACTACATCATGAATATCTTTGTTGGTACAAAGGACATGCTTTTCTAGTATATTGCTTTTATATAAATTCAGATCAGTTTTTCTTCACAATTTTTAGGAATAGGAATTTCCACTCTACTAAATCTTTGATGCTTCATCTGGAGGTGAACACGACCCTATATCCTTATGATATTTTTCATCATTTTATCAACACAATATAAGCCCCATCAGTCCCAATAAAGTTGAAAGGGCTTCCAGGCTAGGACAGTGGTGTGCTCTATATTTGGCAGCTACAGACCAGCCTGGATGGACCAGAGAGGCTCATGTGCAATTTGGCCTACATAGAATGCTGTGGCTCTACTACAATAGAGAGGAGTTGAGTTGTGGGTGTGAAGGGCCCCATCCCGGAAGAAGTCAGAAAACACAAGCATATAAGAGGAGAGGCAAAGGTCTAAATTTATCACATAAAATATTTACTTTTAAATTATTAATAATACTCAGACACTCAATGTAGCAAAATGCATACTGAAGAAATGGTTCTCTGATCTTAAATATTTGGTTGGTTCTTCATATGATATGGATCACAGCCTAGCCACCTAGCCATTCTGTGTCACTCCTTGCCATGTCCTCCCATCAGTTCACTCAACTGAGCCTGTCCAATGATTTAAGAGCCTTCCTTACTTTCTCTTGATAGCACAAGGACTCCAGTGGAACACTTGTGCTATCTATTATCACTCATTCTTTCCACCCTGCATATCTTCCTTATCAATCATACTTCTCTCATATGGCATAGTTTCAGTGGTAAAACTCATTAAAATGTTTTATTTTGTTGCTTTCTCATACTCACCATGTAACTCTACATTGCCCTCTGTATAATATTCATTTTGCATTCTTCAGAGACTATATTGTTCTATGACTCATATTCACACAGAAACATTGGTAGAATAATGGTATTAAAAAATACAGGCCTTTTTTTCTGAGAGAAGATTGGGGTCATTAAAAGAAATAAGCAACTCCCCAAGAGAATTCAGCCTGTTCTTCTCATTTGTAATTCTGGGGCCAATTTGTCATCCATTTGCATTATTGCTCAAGGTACATTTACTGACTAAAAAGCTCTATCAAGTTGTCCATCCAGTTTCATGTCATATTCTGGATAAAATGTATTTGTCATCAACCTGGTTATTCCTATTTGCAGAGTTAGGCCAAATTCTTTGAAACAATTAAAGATGTCATTCCGGAAGCCATGTGATACTGCCAAATTTGACACAAGCAATAAAGTTATTTGGGGGTATTTGTTTGTCTGTCTGTTTTTGTTAACAGGAGCACCTGAAGTTTCTCAACATCCATAGAGATTCCCTTTCCAACTTTTATTTTGTGACAATTCTTTTCTATGGCAGTGGGTGAACATATATACATTACTGTTTCATGCTTCATTTGATATTTCTGACCAAAGGGCATTTGTTGAAGACGTTTATCTTTTCATCATATCATGCAAGGTATTTTGAATAATTTTGATGGCCAGATGACATCTTGTTAGAAGAAAACCTTTAAGTTGGCATTTTGTTGTACTGAACCAATTCTATTTTTCATAATGAATAAACAATAATCACCATGATCTTCAATTCTTTACATCCTTCAACCAATTATGAGCCAGTAGAGGTCTGTTATGGAAAATCACTGGCAAGAGCCTTCGTGTTCTCTATTAATGTGTGCATTAAGGATGCCCTATCAATTCGAAGAACAATTATATAAAGGTAGAAAAGTAGATGTATAAGTTGATAATTACAAACGCTCCTTCATTTGTCACTTTGTTTTTTTTAACAAAGTATGATATTTTCCCCTGTTGTTGTTATCTTTTCCTCCTTCAAGTACCTTGTAAATGGACCCTTCAAAGCAATCCCAACTGTGTCACCTCAGGACAGATTTTCTTTAAGTACACTTAGTCAAATCTGGCTGCTTTTCTCCTCTTTGTGCTCTTCAATGTCATTTCCACCTCTTTGATAAGCACTTCCAGGACTGTTATGTTTGAGTTAAAGTAGGATGGCATTAGTATCTTTGATGGTATAAAAATTTTTGTTGAAAAGTCTTTGAAAATCTTTTCCATTTTTCCTTATTTGTGGTCCTTTCATTTTCATCCCTAAGTGCCCTCAGGGTGACTTTGTTTAGTTGGCTCTCTACTCAAGCTATATTTAAAATGGTTTTACCTTCCTCTGCTTCTTTTTGCTATATAAGGCAATATTGTTGATGACCTTCCATCATCCTCCATGAACTCTTACAAATGCATTTAAACTCTGTCTTTGTTATCTTTGGCTTCCATATTTGAAAAGGAAGCCAAGTGTTTAGTGGCTAAGATACTCTTTAGGAGAATGATTTATATCACTTTAATATTTAGTTGAAATAATTCTAGTTAGTGTTTATGTTCCTTTGCCATAACCCACGTGCATCCTCAATGCATTGTTTAAACAGGTGAACATTGTGTTGTTTTAACTGCACCTCCAGATTATTAATATATGGAAAAATATCCATCTAATAAAATTCAGTTGCTTAAAGAAAGCAATATGCCATAGTGGAAAATGTTTAGCTGCACTAAGAATAAGGGTATTTTGTCACAGTTACCCAAATTCTTCCTGAGATATACCTTGGGTGATATAACTTTGACTTTTTTGTTGTTGTTACTATTAATTATCTCTAAGAAGCCTATGAATTTGTTTTTGTCTCTCTTCGGGAGAGAGAAAATGTTAGCACTTGAAGAAATACAGTACTACAATGACAGTATTTTAAGAGTATTTATATCATAAAAATGTTTAGATATTTGTGAGATAAAAAAAAGAAAAAAATCAAGTGATTGCTCCAAGTGAGAAAACGTAGATAGTTTCCTATCCAGTATGAACTCAGGGTTTATTTAAAAAAAAACCCATAGGGACTTAGTATTTTTGCCATCTATCTTTTGCTATTTTCCTCTCCTCTAAGCTATTGAAGAGGGAGAAAGTGTCACAACTATAATACCTTATGTACATAAGAGCAAACAGTCCTTTTAGAAAGAAATTAACCAGTGGTGTGAGCATTAAGCACATATCAAACTTTGTGAGAAAATGGCAATTGCCACTCATGAAAATGAAGTCATGAAGTAAAACTTTTTCTGACCAAATTCATACTGAAGAAATCTGTGCCGAAGGACATGCAATTTCCAGTGTTTGTGCGAGAAGGGAGATTCAGAAAAATGGAAAAAAGAAAAGGCTTTTGATCATTAAAAAAAAAAACAAAAGAGAAGACATCAGTAATTACCAGCTCATGCACTTAGCTTCTTACCTCTGTAACATCTTTCCAAGGGTATTTTTTGTATATATGAGGGCACCTTTGAAGAAAATGTAAGAGACGAGCAGATAGTATTTTATAGATGATTCTTCTAATGTGTTTATTGTTTTCATTTTTTTTAAAAAAGTTCTCAAAGCAAAACATAACCTTCAAAAGCTCTCTTCCACCAAAGTGTCTCCCACATATATCTTACCATGTAATAGTTTCTGATAGATGTAAGAGTCTAACCTTAGTTGAAGATCTCTAGCGAAAGAATCCACTACTCCTCAGAGAGTTCAAAATGGAAAGAAGATTTTCCTGACATTAAATCTAAATCTACCCCTCTAAAGTTTCTATTTGTTGTTCCTGGCCAGATTTTTTTCAATACTTTGATTAGAAACATTAAATGAAGTATAAAAAGGGGAGCTTTCCGACAATGAATTTTGCTGCCATGGATGATATCTTGTACAAACTCACCTAAAAGAGCGATTATCTGTGGGCAATGAAACTTCCCACATGCCTGTTTGCAGATGTCATTGTAGTCACTGCACTAAACCTTGGCTAGGATGAAGCACTGGGCTAAAAATCAGAAAGAACCATTATGAATTGAAGTCTGATCTCAGATACTTATTAGCTGTGTGACCCTGGGCAAGTCACTTCACCCTCTGTGCCTCATTTTCCTCACCTGTAAAATGATGTAGAGAAGGAAATGGCACACCATTTCAGTATCTTTGCCTAAAAAGTCCCAAATGGGGTCAAGATTGAAAGACAACTGAACAATAGCACATAGTCCTTGGATAAGCAATGAGCTATGGTGAGCATTGAATAGGAAAAGAACAACTTATATCACATGTGGGAAATGCTGCACAGTTGTCCATGATTCCAGTTAGGTGGGCAGAGTGGAAAGAGCACTGGTTCTAGAAGCAGAAAGACATGAATTCAAACCCAGCTTTAGATAATTACTAGCACTGTGAGATGGAACAAGTAACTTTACCTCTGCCCACCTCAGTTTCCTCAATTAATAAAAGACATATTAATAACACCTAGGTCATTATGTAATTCAAATAAGATAACATGTATAAAGTACTTTTATCCTAGTCCCTGGCACATAGTAGACACTTACTACATGGCTCTTCCTTTTACATTCCTGAGTTTCGTCTTTCCATAAAAGTTCATCTTTTTTACCATCACGCTTGGCCACCAAGTCTCAGTGCAATACTTCATGATGATACTAGTCGAACCCAAGCTCAGACCATTTCGACCACTGTGGAAGGCCTTCAAGTATCACCCAGGCAACAAACTTAGATCTGCTTTCTGAATGCTAATGTAACTACATACAGAGGGGTTCATGACCCCTATTATTAATAATAATAATAATTGTTATTCTATCTAGCACCTACTATGTGCCAAGGACTATACTAATCATTTTTCAGGTATTCTCTAATTTGATGCTCACAATAACCCTGGGGGATAGATGCTATTATTATCTTCATGTGATAGCCAAGAAAAATAAAGCAGATCATATAAGCAACATGTCCACTTACACAATTTGTGTCCGAAGCTGGATGTGATTTTAGGTTTTCTTGCATTCTGAGCTGAGCACTCTATTGACTGTGATGCCTAACTGCCTCTTTAATAACAAAAAGGCAGCCCGATTTGTCATGAGAATAAAATCAGTTAATATGTGTCTAGCACCATGTAATCCCTAAAGAGCTATATAAATGCTAGCTAAGATGAGGAGGAGGAAGAATAAAACCCAAAGAGAAAAGGAAGCTGTAGCTAAATAGAGTTGACTCACAGGTTAAAGGGGCTAAATCAAGGAGTTTATCTGGATTACTTCATCATCAGCATCGGGCACAGTTATACAACACCTCAAGTTTACAAAACACTGTTTCCTCTGTTGTCTCGTTTGATTCTGATAACAACGTTGTGAGGTAGGAGCTGTTTTTGTCTTCATTTTATATAGATGAAGAAACTGAGGCTCAGAGACATTAAGTGAACTGAATTTCCCAGTGAAGTTAGCTGGGAAATATTGGAATCAGAACAAAATACAGATCTTTCTGACTTCAAGTACATCACTTTACCCACTCTGCCAGGTGATGTCTTATTAAATCATATCTTATTGTACTACTCATGATAAGTATTTGCAAAAAGGCCACCATAAAGCTTATGTGTCACCATCTGCTACAGAGGATGAAAAGGTAGAGGAATTCTATGAAGAGCTAAAAAAAGCCCAACCCTTTCCTAATTAAATCAGCTTATACTTTAATCCTGAGGAGCCTCAATGCAAAGATACACATAGGAGAGAAAAGCAAAAAGAAATATATCAGAAAACATGGCTCTGGAACGAGGAGAAAGAAAGTTCAAAAGCTCTCGTCTATACAAAAGTGAAACATAATATTTGATGGCAGTAGTTCTGGGTACCATGAGCAGTCAGTCACCGTCATTCAACCCAACAACTTGTCATGCCTTTGTCCCTTGTCCTCTACAACCATCTACCTTTCTTCCTTACATTATTAACCAGGAGTCTCATAAATTCTGTGGGCACCTAGGTGGCACTGCAGTAGATAGAGTGATGGGTCTGGAGGAAGGAAAACTCATCTTCTTGTGTTTAAATCCAAGCTCAGACTCTGTCTCACCCTGGGCAAGTAACTTAACCCTGCCTGCTTCATTTTCCTCATCTGTAAAATGAGCTGGAGAATGAAATGGCAAGCCGTGCCATGTCTTAGCCAAGAAAACCCGAAAGGAGATCACAGAGAGTCAGACAGGGCTGAACGGGATTGAACAACAAACATTATTCATTCAATTTCTAGAGCAACCCAAGTACACTTTTTAATGTTCCCTCCTTCCTCCCTCTTCATGTTGCTTCATTTATTGGCCTTCTCTGGGGCCATATTTTTTTTTTAATTTTTTATTTAATAATTACATTATATTGACACTCGTTTCTGTTCCGATTTTTTTCCCCCTCCCTCCCTCCACCCCCTCCCCTAGATGGCAAGCAGTCCTTTATATGTTGGATATGTTGCAGTATATCCTAGATACAATATATGTTTGCAGAACCGAACAGTTCTCTTGTTGCGTAGGGAGAATTGGATTCAGAAGGTATAAATAATCCGGGAAGAAAAACAAAAATGCAGATAGTTTACATTCGTTTCCCAGTGTTCTTTCTTTGGGTGTAGCTGCTTTTGTCCGTCATTTATCAATTGAAACTCAGGTCTCTTTGTCAGAGAAATCCACTTCCATCAAAATATGTCCTCATACAATATCGTTGTCGAAGTGTATAATGATCTCCTGGTTCTGCTCATTTCACTTAGCATCAGTTCATGTAAGTCTCGCCAGTCGTCTCTGTATTCATCCTGCTGGTCATTTCTTACAGAACAATAATATTCCATAACATTCATATACCACAATTTACCCAGCCATTCTCCAATTGATGGGCATCCATTCATTTTCCAGTTTCTAGCCACTACAAACAGGGCTGCTACAAACATTTTGGCACATACAGGTCCCTTTCCCTTCTTTAGTATTTCTTTGGGATATAAGCCCAATAGAAACACTGCTGGATCAAAGGGTATGCACAATTTGATAATTTTTTGGGCATAATTCCAGATTGCTCTCCAGAATGGTTGGATTCGTTCACAACTCCACCAACAATGCATTAGTGTCCCAGTTTTCCCGCATCCCCTCCAACATTCATCATTATTTTTTCCTGTCATCTTAGCCAATCTGACAGGTGTGTAGTGGTATCTCAGAGTTGTCTTAATTTGCATTTCTCTGATCAATAATGATTTGGAACACTCTTTCATATGAGTGGTAATAGTTTCAATCTCATCCTCTGAAAATTGTCTGTTCATATCCTTTGACCATTTATCAATTGGAGAATGGCTTGATTTCTTATAAATTTGAGTCAGTTCTCTATATATTTTGGAAATGAGGCCTTTATCAGAACCTTTAACTGTGAAAATGTTTTCCCAGTTTGTTGCTTCCCTTCTAATCTTGTTTGCATTAGTTTTATTTGTACAAAAGCTTTTTAATTTGATGTAATTGAAATTTTCTGTTCTGTGATCAGTAATGGTCTCTAGTTCATCTTTGGTCACAAATTTCTTTCTCCTCCACAAGTCTGAGAGATAAACTATTCTATGTTCCTCTAATTTATTTATAGTCTCGTTCTTTATGCCTAGGTCATAGACCCATTTTGATCTTATCTTGGTATATGGTGTTAAGTGTGGGTCCATGCCTAATTTCTGCCATACTAATTTCCAATTATCCCAGCAGTTTTTATCAAATAATGAATTCTTTTCCCAGAAGTTAGGGGCTTTGGGTTTGTCAAACACTAGATTGCTATAATTGACTATTCTGTCTTGTGAGCCTAGCCTTTTCCACTGATCCACTAATCTATTTCTTAGCCAATACCAAATGGTTTTGGTGACTGCTGCTTTATAATATAATTTTAGATCAGGTACAGCTAGGCCACCTTCATTTGATTTTTTTTTCATTAATTCCCTTGAGATTCTCGACTTTTTATTGTTCCATATGAATTTTGTTGTTATTTTTTCTAGATCAATAAAATATTTTCTTGGAAGTCTGATTGGTATAGCACTAAATAAATAGATTAGTTTAGGGAGTATTGTCATCTTTATTATGTTCGCTCGGCCGATCCAAGAGCACTTAATATTTTTCCAATTATTTAAGTCTGACTTTATTTGTGTGGAGACTTTTTTATAATTTTGCTCATATAATTCCTGACTTTCCTTTGGTAGATAGATTCCCAAATATTTTATGGTATCAACAGTTATTCTGAATGGAATTTCTCTTTGTATCTCTTGCTGTTGGGTTTTGTTGGTGATGTATAAAAATGCTGAGGATTTATGGGGATTTATTTTGTAGCCAGCTACTTTGCTAAAATTATGAATTATTTCCAATAGCTTTTTGGTAGAATCTCTGGGGTTCTCTAGGTATACCATCATATCATCTGCAAAGAGTGATAGTTTGGTTTCCTCATTGCCTACTCTAATTCCTTTTATATCTTTCTCGACTCTTATTGCCGAGGCTAGTGTTTCTAATACGATATTAAATAATAATGGTGATAGTGGACAACCTTGCTTCACTCCAGATCTTACTGGGAAAGGTTCCAGTTTTTCCCCATTGCATATGATGCTTACTGATGGTTTTAAATATATGCTCCTGACTATTTTAAGGAAAAGTCCATTTATTCCTATGCTCTCAAGTGTTTTTATTAGGAATGGATGTTGGATTTTATCAAATGCTTTTTCTGCATCTATTGAGATGATCATGTGGTTTTTGTTTGTTTGGTTATTGATATAGTCAATTATGCTAATAGTTTTCCTAATATTGAACCAGCCCTGCATTCCTGGTATAAATCCTACTTGGTCATAGTGTATTATCCTGGTGACAATTTTCTGTAATCTTTTTGCTAATATTTTATTTAAGATTTTAGCATCAATATTCATTAGGGAGATTGGTCTATAATTTTCTTTCTCTGTTTTCAGCCTACCTGGTTTAGGTATCAGTACCATATCTGTGTCATAAAAGGAGTTTGGTAGGACTCCTTCAATCCCTATTTTTTCAAATAGTTTATATAACATTGGAGTTAATTGTTCTTTAAATGTTTGGTAGAATTCACATGTAAATCCATCTGGTCCTGGGGATTTTTTCTTAGGGAGTTGATTGATAGTTTGTTCTATTTCTTTTTCTGAGATGGGACTGTTTAGGATATTTACTTCTTCCTCTGTTAGTTTGGGCAAGTTGTATTTTTGGAGGTATTTTTCTATTTCATTTGAGTTGTCGAATTTATTGGCATAAAGTTGGGCAAAGTAACTCCTAATTATTGCTCTAATTTCCTCTTCGTTAGTGGTAAGTTCTCCCTTTTCATTTTTAAGACTAACAATTTGATTTTCCTCTTTCCTTTTTTTAATCAGATTTACTAAGGGTTTGTCTATTTTGTTGGTTTTTTCATAGAACCAACTCTTAGTTTTATTAATCAATTCAATAGTTTTTTTACTTTCAATTTTATTGATCTCACCTTTTACTTTTAGAATTTCAAGTTTAGTGTTTGACTGGGGGTTTTTAATTTGTTCCTTTTCTAGCATTTTTAATTGCAAACCCAATTCATTGACCTTCTCTTTCTCTATTTTATACAAATAGGCCTCTAGAGATATGAAATTTCCCCTTATTACCGCTTTGGCTGCATCCCATACATTTTGGTATGATGTCTCATTATTATCGTTTTCTTGGGTGAAGTTATTAATTATGTCTATGATTTGCTGTTTCACCCAATCATTCTTTAGTATGAGATTATTTAGTTTCCAATTATTTTTTGGTCTACTTCCCCCTGCTCTTTTGTTGAATGTAATTTTCATTGCATCGTGGTCTGGGGCCATATTTAAACACATGGGTTAACTAGGGTAGTAAGTGCATACTCAAAGCAAAAATATTGAGAACATGTAACACAGAATATAAGTTCCATTCAGTCCAGTTTCCAACGTGGAAACTCCTTAATTTAGGAGTCACATCCCTTTTCTTCAGCCTTATAACAGCCCACCAATCTGCCATCTTCAGAAGAAATCCCTCCAAAAACGGGAGAACTCAGTCTCTCTCCTAGGTCTATATTTTGGAAATTGGGAGAGTGAGAAAAGGATGGAAAGTAATTTGATTTGTCAAAATGCTAAGTACTAGAGGGTTTTCTAAAAGTTGGGTTCTGAAAAGGAAGCACTGGATTGGTTAGACAGGTGATACATTAGTTACCAGCCGGCCAGTTCTCAGATGCTGTACTGATTTTATTTGTTCCCCTTGGTATCATTCATATCAGGAATAATAATTGATATGGACAAGGGGGGCTGTAGTAGGGAACTTTACTATTAATCCCTACACCTTCAGAGAGATGGGGTCTAGAAGAGAAACTCCCACATACCCAAGCCTGACTTTTACTCATTGTCCCTACCTTTCACTATCAAATTTCCATACATGAGTAGTTGACCCCTCATCCTAATGCAAAATGACAAATGACATGTTCCGCTGGCATCCACGCGATACCAAGATATCAAGAAGAACGTCCCTAGCAGGTTGTGGTAGATATCCTGGGGATGATTTACCTGGGCACCGACAATTATTGCAAAATCTAAGAAGGAATGAGTGAGTTACCATCTTAATCACTACATGAGGTACTCACACTGCAGAGATCACAGATCCACTAAGGGATCAAAGTTATGACTCCCAGTGATACTCTATGGCTGACAACAATAGAACATAACAATCTCAGAAAAATCAAAACAATAGGTCGTCCAAAAGATAATACTGGTTTGGTATAAGTAGGGAGCAGGGTATTGTTAGTGATGACTCAGAAACATCAAGCAGAATATGGGACATTATCCATAGCATGTATGAAGTGAAACAGAGTCAGAGTAGTGGACTGGCATTGGAAGAGATGCCTTTTCCCCCATGGTCCATAAAAGGAAGCTACTTCCCTTTTCTCCCCTGGACTCCCAGACTGCAGTGCAGCAGAAGAGGAGGGAGATTTCTCTACTCCTTCAACAAGGGGGAAATGGCAAATTGTAGGAGAACCTCATGATCAACCTGAGGCGGGGGAGTTCCTACATTTTTTGTTCCTGAAAGTCATCTTCTATGTTGCAATTCCCAAGGGAGAAACTAGAATTCCTGAGAACTGATTTCCCAAGTCTTGAATACTTCTTTACAGGTAACCCCAAGTTCAAGAGTTCCCAAGAGACTCAAAGTACATGCTACTTTCCTCAGTAGCCTGTGGTTTGCAACAAAAAGAGGACCATCACCAGGGGAGTCATCTGATATCTAAAATCCTAAAGCCATGCCACTGGAGACAAGATATCTGGACATTGCCAATTCTGATATGAATTGTGAAAACTGTTCCAAAGTAGCTGACAAACCTCTCCCTCAAGCAGATTTACATTACGAGGTTCTTGAGTAAGCAGTAATTGGTTACCTGAGTGATTTGTGATTCAGAATTTATTCAGGAACACTTGTGAGTTGTCTGCATCTTATGTAATTTCTGTGGTAGGTAAAATAAATATCCATTCCCCATGCCATTACAGAATACATATGCCAGAGCTTGAGTACTCTCTTACCTACATTTGGGAAAGTCTAAGACACAAGATATACTTAAATTGAATGCAAAAGATTTATCCAGAGCACTTCAGATGGGACAATGAACCAAAGAGTCATAATTAGTTTATTCTAGGATTGAGCTCACAGGACTGGGCCTAATTTGTATGAGCCCAGGGCATGTGGGTTATACTAGTTTGACTTCTATTTCCTAAAGAAGCTATCTGCTTTTAACCAGCAGACTTTGACTATACTCAATGCCTGCTGCTTATCGCAGCATGGCCCATAACTGTGGGAGAAAAAAGGCAGACCTTCCAAGTTGCATCAAGGTAGGACTTGGATACATGTGCCTGTATACAAATTGGATTAAGAGCACACCAAGTTGTCTCTGTTTTAAACCTCCCTGTTAATTACTATGTTCTCTGTTCTAATAATCCCAAAAGAGGGATAGAGAAAAAGAACCCCATTTTCCCCCAGAGCCAAAAGAGGAGGGATATTTACTATATCTATATCTATATCTATATCTATATCTATACATACACACACACACACACACACACACACACACATATATTATATATATATATATATATATATTATATATATATAAAGAGCTAACTTATCTATTTTATTGGTTTCAGAAAATAAACTGCTGATTCTTTTTCCTTATTAATTTGACAGTGATAACTTATTATTGTTTTTTAAAGATGGGAGTAAATGAAATGTAAAAGCAATCAATACATCTTAAAATTATTCCAGGAAGCTCTGTTTCATTTTTTGTCTAGCTTTGAAACACATGTTTCCATGTGCTTTAGTAGAAGATTAAGAGAAGCCAATGTCTGACAAAGCCCAGCTCCGGGGTTGTTGATGTCCATCTCCCCTAAATACTCTACTGAGAGTATTTTGAAGTGAATGTTCCTGAATTAAGCAGGAGGAGGCAGGTGTGTTCTCTCTGGAAGAAAGGGAGCTTCCTTTTATTTCTTAGTCTTTCAAGAAACCAGTGTGTTGGGGAAAACACACACACAACAACAACAACGATGATGATGACAACATCATCATCATCATCAACCACAACGGCAACAAAAAAATCACTCTGGCACTGAGGCTCCGTGTCCCCTATCAGGTTGCTTCCTGATTCAATTCTCAATAACATGGTAGAGATTGAAAAGGAAAACCAGGTAAAGAGCAGCTGGAACCACTGACAAAAACTCTCGTGTTTTTCTCTGTAAGAGATTTAAAAATCACACACACACACACACACACAATTGTCTAAGTACTCTCATTTCAGAACGATCAGTTTCCAAACAACACACAGCCCCTATGTTGACTCCCCGAACCTTTGTGTGCATGTGTGTGGCAGGAAGGGAAAGAATGCAGGACATAATTTTAGCCTTTTCATTCTTTCTGGAACATTTGTAATGGACAACATCCATGAAGTGTAGCCGGGGCAATTTTCATTAAAGGAAGCTTGATGTTTTAAAATATAAGATGGAATAAATGGCAGTGAAGCATCATGGAAAGAAGCAAGACTTACCCAGGAAGACTTGGGTTCAAGTCTTCCTTTGGCACAAATGAGCTATATAATCAAGAGCCCTAAACCTCTCATTACCCTGGACAGCTCTGAGTTTATAAGATAGAGATGCCTTGCTGCCCTCCATCTCCCCATGCATGAGGATACATAGAGTGTATACACAAGAAGCATATTATACAAATGAGTGATAAGGCCAAACCAAAAAACCCTCAAAAAAGTTTTAAAAAAATTAAGTAAAAAGAGGGAAGAGAGATTGAAAAGAGTCATGCAACTGTCAGCTCCATTATTTCTTTGTCTTATGGCTTAGATTTCAGTTTTAGCCCTGAAACTTACTAACCATATACACTAAATCAATTCACCTTTGAGTCTCAGTTTCCTTGTCTGAAAATGAGAATGGCAATACATGGGTGACTTAGCACATAGGGTTATTGCAGGGACCATCACAGATAATACATCTGAAAGAGCCTTGGAACCATAAAGCAGTTGACATGTGGAAACCATTATTCATTTTTTCCTCAGTGAATTAATAGAAGATTATTTTCCATATGATGACCTTTTAAATCCTACTAGCTTTCTCTGGAGTTATTAAGAACCAGTTTGTAGTTCTTTAAAAATTATTTTATTTGGTTTTAGATGAGACTTGTGATCTCTGGTATGGCCATGACTCTGGTATAGGCCCTCATCTCCTCACTCCTGGATTACTGTAACAGCCTTCTAGTTGGTCAAATTTCTCCCCATTCCAGGTTTTCCTCTACTCAGCTTTCAGATTGTCTGACTGTTACCCTCACCCCCAAGTCAATGAACTTCAGTAGCTCCCTATCACTTTCAGGATCAAGAACAAAATTCTTAACTTGGTATTTAAACTCTTTTATAACCTTCCTCCTTATCACCATCCTTCCAGTCTTATATCTTATATCTTACCCCTCCACCTCCCTCACTAATGGCATTATTCTTTCAGTCAAGAGATTTAGATTCGAAATTTATCTCTGTCAGTTACTATGTGAGAGCAGGTTAAGTCATTTAACCATTCTGTGCCTCACTTTTCTCATCTGTAAAATGGGGATCACAATACCCCTCGTAACAGCCCTTCCTTCCTAAGACTGTTTGGAGACAGCATTTGGTAAAGTTTCAATCTAAGTGTTCATTGGTACCATGTACTGTGCCATGCACTGGAAGAGAAGCAAAATTTAGACAAAAAGACACAGCCCCTGCCTTCATGAAGCTTACAGTTTAGTAGGACATGATAACTTGATACCAAATAATATGCAATATATATACATCAAAGAAGTACAAAACAAAGTGTCTGATGAGGTCTAAGTTCATTACCAAGTAGTGGAGAGGGGGTGGTGGGAAGGGGTGCATGGATTGAGAAGTATTTCCTGGAGGAATTAGCACTTAAGTTGAGCTTTAATTCAATTTGTGTTTAGATAATTCAGTTTTTCCTGACAAGGAAGCAAGATATATAGCAACAATTCCTCTGTAAAAAATAAGGTTGTTGCTTTCCAGTTTGACCTGCTCTGGCTCTGTAAACATTTTCCTTCCAAAGATTCATCCCTGCTTGGCTTCATATTTGGAAAAAAAAAGGGACAGCCTAAAAGCCTTGTCTCCTTGTCATTGCTACTGAGCAAGAGAGAACTTTCCTGGGACAAACCCCAGGTCATATGGGTTGGAAGTAAGGGATTTTTGACTTTAAAAATAGTTATGCATGGAGGCCCCAGAAACAAAAGTAAGATGAGAGCAGAGAAGCTGTTATTGACTCTCACACTTGGCAAAGCCTCAGGAGAAATGGAGGGCGTGGAATGAGAGGACTTCCTCATTGGTTCTAATAACCTTTGGCTATTTACAAGATAGAGTCCCCATAACAAGGATTTATTTGTCTAAATAATGTCTCTTCTCATTTGGGGATATGACACTGATCATGTCCCCTATTTTTTTTTTTTTTTTTTGCTGAGGCATTTGGGATTAAGTGACTTGCCCAGGGTCACACAGCTAGGAAGTATTAAGTGTCTGAAGTCACATTTGAACTCAGGTCTTCCTGACTTCAGGGCTGGTGCTCTATCCACTGCACCATCTAGCTGCCCCTAAATAATGTTTCTTTCATTCTGAGACTGAGTGCTAGATTGTTATTTAAAAATGAACACAGATAGACAAACAAACATTCTTAAGGACCAGAATGTTAACAGCCTATGCAGGTGCCTTCCCACCCCCCGACCCCTCCCCACCCCAACTTGATATAAAAGAAGAATTCATATACACTTCAACAGCGATACTGTATGAGGATGTACTCTGATGGAAGTGGATCTCTTCAACAAAGAGAAGATCTAACTCAGTTCCAATTGATCAGTGATGGGCAGAATCAGCTACACCCAGAGAAGGAACACTGGGAAATGACTGTAAACTGTTTGCATTTTTGTTTTTCTTCCCAGATTATTTTTACCTTCTGAATCCAATTCTCCCTGTGCCACAAGAGAACCGCTCAGTTCTGCACACATATATTGTATCTAGGATATACTGTAACATATTTAACATGTATAAGACTGCTTGCCATCTAGGGAAGGCAGTGGAGGGAGGAAAGGGAAAAGTCGGAACAGAAGTGAGTTCAAGGGACAATGTTGAAAAATTACCCATGCATGTGTTCTGTCAATAAAAAGTTATTTAAAAAATTTCAAAACCACAAAAAAAAATTCAAAAATATTTAAGCTGGAAGAGTCCTTTAAGATCAACTAATCCAAAGAATGTCTTTTTAGCCTTTGCCTAGCCAGAGCACATATCATCTTTGTCATTGTTATTGAGCAGGAGAAAATGTGTTTGGAACAATCACAAAAGGAAATTGTTCAAATGAGGAATAGGCTAGGAAAGGGAAAGTAACTTGTGTAAGATCATATCATGCAGGATCTAATCGATCTATAAAAGTTTATTTTGCACCATGTACCAAGCAATTGGAATAAATGGATAAAATAAGACAGTCCCCAATTTCAATGGGAGGCACAAGAAGTAAATGTGGAAGTATAACCAATACAAATATAAAGTGCACAAATACGTCACATTTAAATGTGAGCTAGTTTGGGGGGATGGGAGGATCAGGAAAGTTTCCTATAAAAATGCAGTTAAAAAGAGGAGTGGGAATCTATAAGGCAGAGACAGGAAGAGGGCACTTTTACCATTTGGGCTAGCCAGGGCAAAGTCATAGATAGAGACAGGAGGGAGCATCTTATGTGAGAAGGACAATTTAGTTAGATCACAGAATGCTAAAGGGACATAATGTTCAATAAGGCTAGTCAGATAGGTAGGGACAAGCTAAAGGGTTTTGAAAGTTAAAAAGAAGACTCCTTTTAAACTCCAGGCAACTAGAAGACATTGGAGTCAGCTGAGCAGAGGAGCTGCATGGGCAGATCTGTACTTGAGGAAAATCCCATTAGCAATATTATATAGGATAGACGAGAATGAAAAAAGACTTGAGAGTGAGGAAGCAAATTTGGGATGCTATTGTACCAATTTAAGTGAAAGGTGATAGGTCCCTCAACTAAACAGTCTGGGTGAGGTGGGGAAGAAAGGAAGAAGAAAGACAAATTTGGAACATAAGGTTTTGCCAGAGTGAATGTTGAAAACTATTTTTGCATGCATTTTGAAAAATAAAATAATAAAAATAATAACATCAATAAAACATTGAATTTCAAAAACAAACAAACAAACAACTGTGAATATTCTTTGACCCAGCAATACCTTTACTAGGTCTGTATCCCAAGGAGATCATAAAAAATGGAAAAGGACCCACAAGTGCAAAGTGTACTTTGTAACAGCTCTCTTTGTGGTGGTAAAGAACTGGAAATTGAGAGGATGCTCATCAATTGGGGAATGCCTGAACAAATAGTGATAAATTAATGTAATAGAAAATTATTGTTCTACAAAAATGATGAGCAGGTGGGATTTCAGAAAAACCTGGAAATATTTATATGAACAGACGTCGAGTGAAGTGAGAAGAACTAGGAGAACATTGTAAAGCAACATTGTGTAGATGATCAACTATGATAGAATTTGCTCTTCTCAGAAATATGAGGATCTAAGACAATTCTAAAAGGCTCTTGATGAAAATGCTATCCACATGCAGAGAAAGAACTATCGAGCTGTTTTCACTTTTTTCTTGTGTTTTTTTCCTGTGTTCCGATTCTTCTTTCACAACATGACTAATGTGGAAATATGTTCAATATGACTGTACATGTGTAACCTATATCAGATCGATTGCCCTCTTGGAGAGCAAAGAGAGAGAAAAAAACAGAAATCAAAATCTTATAAAAATAAATGTCAAAACCTAATAAATAAATTTACAAAAAAGAAAGCATATTTTCAAAATATTAACCAAAACGAGTTTGAAAGCCCCAGCACATTGGGTAAAACCACTGTGGAAGCACTGAAGAATGTAATAGATGAGCTGAGGCCCAAGATGAGAAAGCACAGATGGGTTACTGAACTCTACTATTGGAGGGATGTGATCGTAGTTCTATTAAAGCACCAGGTGCTGACTGACCCAAAGCAATGTTCCCAGAGTATCTGGATAGAACAGAAAACCTCTTAATTTGCAGAAGCACTTCTGGGAGCTACGAGATTAACATCTTCTCTGTCTTCAAAGATAGTTCCTCAGTTGGAGTACTGGATATATTTTGCCATGGACCCCAGCAATGTAAACTTCTGCCTGGTAAGAACAGGAAGAACACCATAATTTGAATAAAAAGACCTGGGTTCAAATCCTAACTCAGACACTCACTTGCTATGGGAATTTGGGCAACTTCACTGTGTAACTATTTCCCTAATAGCATGTTATAGCAAAACAGGTCGTGTGGTACCTGCAGGAATGCCAGCAGAGACAGACATATTATACTCCTCCACCACCATCAATCTTGGAAATTTACAGGAAAATCTGAATGTGCAGGTGGTAACTAAGAGGTGTTTTCTTTTTTTTAAATAGCTTTTTATTTACAAGTTATATGCATGGGTAATTTTACATCATTGACAAATGCCAACCTTTTGTTCCAATTTTTCCCGTCCTTCCCCCCACCTCCTCCCCTAGATGGCAGGATGACCAATACATGTTACATGAAAGTTTATACTTTAATAAATTAAATACAAAATAAGTATACATGTCCAAACCGTTATTTTGCTATACAAAAAGAATTGGACTCTGAAATATTGTACAATTAGCCTGTGAAGGAAATCAAAAAATGCAGACGAGGGATTGGGGATTCAATGTAATGGTTCTTAGTCATCTCCCAGAGTTCTTTCACTGGGTGTAGCTGGTTCAGTTCGTTACTGCTCCATTGGAACTTATTTGGTTCATTTCATTGCTGAAGAGGGCCAGGTCCCTCAGAATTGATCATCATATTCTATTGTTGTTGAAGCATAAAATGATCTCCTGGCCCTGCTCGTTTCACTCAGCATCAGTTCGTGTAATTCTCTCCAGGCCTTTCTGAAATCCTCCTGTTGATCATTTCTTACCGAACAATAATATTCCATATTATTCATATACCACAATTTATTCAGCCATTCCCCACTGATGGGCATCCACTCAGTTTCATGTTTCTGGCCACTACAAAGAGGGCTGCCACGAACATTTTGGCACATACAGGTCCCTTTCCCTTCTTTAGTATCTCTTTGGGATATAAGCCCAGTAGTAACACTGCTGGGTCAAAGGGTATGCACAGCTGGATAACTTTTTGAGCATAGTTCCAAATTGCTCTCTAGAATGGCTGGACATATTCACAATTCCACCAACAATGTATCAGTGTCCCTGTTTTCCCACATCTCCTCCAACATTCCCCATTATCTTTCCCTGTCATTCTAGCCAATCTGACAGGTGTGTAGTGGTATCTCAGAGTTGTCTTAATTTGCATTTCTCTGATTAATAACAACTTGGAGCATCTTTTCATATGGCTAGAAATAGTTTCAATTTCTTCATCTGAGAATTGTCTGTTCATATCCTTTGACCATTTATCAATGGGAGAGTGGCTTGATTCTAACAGGTGCTTTTGACTATAATAGAAAGGCATGTAATGAGATGAGTGAGTAGGTTTGTCATCAGTCTGATAGAGAAGGTGTAGGAACTGAAAAACTGGGGAATGTGTTAGTCTATTCAATAGTCTCAGAATATAGTTAGAACTTTGCAGAAATAGTAAATTGCAACCACCCACTGCCCATTAGGGAGTCACCTGGCCCTCTGGTGATTAGGAGGAAAAGAGTGAAGTGCAGTTGCCATAGTGAATGGAGGACCAGCCTTCAGGTAAGGAGAATCTATGTTCATGTCTGGCTCATTAGCTGTATGGCCTGGAACAAAATCACTCCACCTCTCAATTTTACAAGCCGATGTCTCTGACTATCTGTCATGAAATACCCATGTAAATTAGTAGAAGTCCCTACACCAATGAAATCACATGACACCACCCCCCAAAAAAGAAAAAAAACAATGAAAAAAATTGCAAAATGATTTAGTGAAAATTCTTAGTTTGAGAGTTTTATTCTAGAAACTTATACGATGATCAGGATAGGGAAAATTTGAGGAAGGGAGGTAGAGAGGGACATGGGAACCAGAGTTTGCTATAACATAATGAATAGAGAAACAACTAGAATGTACCAACCAGGGTTTTATCTCAGCATACTAAAATTTAGCAGGGATAAAAATTAAACACATGTACTCATTTACCAAAATAGAAACTACTCAAGTAACTAGCTCCCCTCCTGCTAAAGTGAATTAGTCTTAATTCCTTCTTGTACTATTTTCACATTGTGAATTACAAGGTTGATTTGAAGGCCCATTTCTGCTGCTTGTCTCAGTATGTCTGATGTTACATACTTTGGGTGATAAATTTGCTGGTTAGAGCTCTAATAATAGATTATCTCAAACAGAAAATGCAAAAAGGATAACTGAGATCATCTCTTCTCCAAACCTCATTCTTAGGTCTGGGAGGAGGAGGAACCAACCACACTCATTCACATAGACGATTTCAGATATTACAAATAGGGGTAATCACTTCTAATGGGTGATTTATGGCAGTTGCTATGCAGTTGTTGTTTTTTTAAAATTCCATTCATAGGTCACCTTTAAAATAACTATAGTAAATTACGTGCTTCTTATGCATAGGGAGGATGAATAGTTAATTAAAATGCCATACTTGCAGAACACTTCTCTGCAATAATCACATTATACACAATTGACAACCCAGGACAAGGGCATGTGACCAAAATCTGAAGTAGGAAAAATAAAATGTTTATAGTTGTAAGACAATGGAACTCAATTTGGACAAAATGTCCACCAAGAAGAAATTCTCCTCTCTTCCTCCCCCTATTGAATGCATTCTCCTAGAATGGTATATTAGAGAGAGTCCAGTACAGGAGGATCAACAATGAATAGATCCAAAAGGAGAGAGCCTGGGTTCAATCATACTTATTGCCTGTGGAACCTGAAACAAGTCCTCCAGCCTTTCTGGGCCCCAAGCTCCTTCATCTGCAAAAATGAGTGTCAGACTTGATGGCCTTTCACCTTTTCAGTTCTCTTTCAGCCCTAAGATTGTCATTCTTGTATTCATTTGTAAAAGATACGCTAAAAATTGAATGTGTACAGAACTGGGTACTGTGTACCCAGTAATAGGGGTAGATACAAAGTTTAGACAAAGTCTGGCTCCTACCCTCATAGAGATTATAGACAAGTAGGGGAACAAGCCCCACCCTATCTGATCTCAACACATGCTAAAGGCAAAAAGGGGAGTCCTATGGGCAACAAGGAAAGCCCTCTGTGAGCATCAGGAGGGAGAGCCTTCTCAAGAGCTGCATTAGAAGATGCTCCTTCTAGCAAGTGGCATATGTCCAAAAGTACTCAATGCTAACACTGTTCCAGTCCAGAAGGAAAGCAACCATTCACCTCCATATTACAGTGTTACAGACTTAACTGTTACCTAGCCTAAGGGTATTGGCACTTTAAAAGACAAACTCGGCTGAGCAATGCTTAATCTAAAGAAATGTCTCTCTACCTCTAGAAATTCAGACACAGTGGCACATAGTAATGGGCAGAGGGACATTCGTGGGATTCCTCAAATAACGCCATGGGGGTGACTGCTGAGCCATTCTGTTAGAAGGGTGGCAATATCTTTCCGTATGCATTTTGTGAACTGGAGAGGGATATATCAGAATGAATTTTGGCCATATCAAAAGGCAAAGAAATAAAGATGTAATTTTCTGAACTGATTTTCCCAGAGCCAGAAGGAATTATGCATGAGTTGCTCATGGTAATAAAAGAAGAGGGAGAGAAGGGGGTTGAGGGAGACATAGCACAAATAGGAGGAAAAGATAGCCATAGAAACTTATATTGAGACACTAAGTGAAGAAGCTGAAGGAAATAAGAAATCCAAGTCACTCTGTTAATTGAAGCTGTTCTGTGAGAAAGCACTATGTCCATCACTTGGGAAATCACTTTTCACCTACTTTCTTTGGAGGAAACATTTGTAGAGGTAAATTCCCTTCTGTAAACAGAGAGAGAGAGAGAGGTGTATACATATATACTATATCTCTCTATCCACATATAATTTCTTTATATATATTCTAAAAACTAGAACATATACATAACAATATACATAAAGGTAGAATGAGGCTGCCTTAAGAAGTAGGTAATTTGTCAAGTGTCAGATCCTTTTGTTCCCAAAATAACATTCCCGGGGAGACTTGTAGTGTTTTGTCTCACTTATTCCCTTGTGTGAGCGAATAAACCAGGCTATCCTAAGTAGCTCCTTATCTCAGCCCTGCAGATAGATCAGCTTGCCTCTCATGATGGGTTGAAAGATTCCCAAATCTAGGGACCATAGTGACATGTACCCGAGTTTGGAATGTAACTGAGGGTAGCTCTGGCACTTTCTCAGGGATGAGTAAACCAAGCAAACCTAGGGTGCTATTGTAGAAGCAGCACTCTCTCCAATCTGCTTTGCCTGGGAACTGAGTGGGTATCTAAACACCGATCCGATTGGTTACTCCTTTTACTCTGACATTTGATGAAGAAAGTAAGTCTGAATGAGGAAGAATTAAGTCAAGGAGTAACTGATGAATTCAAGCCTAGAAATCGAGTTCTAGATTTGGGGCATTCCTACTCTTGGGGGTAAATATTATTGGATAAATTAAACCAGAGAGGCAGTGAAAGGAATAGCAGAGTGGTTACATGTCCCTAGCAGAATGGCACTGGGAAAAAAGAATGATTAGAGAGTTTATTAGCAGGAAAAGGAGGGATATCCCTGTCAGAAGAATTAGCAGAGAATTCAAGGATTAATTATCCATCCTGTGTAAAATCTGGGCAGGGGTTATTAGATTTTTATGAAGTAGAATGAAAAGTATTAGTGAAATTTGAGGGGTTAGAAAATATGTGGAAACCAAATTATTTTAAAAAGGAGGAAATTGTGAGAAATGGATGAGCATTTATTTGGCTTCCACAGTAATGAAAATTAAATTGGAGAAATGAAACTTGAAATAGAAAATTTAATCTCACAAGGATATCAAAGAAGGGTGGAAGTTAGTTATCTTCCCCCAAAAAAGAATGTAAGCTCCTTGGGGACAGAGATAAGCTATGTTATGAGGGGTGGAGTCAGGCAGGTAACTTCTGTAACAGCTAATTAATGGGAAATCAGGGGAGAGACAGTGTGTTACAGGATAGGAAATAAAATCCTGACTTTGAAGTTTCAAAGGTGTGTCTACTAACCTAGGTACCCATTCTTGCAAGAATGCAAAATAAATATTTCCTGCATCCAAAAAATAAAGAAGCAGGGAATTTGGCACACAATAATAGTGGCAGTGGTAGCTGGGCCCAGGGAGGACAGAGCAAAAGGAAGACCACTCATTCTCCCTAGATACTGCGAGAAGCTGAGGTGAAGAGATGGTGACTGGGGAAAAACTTCTAAGAAGTTGGGTTCAAAGTTTCTATGACTGTTAATTGACCTGATGATAACCCATTTAAAACGGGAGAAAAATTCAACACACCAGCTAAAGTTGGTCTGCCTATTAGATTCTCCTTTCCTGATTGTTACAAGCTGCCAGGGAAATACAGACACTAACCTTAACCTACCTGGAACATGAGGGAAACATCAGCGTGACCAGTTTCCGCTAAAATGAAAAGCACCTCAAAACCCTGTCACTTTTCCTTGGGAAAACAAAAACAATTGAGTGGGCAGAAGACATTCAGAAAATCCAGGAAGCTCAAGAGGAAGCTCAGCAAAAGGCTGAACAAGCAGAAATCGAAATGAATTCCAAGCCTCCCCGAGAGGGTTAAGAGTAAAATGGCTTTCTCAAAGACACACTGTTGCACCACATGCCAACTCCCATTAACCCCATCTTTGACAGCTAATAGCATGATATGAGAATATCATGGGATGAGAATCCCAACCTGTAGCAGTAGCAATGCCATAAATCAGAAAGTTCTCAGTCACCTCATCTAATGACAGATTTCTTTTTTTTTTAACTTTAAACTGAAATTTAATATTCTCTTCAATTATTTAGATATATTATGTAACATTTATTTTAATATGTTGAGAAAGGCCATGGGATCATTAGAGATCCTTGACACTTGGATCAAAAGTTAGAAATACCTTCCTTTTTTTTTAATAATTTTTTATTGATAGAACGCATGCCAGGGTAATTTTTTACAGCATTATCCCTTGCATTCACTTCTGTTCCAATTTTTCCCCTCCCTCCCTCCACTCCTTCCCCCAGATGGCAAGCAGTCCTTTACATGTTGAATGGGTTACAGTATATCCTAAATACAATATATGTGTGCAGAACCGAACAGTTTTCTTGTTGCACAGAGAGAATTGATTTCAGAAGGTATAAATAACCCGGGAAGAAAAACAAAAATGCAGATAGTTTACATTCATTTCCCAGTGTTCTTTCTCTGGGTGTAGCTGCTTCTGTCCATCTTTGATCAATTAAAGCTCTCTTTATTGAAGAGATCTACTTCCATCAGAATACATCCTCAAACATCTGTGAAGATGTTTTCCCAGTTTGTTGCTTCCCTTCTAATCTTGTTTGCATTAGTTTTGTTTGTACAAAGGCTTTTTAATTTGATATAATCAAAATTTTCTATTTTGTGATCGGTAATAGTCTCTAGTTCATCTTTGGTCACAAATTTCTTTCTCCTCCACAAGTCTGAGAGAGAAACTATCCTATGTTACTCCAATTTATTTATAATCTCTTTCTTTATGCCTAAGTCATGGACCCATTTCGATCTTATCTTGGTATATGGTGTTAAGTGTGGGTCCATGCCTAATTTCTGCCATACTAATTTCCAGTTATCCCAGCAGTTTTTATCGAATAATGAATTCTTATCCCAAAAGTTAGGATCTTTGGGTTTGTCAAACACTAGATAGCTATAGTTGACTATTCTGTCTTGTGAACCTAACCTTTTCCACTGATCAACCTTACCTACTGATTTTGAATGTGAAGAATAATTAGGTAACATGGAATTAAAACCTACTGCTAAGAAAGAAGAATTGAAAAACATTCTTGGTAGTACAAATGGATCTACTGTGGCCAAGATCTTGGACAATAAGTCACCCAAAGGAGGCTCTGGGTTTGTGTTACAGAACCTTCCTAGGGAGTATTGGCATTCCTGAAGTGGGTTGTACTGGGTGTCAAGCCCCTTCACAAATTCAATGGCTTTACCATTCTACCACAGCTAGGTCACTGTAAAAAGATGTCACTGTTTTCCAAAATGGCCCACCATCTGACTATTACTGTGAGCAAAATCAAGTCTCTTTCCTTCCTCAGATGTGATTCAAGTGACAGTGAACAGAAGACGTTAAGACTTGCAAGCACTTTTCCCAACACCATCGGCCTCCACGATGGCACTTTCTTGATTCCTTAAAGTCCTACTCCCAGAACAAATGCTAATGCACTCAATAGACACCTTAGGGTGGAATTTTCAGTTTTACATCTAGACGACGGTAAAGAGATGCCCACATTGTCTCCCCCCTTTGACCTGCCTTCTTGTCTGTCTTGTCAGTGTGTACTTAAGAGCCATTACCTCCAAACACAATGCTCTTGGTGACACCAAGCCATTTCCAGGGTTCAAGAACCCCAATCTAGTCAGACCTGCAAGTACTGAATCTCAATGAGCACCAATATGTGGAGCAAGAGGTCATCATGTGCTACTCACATGAATGTGGCATATAAAAGAAAGGAGGAAATATAGAGCATGTTCTTGACTGTTTGCACATAGAGAGTTCTGTAAAAAAAAAAAAAGGGGGGGGGGGCTTTGATCCCATTCTAGAAGGAGTTTGGAAATGTACCAGCGTTCAGAGGAAAAGATAACAGAATTTCTTCAGTTAATGAGTAAATAAAAGGAAATGGGTTTTGAACTGAAACGCATTAAGGAAGTTTTATCCTTATACAACAACAACCATGACAATGCATTGGACATTTAACTTTGGACTTTTAACTTGGACAGGAATAAACCGAGATCTAGCCCCATGATTACCTTCACACTGCCATGGAGTCTTCCCTTTGGGAGAGCCCAGTTTCCATAAATTCCTGGGGCCCCACTTTCCTTCCAGGGGCTTCACACTCTTTTTAGGAGGAAGAAAGAATGTTGTTTTGAGTTTGTTGGTGTTGTCATTGGGAGAAGGAAGGGAGGAGACATGAAGCATACTTTGGTACCTTTTGGAGACTTAGCACCATACACTGATCTGTGTGAGTTTGATTCCTGAGAAAATTGGGTGAAGGAAGACAAAGCAAGAGGAATGGACTATACATATATTCAAGACCAAACTCTATTGCTTTATCTTCACCACTGGCAAGAGCAGGAAGAGGGGGGTGCTCTGGAGGGAAAAGACTGAGGTTATCCAAGCTGTTTTGAATTTCATGTTTGGGCCAAAACATTCCCAAGATATCTGTGCCTAGTGAAATAGTAGAAGGTTTGAGGGTGTTAGATTATATATTTTTTCTCTTAAAATGAATTCCATGTTAAAATCTAACTTAATCTAACTAACACTGGTTCCTGAACTCTTAAAAGCATGAAGAATGCCAATGAATTTGGGCTCTGTCTTATCCCTTTGGCCAGGCAGTCATTGTGCTTACCCATATTCAAGTCTTGGCTAAATCCTTGATCTTGATGGAGTAGGTCATCTACCTCCAGCACCTGATCATCTTCCCCAGACTTTAAGAGATTACAAAGTCTCAGAGGCAGAGACCCAAAGTGTGACGTGCCCTTTCTAAAGAAATTAACAGAAGATGGCGGAGCAGGCACACACGACTCTCTAAGCTCCTATCATTACCCTCATAACCAACTATTTAATCCAGCCTCAAAAATAACTCTTCACTGCTTAAATTCATGAAGATAAGAAGCACTACAACTTACCAGCCCATCCGGAAGCTCGCCAGGAAAGGTTTGTCCTGAGGGGCCAGGAACAGACTAGCACAGGCAGCGAGAGGCTGGCATCCTGAGCAGACCAGGGGCGGGGGTGATCTCTGTGGCTAGAGAAGTTATAGGGACCACTCTGCTATAGGCTAACTGCTCTGCCTTGATTACAAAGCAGTAAACTGGCAGAGAAGTTAAAGCCTAAAACAGAGGGTCCTCTAAAAAACGCCAGAACCTAATGAGATCTGGCTGTAACCCCTCAAACCCGGAAGTGACTCAGGCAGACTGTAAGGCAGCCCTGTAGCCACATCCTGCAGTTTGGGGCTTTTGTGGGGGCAGTTACTAATCTGCACGACAGTGGGGCACAGCCTGGGCAGCCTCTAATCGGCAGTGTGGGGGGCTCGGCCTGGGGCAATAGAACTTCCCCAGCTGCCTGCGCTTCCCGGGCAGACACTTCCTGTCCCTGCAAATCCATTCACTGCTCAGCTGCTAATACCCACAGCCCCAGGGCAGGGTTTGGCTTGGGGCAGTGAAACTCTCACTGCTCAGTGTCTAGCCCCAAGGCAGTCGTTATCTCACACAGCAGGGGTTCTTTGAAGGGCACTTTCCCAGTCGGGCCCTGCAGGCCTGAGTTACCTTCGGGTGGGGAACTCTTTCCCAGAGCACTCCAGTACCTCGCTGCTTTTGGTAGCCGGTCGGCAGGACAGCTACCCCGTCCATATACATTTCACTGCTCTGCAGAGGAAGCTAATAATCTCCTGGCTCTGAAGGCAGACCTTACAGGCTTTAACAAAATGAGTAAAAACATCAAAATAACGATTGATAGTTTATACACAGAAAGAGAACAGCTTTTCAATCCTGAAGAGACTAATAGCAGACAGTCTCCAGACGATTGTTGGTCTCCTATACAAAAGGCTCTCCTAGAAGAGACTATTAAAAACCTTAAAAGAGAGCTAGAAGAGAAATGGGGAAAGACACATAACTCACTAAAAGAAAAATTTGATAAAGTGGAAAAAGAAAACAACTTCCTGAAATGTGAATTGGAAAAGGTAAAAAAAACTCCCAAAAAGTGCAGAAAAACAGAGTTTGCGAATTGGAAAAAGAAAATGATTCACTAAAAAAAAAAAAAAAAAAAAAAAAAAATTAGTGAAATGGAAAAAAATTCCATAGAGCAAAACAACTCAATTGGACATATACAAAAAGAAGTAAAAAAAGCTAATGATGAAAATAGCTCACTAAAAATTAGAACTGAACAAATAGAAATGACTGATTCATTGAGACATCAAGAATCAGTCAAGCAAAACCAAAAAAAATGAAAGATTGGAAAAAAATTTCAACTATTTACTTGGAAAAACAACAGACCTGGAAAATAGATCTAGGAGAGATAACCTGAGGATCATCGGACTACCAGAAAATTATGATGAAAAAAAGAGCCTAGATACTATTTTACAGGAAATCATCAAAGAGAACTGCCCAGAAGTAATAGAACTGGAAGGGAAAATAGGCGTTGAAAGAATTCATCGAACACCTTCTGAAAAAGACCCTAAAATAAAGACTCCGAGGAATATTGTGGCCAAACTTCAGAATTTCCAGACGAAAGAAAAAAAATTACAAGCAGCCAGGAAAAAACAGTTCAAATACTGAGATACAACAATAAGGGTCACGCAAGATCTGGCTGCCTCAACATTAAAGGATCGAAGGGCCTGGAATCAGATATTTCAAAAGGCAAAAGAACTTGGAATGCAGCCAAGAATAAACTATCCAGCTAAGCTAACTATTTTCTTCACGGAAAAAGATGGATATTTAATGAAATAGAGGAATTCCATCTGTTTCTAAGGAAAAAACCAGACTTAAACAAAAAATTTGATCTTCAACAACAGGAATCAAGAGAAGTAGAAAAAGGTAAAAGGAACTCTTGAGAACTGTATTTCTGTTGTGAATATACATAAAAACCATATGTATAATTTGATTTTACCAATATAATGTAAAAAAGGGAAGTAGAAATGGAAAGGGGATAGTGTCAGAAAAAGGGAAGAAGGGAGATAAAAAGAGGGAAATGACATGTGACAATGAGGCAAAGGAAACCTATCATATATGAGGGAACTTAGAGAGAGGGAGGAACATTGTGTGAATCCTACTCTCATCAGAGTTGGCTCAAAGAGGAAACAATTGACATATTTGTTTTACACAGATTCTTCTCTCACTTCATTAAAAAGTGGGAGAGGAAAAGGGAGAAGGAAAAAGAGTAATAAGGGAAGGGTACAAGAAAAGGGATGGGATTCAAAGGGAGGAGGGAGGGATACTAAAGAGGGAGAGCTATGCAACGTTAGTGGGACCAATAGGGAAGAAGGGAAGGAGGGCAAGAAAAAGAAAAGTATAATCTGGGGGTATTAGGATGGCAGGAAATGCAGAATTGGTTATTTTAACTGCAAATGTGAATGGGATGAACTCTCCCATAAAGAGGAGGCAGATAGCAGGCTGGATCAAAAGTCAGAACCCTACAATCTGTTGTTTACAGGAAACACATTTAAAACAGGGAGATACATACAGAGTAAAGGTAAAAGGCTGGAGCAGAATCTATTATGCTTCAGGTGAAGTCAAAAAAGCAGGGGTAGCCATCCTTATCTCAGATCAAGCAAAAGCAAAGATTGATCTAATTAAAAGAGATAAGGAAGGAAACTATATCTTGCTTAAGGGTACTATAGACAATGAAGCAATATCAGTATTAAACATATATGCACCAAGTGGTATAGCATCTAACTTCCTTAAAGAGAAGCTAAGAGAGTTGCGAGAAGAAATAGACAGCAAAACTATATTAGTGGGAGATCTCAATATTGCACTCTCAGATTTAGATAAATCAAATCACAAAACCAATAAGAAAGAAATTAAAGAGGTAAATAGTATATTAGAAAAATTAGGTATGATAGATCCCTGGAGAAAACTGAATGGTGACAGAAAGGAATATACTTTCTTCTCAGCAGTTCATGGAACCAACACAAAAATTGACCATATATTAGGACATAAAGACCTCAAAATTAAATGCAGGAAGGCAGAAATAGTAAATGCTTTTTTTTTCAGATCACAACGCAATAAAAACTACATTTAATAAAAAGTTAGGTGTAAATAGACCAAAAAGTAATTGGAAACTAAATAATCTCATCTTAAAGAATGATTGGGTGAAACAGCAAATTATAGACACAATTAATAATTTCACTCAAGATAATGACAACAATGAGACATCATATCAAAATTTATGGGATGCAGCCAAAGCAGTAATAAGGGGAAATTTTATATCCGTGGAGGCTTACTTGAATAAAATAGAAAAAGAGAAGATCAATGAATTGGGCCTGGAACTTAAAAAATTAGAAAAAGACCAAATTAAAAACCCCCAATCAATTACTAAACTTGAAATTCTAAAATTAAAAGGAGAAATTAATAATATAGAAAGTTAAAAAAAACTATTGAACTAATAAATAAAACTAAGAGTTGGTTTTATGAAAAAACCAATAAAATTGATAAACCTTTGGTAAATCTGATTAGAAAAAGGAGAGAGGGAAATCAAATTGGCAGTCTTAAAAATGAAAAAGGAGAACTTACCACTGATGAAGAGTAAATTAAAGAAATAATAAGGGGTTACTTTGCCCAACTTTATGCCAATAAAGTTGATAACCTAAGCGAAATGGATGACTACCTCCAAAAATATAGGCTTCCCAGATTATCAGAGGAGGAAGTAAATTGCTTAAATAGTCCCATTTCAGAAAAAGAAATAGAACAAGCTATTAATCAACTCCCTAAAAAAAAATCCCCAGGACCAGATGGATTTACATGTGAATTCTACCAAACATTCAAAGAACAATTAGCCCCAATGCTTTATAAACTATTTGAAAAAATAGGGAATGAAGGAGTCCTACCAAACTCCTTTTATGACACAGACATGGTACTGATACCTAAACCAGGTAGGTTGAAAACAGAGAAAGAAAATTATAGACCAATCTCCCTAATGAATATTGATGCTAAAATCTTAAATAAGATATTAGCAAAAAGACTACAGAAAATCATCCCCAGGATAATTCTTCATGATCAAGTAGGACTTATACCAGGAATGCAGGGCTGGTTCAATATTAGGAAAATTATCAATATAATTGGCTATATTAATAATCAAATTAACAAAAACCATATGATCATCTCAATAGATGCAGAAAAAGCATTTGATAAAATCCAACATCCATTCCTATTAAAAACTCTTGAGAGTATAGGAATAAATGGACTTTTCCTTAAAATAATCAGTAGCATCTATTTAAAACCAGCAGTAAGCATCATATGTAATGGGGACAAACTGCAACCATTCCCAATAAAATCAGGAATGAAACAAGGTTGCCCCCTATCACCGTTACTATTTAATATTGTATTAGAAATGCTAGCTTTGGCAATAAGAGTTGAGAAGGAGATTAAAGGAATAAGAATAGGCAATGAGGAAACCAAATTATCACTCTTTGCTGATGATATGATAGTATACTTAGAGAACCCCAGAGATTCTACCAAAAAGTTATTAGAAACAATCTACACCTTCAGCAAAGTTGCAGGATATAAAATAAACCCACATAAGTCATCAGCATTCTTATATATCACTAACAAAATGCAACATTTAAAGTAACTACTGATTGTATAAAATATTTAGGAATCTATCTGCCAAGGGAAAATCAGAAACTTTATGAGCAAAACTACAAAACACTTTCCACACAAATTAAGTCTGATCTAACCAACTGGAAAAATATTAAATGCTCTTGGATTGGGTGAGCAAATATAATAAAGATGACAATACTACCTAAATTAATCTACTTATTTAGCGCTATACCAATCAGTCTCCCAAAAAACTACTTTGATGAATTAGAAAAAAATAACAACAAAGTTCATATGGAAAAACAAAAGGTCAAGAATTTCAAGGGAATTCATGAAAAAAAAATCAAATGAAGGTGGCCTAGCTGTACCAGATCTAAAATTATATTATAAAGCAGCAATTACTAAAACCATCTGGTATTGGCTAAGAAATAGACTAGTTGATCAATGGAATAGGTTAGGTTCAAAGGACAAAACAGCCAATAACTTTAATAATATAGTGTTTCACAAACCCAAAGACACCAGTTTCTGGGATAAGAATGCATTATTTGACAAAAATTGCTGGGAAAATTGGAAATCAGTATGGCAGAAACTAGGCATTGACCCACACTTAACACCATACACCAAGATAAGGTCAAAATGGGTTCATGACCTAGGCATAAAGAATGAGATTATAAATAAATTGGAAGAGCATAGGATAGTTTACCTCTCAGACCTGTGGAAGAGGGAGGAATTTATGACCAAAGAAGAACTAGAGATCACTATTGACCACAACATAGAAAATTTTGATTATATCAAATTGAAAAGTTTTTGTACAAACAAAATAAATGCAAACAAGATTAGAAGGGAAACAATAAACTGGGAAAACATTTTTACAATCAAAGGTTCTGATAAAGGCCTCATTTCCAAAATATATAGAGAATTGACTCTAATCTATAAGAAATCAAACCATTCTCCAATTGATAAATGGTCAAAGGATATGAACAGACAGTTCTCAGACAAAGAAATTGAAACTATTTATAGACATATGAAAATATGCTCCAAATCATTATTAATCAGAGAAATGCAAATTAAGACAACTCTGAGATACCACTACACACCTGTCAGATTGGCTAGAATGACAGGGAAAGATAATGGGGAATGTTGGAGGGGATGTGGGAAAACAGGGACACTGATACATTGTTGGTGGAATTGTGAACACATCCAGCCATTCTGGAGAGCAATTGGGAACTATGCTCAAAAAGTTATCAAACTGTGCATACCCTTTAATCCAGCAGTATTTCTACTGGGCTTATACCCCAAAGAGATACTAAAGAAAGGAAAGGGACCTATATGTGCCAAAATGTTTGTGGCAGCCCTGTTTGTAGTGGCTAGAAACTGGAAAATGAAAGGATGCCCATCAATTGGAGAATGTTTGAGTAAATTGTGGTATATGAATGATATGGAATATTATTGTTCTGTAAGGAATGACCAGCGGGATGAATACAGAGAGGCTTGGAGAGATTTACATGAACTGATGCTAAGTGAAATGAGCAGAACCAGGAGATCATTATATACCTCAACAATGATATTGTTTGAGGATGTATTCTGATGAAAGTGGATCTCTTCGATAAAGAGAGCTTTAATTGATCAAGGATGGACAGAAGCAGCTACACCCAGAGAAAGAATACCGGGAAATGAATATAAACTGCTTGCATTTTTGTTTTTCTTCCCTGGTTATTTATACCTTCTGAAATCAATTCTCCCTGTGCAACAAGAAAACTGTTTGGTTCTGCACACGTATATTGTATCTAGGATATACTGTAACCCATTCAACATGTAAAGGACTGTTTGCCATCTGGGGGAAGGGGTGGAGGGAGGGAGGGGAAAAATTGGAACAGAAGTGAATGCAAGGGATAATGCTGTAAAAAATTACCCTGGCATGCGTTCTATCAATAAAAAGTTATTAAAAATAAAATAAAATAAAAAAGAAATTAACATACTAACACATAACAAGCTAGACACTGACTTGTTTTCATGATGAAGATTTAACAAAATGAACACTTTTACTTTGAGCTCATCATCATCATCACTAGTTTTCATATAACATTTAAGGTTCACAAGTACTCAAAATCTGTTAACTCATTTGATAAACCTAGCAGGAAATAAAGCAAGAATGTATATATTAGGAGAATATCCATACTGCCAACTTAACTCTACAATCAACAACAGCCACTGTTTAAATGCTTAGCACATGCAAATCACTATGCCAGTTGCTAAACATACAAGATCTTTTTAAAAAATGCTGTCTTCAAGAAGCTTACATTGAAAAATTTAACTAATTAATTGTTGTTTTTAAAAAAAGCTTACATTTTAATGACTACAGATAAAAATTTAAAAAGTACAAAAGTACAAAAAATTCAAAAATAATTTTAAGGGGTAAAGATCATTAACTAGATAAATCATGAAAGGCAATCTGTGGGAAATAACTTAGATGGGTTTTGAAGGTAGGATTGTACAAGGCAGAGGTGAGTAAGAAGTAGAAGGAAGCAAAGTAGGGATGAGCTAAGATCATGATTGGGAGGGAGGTGCTGAAATCATTTTAAGAGGATTTGGTGAGTGCTTTCATTCAAAGATACTTACAGATAGGGTCACTAGATAACCACAAGCTCCTCATTATAAGGAAGCCGGGGTGTACAGAATAGGTTGACTCTATGCTTCTAGAAAAGGGACTAAGGGGTTCTCTTTCCCTGTCCATGGTACTGACCCACTTACATGTGTTTACTAAATATCAACTATATGCTATATGCTAAGCATAAAAGAGGGTAGAGAAGAACTAGACATGGTCTTTGTCCGCAAGCATTTTCCAATTTAGATGAGGTTAATTTGAAGACCTGGGTTCAAATTCTTTTCCAAAATCTACTCCCTGTGTGACCTTAGTTCAAACTATTTAAGCCTACTTTCTTCATCAGTAAAAAGGAAGAAATGGTAGCATAAGCTAATGTTTGTAAAATGCTTTGCAAACCTTAAAACATTATATAAATGTGAACCTCATGTAGCAAGAGTAAACACAAATGACTACAAAAAGACTCAAGCACCGCTTTTAACTCAATGTCCAAGCTATATTTTCACGGAATATCAGAGGTAGAAAGGACCTCAGATTGTCATGGGTCTAATTGACACAACATTGGTATAGCAGCCAGAACAGGAATTCCCTCTACAACAGCACTGTCATATCTAGCACACACTTATCACATGTTAGTTTCTAGACTCTCTTTGAAGATTTACATAATAAGCTAAAATTTAATCCCTCTTGAAACATTGTATACCTCTTTTGGATAACTCTAATTTGGGGGAAGTTTTTCATGGCATCAGACCAAAATGTACCTCTTTGAAAGTTCTATCATTTTATATCTGCCTTATGGCTGACTATTCCTGCTCAGCATAGCACACTTATTAAGCTCAGAACTCCCAAGCTCAGGAAATCCACCAGCCTCTGCCTCTCAGTCACTGTATTTACAGGTATGAAGTACCTAATCTTTTTTCCAAATGACACCTTGAAACTTGAAAAATATCCCATCCCTTTCTATAAATTTTCTCTTCTCCATCCTTTATATGTGTGTGTGTGTGTGTGTGTGTGTGTGTGTGTGTGTGTGTGTGTGTAAGAGAAGGTTTTAAATATCAAGCGGAGTTTATCTGATTCTACAAATCATTGAGAGCAACTGAAATGTGCACACACATAGTTATTTTGCACTTAATAGTATCTTTTCTTTTCCAATTACATGTATTGTTTTCAATACATTCATTTTTGTAAGATTTTGAGTTCCACATTTTTCACCCTCTCTTCTTTACCCAATTCCCAAGACAGCAAACAATCCAATATAGGTTATATATGTACAACCATTAAACTTTATATAACATTTGATGGAGTGATAACACCACTAAGCCTAAATTTAGTATAGAAATTAAGGAAGGAAGAAAAGGACCGACGGATACAAAACTAATTAAGGAAAGTCTTTTTATAAAAATCAGAGAACTGGAAATTAGGCCCTTCAGATAGTTGAACAAATTGGGATGTACGAATACAATAGAATATTGTTGTGCCATAAGAAATGGTAAAAGGGATGGATTCAAAAAAACTCTGTAAGGCTTATGAACTGTGATGCGAACCAACTTTTGATGCCTACCACCATCCAGTGTCTACATCACCCACACCAGTACTCTAGAGGAGACAGGATAGAGATGCCTGATAAAGAGGTGGAATAAAATGGATTATGCAAGATATCTGAAACTTTGTAGTATTTCTCCTTTCATATACAAGCAAAATTAATGCATATTGGGTTCATTCTACCAAACTCAAGACTAAGTGGATACAAAAGCTACTTCTACTGTGTACCTACTGGCAATGAAAAGTTTCCCATTTTCGTGCAAACTGTGCTAGATCCAGTATTTCCCACTTCCCAGATATTTGCCCAGAAAGGAGGCCAGAGGTGTTAGGGAAGATGGAAAAGAAGGAAAATATTGAACGTTCCAGGACATATGGTCAGTCAGAGAAGCAGCACATGATTAATCAGGACTGAATGGCAGCCTTTGCGTTTCAGCTACACCTGCTTGGCCCAGCTTTTTGATTAATAGAGTTCCAATTCAGCAGTATTTAACTGTTGATCTATTGCTTTCTGCTTCTTTCAAAAGCAGCAGAGAGATCCTTTAAGGAATTAACTAGATGGTACCAGGGAATTAGCCTTTAACCCCACAGAAAGCTTTATTACACTTGCATTAGTGCATCAAATAATTAAGGGTGTGCATTTAAAGTCTTCTACCAAATTGACACAGCCATTTTTCAGGGCTGGAGTAATTCATCTGTGCCGGGATTCTTCTAAAGAGGGGAAAGCTTCAGGGCAGTGGGACATAACTCACAGTAACTAACAATGGAAAACAGCCCAAGAGTTATCGCACTGACATGCAAATGTTGCTATCTTCTCTGATGGCCAATATGCCAATTAGACTAAAATCTGCCAGATTATACCTCACTTGGGAAAATGAATAGGCAAACATCTAAGTATCCTCAAAATCTTAGAAGTACCCAAGAGATTAGTTTTCTAAAGAATACTGTAAAGTAAAATCGGGTTCATATACGTAGATATCTGCATATGTATAATGGAAGAAAAGTTGGAAAATTCCCAAAGACTATTCCCTAATCACATCAGATATAAGCCTTAAATCCAAGGCTCTCAAAGGCTGTCCAACAATAGATCTCCAGCCTAGTCCCAGTTGGTCATTGTTTGGCCCTTAATAGATTCAGAGTGAATATAAATAGCTATGTTGCTGTTTTGGCAAGAAACCTCAAGGGTCTTCTCCTCCCAGAGTGAATTTTTTTCTGACTAGATAAAAGAGGACATTGATTCTTATCTCAGTTTAATCACTGAATGGGTGCTGTCTCAGTTGAAGTGGGGCAGTTAAAAAGACCGTAGTTTAAAAAGGCCAAGGTCTCACAGCATCCAGGCCCATCTTCAGCTCTCTCCATCTGTATCTTGCCACATGAATCAGATGGCTCTGATGGAGCAAATGCGGCTTTGCCCAACCCTCCCTCACTTAAATCAAACTTATTTGCAGGTCATGGTGAGTGGAATGAACCTTGAAACTCGATCTCAGACTCCAGAAAGTCTGGGAGAAAAAGCATCTTTTCCAGACAAGCCTTTTCTAAGCTAAGTGGCATCATTTAATTGGAGATCTTGGTCAAAGCACCCTCCATTGATCTTTTGGGGTGGCCCAGACCCTCTTCAGGAAATTCCAAACTCTGGAAAAAAGCCTTCAAAGTAATTTCATTCCATTGGAGATCTTGGTCTGATAATCAGCTCAAACTGCCCCAGTCCCCTGGCCAAGATTTGCTCATGAAATAGGTTTCTGTTTACCTACTTCTTGCAAATCCCTTCAGTAAGAATTTGTCTGCTAAGGGAATTCCCTCTTAGCTAATGATAAAACTTCCTTTCACCACATATTTTGGAGTTTCCCGAATTCTTTCACATTTCGACCTGTATCTCCAAGCAGAGTGATCTCTCCCCCTTATTCCCACACCTCATCAATGGCATCGCCTTCCTGATGTCATCGTCCTCTGTGAGAATGAAGGACAAACAACATTTCTGTATGAATATCCAACCAGGAAATAAGGAGATGGAAAAACAATTCAAGTATAATATAGCCTCTCACAATTATAGTCACAACTCATCTATTTAGCAATCTAAACTGTATAGGACAAAATCAAAAATTAAGACAGAAGCAAAAGACAGTTGTCCAAAGAACCTGAAGCAGGGCTGAGTATACTATCCTACTTTTTTTTCCTTTCCTTTTGATACAATATGATTTTGTGGTCCCCTGGTTTTAGCGGGGGAGGGGGAAGGCTTCCTGTTCTGGCAATAAGTCAGCTCTAGATTTTCTGCCTCAGAAAACTCCCAATCTGTTTGATTCTGACCACTCTTTAGTCAGATAGCTTCTGGCCTCAGGAAACATCCACAGCTCAAACTTCTGAGACAATAGTAAATAGGCCACTCCTCAATTCATTGCTGACTGGTAATCTTGTCAGTAATAATCTGGTTAAAAGAACCAAGTTCTGGAGACCATTCCTTCCTCCTTTGAGCCAGAGAATTAGCATACCTATGACTGAAAACTGGATAAACATATCTCCTTGCTTCTGTTCCCTGCTGACTTCCCTTAGAATTCAAGGCTGCTTTGTAAGGCATTACTATTGAAATAAAGCTTGCCCCTTGGCTAAGGAGATGGGTTCAAGCCTTCAAATTATTTTGAGATACCTCCCGACACAGGTCTGGGACCCCAAACTTTGGGGTCCTCTTTCCCAACCTCAACAATTTTATGTGCCCAACCACCAAGGCCCTGATTTATGAGTGTGATGGCAGTTTTTCCTTCTAATGATCAGATAGCCACAGTAGTAGGGGACCTGAACAATGAAATCAGCTGAAGGAGCAAGCCACAGCAACTCAGTGCTGTGTAATCTTTAACTCTCCTCCTTGCGGAAGGAAGGCCTCACTCAATCTCTCCTTCCAGCTATGGAATGCTTTCTGTCCTCCTCATGATCTGTCCTGGAGTCCATAGGCCTAGCTCTGGGCTCTTAGTGCTCTGCCATCTGTGGCCATTCCCTTTCAGTGTGCAAGGAAGGCCTCTGACATTTCAACCAGGAGAGAATGTGAAAATAGAATAGCTAATGACTTTACTAATCTCCTTGATTGGCTCAAGCTCCCTTCCAGTTCAGAAGAAGCCAGACTGACCTGGGAATCAGATAAAACAGAGCATTCCTTGCTGGGCATATCAGAAGTTTCTTGCAGTACCGGCATACTGAAGCCCCCTGCTATGCCAAATAAAGAATTCAGACTGATTCATATCAACTCCCAGTTCTGAAAAACTACCCAGCCCAGGAATGACCTGAGAAAGAGCACATCCCCCACCCTCTGATTGTCTTTATAACTCCTTCTGTCTATGCTCACCTGGAGCTCAGTTCTAACCATGCTCTCATGCATACATATCTGGTTACTTAAGAGAAATAAAGGCACAGATACAACCTGACTGTCTTGTCTTTCTTAGACCAAACTCTGAGGAAAAAGGTAGACAGTGCATAAGGTAAAGCTATTATACTTTCATTACTGGAAAGTGCTGCAGGTTGCCACTCAGCGTCACCTTACTTTGATTTTACACATAATTGTGTTAAGTTCGGTGAGATACTTTTCCCGCACTCTGTAGATCCGAAGGCAGAATAGGGCTACGTTAGTAGTAGACTAATAGTAGAAGTGCAAGCTGATGACAAGTCGGGGGAGAAAGGGTACGGACAGGAGAAGTAAGAACACAGAAAACACAGCAGTCTGGGGTAGGAGCAGAGAGAAACAAAAGCATAACTATAGTGAAACCTGAATACAAAAATTAGTAATAACAACAAATCACATTGAAATAGTGCTTTAGGATCTCTCAATCCCTTTCATCATGACTGCAACAGTTGGTCATGATCAAAGAAATAGTGAAAATTGTGGGGCCTCTCAACTCTGAACAGTATCTTAGCTTTAACTCCAACCCCTTTATCATGAAGTGACGACCTATCCTCAGAGGAGAAACCTACATTGGTAAATGTCACCCAGTTGGTTAGCTCATGGGCCAGGACCAGACCCCAGAATCCCTGATGGGCAGGACGGTACCTAATGGAAAAATCTGAATTTTCTGGTTGGCTTTTTACCTGAGTGGGCTGCTTTATCAAAAGATGGTTCAAAAAGCATTCAATGAAGAGGGGGAGGAAGTGCCTACGCCAGCTCACCCAAAACAGACAAAAAAGGAGTTTCAAGAAGAGTCACCAAGAAATCCATCATGAGCTGCAGCAACAGCAGCATACACAGCAGTGAGACAAAGTTAATGATTGGTATTTATCACTGTTAAACTGCAACCAGAGGGTAGAAAAATATCAATAGATGTCTTTCATTCACGGAAAATGAATATACCTAAAAGGTTAATGTCCAGTACCTAAACTTTGCCCTGCAGACCACCTCTTTATGAACATCATTAATTGTTTTCAAGTGGCTAAGTGAACCTCTTGGACTAGTATTGAAAATAACACTGTTTACTTGCTGCCAGAATAATGATAATAATGATAATAAAAAACAAAACATCTTACCCCAAACTCCACTGACCCACTGATGAATGCAGAAAAGATTGATTTTACATTCTTGTGAAAATGGGTACCTAGGTTATTAGACATATCTTTGCAACTCCAAAGGCAGGGTTTTATTTCATATCCTGCAGCACAAGTCTCTCTCCTGATTCCCCATTAATTGGATATTACAGAATGCTCACAAATAACACCAAGTATACTTTTTTCCCTCCAGACTGGCAGAATTTCACTGGTAGAAAATTATTTCTACCTCTTCAGATGGACAATTCTCCTGCGATTCACAGCCTCAAACAGTCTCTGGGTCAAAGAAAAGTTGTTATTCACCCAGGATCACTCAGCCAGGGCTCCTTGGACACAGGTCTTTCTGACTCTAGGTTGGTCTTCTACCCAACATGCCACACTGCCTCTTTAAGTCCCCTACTAGCACTCACAGGGGAATGGCAGAAAAATGATATTTCTAGCTTCTTTCCGGTCTACTTCTACAGGAACCATCAGCGCTTGTCGAATAGTTTCCTCAGGATCCAGTCAGAGCTTCCCAGTATAAATTCAATATGCTAGCAGTATGTCACCAAAAAGCATCATGGGGAGTGAACTGCCAATCTTGAAAGAGACTGCCAGATTGCTGAGGTTACAGAGAACAATAAAAACTGACATCTGTGAAGTGCCTTTGTAAAGTGCTTTATGTAAACCAGCTCCTTTGTGCCTTACAACAAGCCTACAAAGTAAGTACTATTGGCATTCATCTCCATTTCATACCAGGGAACAGCTCAGGTGATTGACCCAGGATCACACAATCGATAAGGGTCAAAGGCAAGGTATGAACCTAGGTGGTCCTCACTCCAAATCTAGCTCTTTCCATTATACCATAGACTCTTATCTGCTATATCTCACTTCCAGGAAGAAATGCCAGGAAAAGGGATCTTTTGAAAGCTCTCCAGACCAATCTATGGAGTCTTCAGGATGGAAATGTGAAAATGAGGATGGAAATCACAAGGCCAAAGCTTTATATCTCATCCCTTTGCCAATGTAGCTGGTTAAGAGTCAGCTGATCACTTTGTGCTTCTTTTCCTATGTCTTAGTTTCCCAGTCCTGGTGAAATCTCATCAAAACCAAACATTTAGAAGGCAGGCTACAGCAAAAATAGCGCCTGGTCAGGCTTAATCAAGGTCAGTTTTATCCCTGTAAGATATCTTGCAGTAAACCAATGGCTCTCAGTTCTATTTGTCACCGGAAAGAATACAATTTGGCATAATAGCAATAAAGATAGAATGCCCCCTAACCTCTGTAAGGAGAGGTGGCCCCCAGGATTCTGAAAGAGAGGAAATGGAGGGCATCCTGGGTGGTGTGAAAAATGGGAGCAGATCACTCCTGAGAGGGACAAGTCACAAGAAGTCACGGGACTGCTGTAACTGCAACTGGCCCCCACTGGGCAATGGAACACCCCTGTAGGCGCTCCCAAACACAGGTAGCACCATGTTTTGCTAAGGGCACTTGGCAGCATGCTTCATCATATGCTTCATCATCTGCTTCCTCTCCTTTTCATCTGACCAGCTCAGGGGCATGAATCCAATCTATCTGGCAGTAGTATCTGGGCAATCCTGTGAAAATGACATCCTTGCAAATACCAAGAGAGGCAAATGAAAAATAGTCTGCCAGCTGACAAATTTGTCTTCCTATACACAGGTTTGACCAAATCATGTCCACCCCCACCTGAAGCCCTATGCTAAAACACGTTCCACAGCTCTCCATTGCTGCAAGGATAAAATATAAACCTCTTAGCTTAGCTTTTAAGGCTCTTCACAGTTTGGATGCATGAGAAATGGGTGGGCATTTATTTGGCTTCCAGAATCATGAAAATTAAATTGGAGAAGTGAAACTTGAATTAGAAAATTGAAAATCACAAGGATATCAAAGAATAATCAATCTTTCCCCCAAAGAATGTAAGCTCCATGGGGGCAGGGACTATAATGTAATGTAATGAGGGGTGGAGATTCATATCCTGTAAAGTTGGAAACATCCAA